>NC_088306.1:941288-1254218 GCF_032854445.1 Liolophura sinensis | reverse complement strand
AAAACATGTAAAGAAAGAGATGGTGTAATGATCATCTGATTGCAAGACAGTGATGATGCCACATTATTTTCTCAACCTTTTCACATATAAAACTTCAGAGCAACCTGTTTACTTTAATTTTTGGCACAAAAGTACATTTTTTGAGTTGGCAATTGTAGGGTTTTGCAAAACGTATAGTGTTATCGGCCTAGCATAAGGAGCTGTGTAAATCCATAACTGAATAGTGTGCTTTTGCTTGTCCTGGTATAAATGTGCTTTCAAAAGCACGCAAAGAAATGATAATTCTGTTGCCAACATTTTACCTTTTCTTGTAAGAAAGTGATCAAACTTCACAATAATTCCTCTGTGGCCCTATATTAAGGTGGATGAATCAATCAGAATAAAGAAAATATGTGTCACTTTAAAAAGTCTAAACTTTAGGTGAAATATCATTACCTGACACCATCAAGAAATGAAGACATACCTTAGATTGACAGTGGCATATATGTGACTTGGCTCGAAGAACATACGGGAACACTTCTGGCTCGGTTTTTAAAATTTGGTTGGCTTTGTCTATACACTCTTCGAATCTCTGTTCATTGGAGAGTTCTCTAGCAGACTGTAACTGTTTTACTAACTTCTTCACTTTTTTATAATGTGGAAAGCACTGCTTGTGGTCTGGGTCCAGTTTTAAACATTCACGAATTTCCCTGTAAGAACAAGCAAAAAAAATATTAAACCAAACAGTAATTATTCTTTCAGTTATTTGTTTGCCATTGCTGCAGATAATAAGGATCCACTTTTACGCTTGCTGTCAGGTTAATGGGTGGAGGAAACAGTCGGTCAGAAGCCAAAAATTCTGACACAACTCCCACCACTTCTGACATGTTACTCTGTTTTGTCCCAATAAGTCCCACATCTTAAATATATATTTACAACTCTTGAAACAAAGAAAAAAACAAAGATCTTCTTTCGAAAAGAGCTAATTTTTTATTTCAAAACTTGTCAGCAAGTTTCATTATTGCTCAATTTTTAGTTCAAAATTGAAACTTCTTTCTAAAGTGAAAGTTATTTTCAATTCTTCTATTATAAGGTGGGCATCTTATTTCAAAACATGGTTTCTACAGAGTATTATATTGGGCTTTCATAATGGGTCAATTCGCCTGACGTGACATCAATGACAACATATAGTGAAGATCTTTCTCCATGGTCTGACAAAGCATTGCGACAGCTTTGTAAAACACGCAACGGGGACTTACATCAAAGATTCGTCTGCCTCTCCTATGTCGTAGTGAAGTTTACTGACTTTGTAATAGGCTGCTGTGTTGTCGTTTCGTAGCTTTGTCGTTGACCTAACATCTCCGATAGCTTTAATGTATTCACCCATGGCGATGTAGCAATCTGCACGCAGTTCACGTAGTTCTGCATTCCAAGGACAAATCTGAGAACAAATCAGTGAAACGCCAATTAGACGTTTGATGAAAAGGGTTTCCATCCATGACGATGTTTTCCAGGACTATCCAGGACCCACTATCCTATGTTTTCCATGACTATCCAGGACCCACTATCCTATGTTTTCCAGGACCCAATATTCCCTGTTTTCCACGACTATCCAGGACCCACTATCCTATGTTTTCCATGACTATCCAGGACCCACTATCCTATGTTTTCCATGACTATCCTGGACCCACTATCCTATGTTTTCCAGGACTATCCAGGACCCACTATCCTATGTTTTCCAGGACTGTCCAGGACTGACTATCCTATGTTTTCCAGGACCCAATATTCCCTGTTTTCCATGACTATCCAAGACCCACTATCCTATGTTTTCCAGGACCCAATATTCCCTATTTTCCATGGCTATCCAGGGTCCACTATCCTATGTTTTCTGGGACTGTCCTGGACCCACTATCCTATGTTTTCTAGGACTGTCCAGGACCCACTATCCTATGTTTTCTAGGGCTTTTCCCACTATCCCCTGTTTTCCAGCAGATAAAGCAGCATTCAGTTTAAACACACAACATTATTTAGGTTGCTTATTTATCAGTCCAGTTCAAATATAATATATGATTTTAACACTGAGTTAAATGCTTTCAAGTTGTTATCACAAAATAAACCCTTTTTCAAGGGAAATGGAAAAACAATTCAAATGGACCAGTGGGAACCCTGGATTAAAGAAATGGGAGATTCTTTCTCTTCATATATCTAAAATTTTAATAGAATTATGCAGGAATAATGGAAATAAACCAGAATACATAAGGAAGAGAGTAGTTGCCATGTTTGCCAAGTTGCATTCTGGGAGACTTTTGCATGCCTTTAATACATGCAACTCCAGAAATTTGAATCATGAATATAAAGAACATCACACTCACTCTGTTGATCATTCATTTCCTTTCACCCTCTCGTTATTGTTTTGGTCTCCCCTACTTAGGGCTACACCCAATCCTGCATGACTTTCAAGATTTTCCCGGACGAAACTAAAGACGGTTACCTCCCTAAAGAGACTATAACTGCTAACTCGAAGTTGAAAAAATTGCCAACTTGGAGAAAGGGGAGTGATCTAGGATAAAGTGTGAGCACTATACCTGCCTTTCTGGTGCTCAGTTGTTTGCAATACAGAGTTTCACATGCACATGTGTGTTGGAGGGAATATAAAACAGAATGATTATCCCAGCAATCTCAGAAGCCCTTTAAGAACAATTTTCAGGAACAATTTTCTGGAACAATTTCATACAAAACCAAAAAATTCTTTGTAATTATTATCTCCTCTTTCCTAGGGTACCCACACTAGTCATGCCTAAACAAACTTCAAGGTCAGTTTGTATCAGACAATACACATCACATAAACATTAACCTCCACAAGTCTGGACAAAATACTGATTGCAGCCTCGTAGTCCCCACGGTCGTAATAGTAATGAGCCGTCTGTATCTCTTCTTTCATTGGACGAATTTCAGCCAGGTGACCTTTGACCTCAGCATTTTCAGGGTCCTTCTCAATCTAAAACAAAAATCAAAACAATGAGTCCCAAAGTACATGAGTGTACTTAGTCTGGATATCTAACGTGAAAACTTCTTGTACTAACCTGAATATTTTCAAATATACATTACTCATATTCTAGTCTTTATTTAATAAAGGGCTGACTGAGAATGACCAGGCTACACAAATAACACAGAGTTCTCAAGCCCCAACTACATGTAATTTCACAGCATAAATAAAGTTTTTGTGTGAAACCAAAATCTGACATGGCCACAGTTATTTGACTATTTCTCTTCAGCCATGACCGTCCTCCCAAACTTTCATACTATGCTACAAGCGATAATTGCATGTAGGTATTAATTATCGATTTCTTGCCCCAAATATATTTCTTGAAAATATACTTTCTTTTGTTGTAAACTTTGCGTAAAATACAATCTTGGTTAATGGAAAATGACAAAAGACACTAATGATCTTAATTATTCTCCGCAAAAATATACATGAACAAGGATCGCGAGAAACGAATAATTAATTATCAGTAGCTTAAACCAAGTCACTGGCACAGTGTATTGTTTAAAGAAGCCATTCCAATCAGGCGCCTCTCCACAAGCAACCGAGACCTAGGTTGATCAGTGTTCTCTTGCAGCACAGGGGTACTACTTTACCAGTGCTCAGCGTACAACACCACTGCCGTGCAAACCTCAACTTACCACAGTCTTGTAATCTTTCTCAGCCTCGTCAAGCTTTCCTTGCTTCAGTAACACATTTGCTCTCTGGATACGGGCCTGCAAAATGAAAGTCAAATCAAAGAAATCTGAGTCTGTAAAAACAAAAATCAAATTTCTACAAGGTTTGAAATGTTTTTAACCATAAATATTAACTCACGACTATATCCTTTTAAGGCTGATTAAATAGAGTCATTTATTTTATATTTACAGCAGAGCTTATTTTCTGATGGGAATCCAGGAATCCAATTTCCCCCAAAATTCCACAAATTAAAGAAACAACAACAACAAATTTTTTTACGTCATCAGTTAGATCTATAGCTGCCTAAAGAATGAAGTATTTATCTGTGATACTGCTTACTATTTATCATCTATTTGTATTGACTTGAGCACTAAAGATGACTTGGAAAATACAGGGATCTAAGTCGGACTCCCGTTGAGTTGAAGTTACGGGAATGCATGTGGGTTCTTAAAAAAAAATACATTAAAAGAAAAATGAACCCTTTTGAGCCCTTAAAAAACAAGGGAAAGGCCAAACACTCTGACCCCTGAAGTAGATAGTTGATAGGAGACCAGGCCCCCGGACTTACAGCTGTGAAGTCTGGTTTCAGTTCCACTACTTTGTCAAGGTCGGGCAGCGCAGAACGTGACTTCCCCAAGGCCAGAAACACTGTGGCACGCTTGAAATATGTCATGTAGTTTGATGGGTCTCCATCTGTCAGGGGAAACCACAGACAACCACAATTAAAACAGACACAAATTTTATTTATTTATTTAGTTGATTAGTGTTTAACGCAGTACTCAAGAATGTTTCACTTATATGACGGCAGCCAGCATTATGGTGGGAGGAAACCGGGCACAGCCCTGGGGAAACCCATGACCATCCGCAGGTTGCTCCCAGACCTTCTCACATACGGCCAGAGGAATAAATTTTAACTAACTGGATAATTTTCACTGATCAATTATTTGTATTTCTGTTTTTATTACATGTATATCACCTGTTTATATGAATTTACTACATGGTGAAAAATGTCAGATTTCATGGAAATCATATTTGGAAACTGCATGACCTAAAACCTTTCAGATGGAGCGACCTTTATTTACAGATACTGCGACTGGTGCCAATTCCACACAGCTATTTCTGACTTAGGTCAAAATTAAAATACAATTTGAAAACTATTTTTTTTAGTTTGGCGCTCAGTCAGGGCGATGTTAGTGGACACAAGCGTCATGTTTTAGCAGCCCTATTTGTCCTCGTCCTGCATGGGTGTAAGCTTTTGCCCAAGCTGGCTGAACCAATTTCAGCGAATTTACCAAACATAACAGGACCTTCTGACTGATACCAGACTCTTTGATTCAGATTTGGGAAGATATTTTTCATAATAAATCTGACTTTACTAAGGAAATATAATGCAAAATCACAATAATTTCTTCAAGCAATGACTCTCATGCTGCGATTTTCTTGCAAGTTCACCCTGACAACTTACTGCAGTATCCTGCCAAACATGTACACATTGTGACATGGCCTGCCATTCTCAGTTCCCTACTCATAGGTGTGTCGCCAAAAAATGTATCAGTTTTAAGACTTAAACTAACTGCAAAATAACATTTATTTCAATGATATCTGTCCATGAACTATAAGAAACCACACTGACAATCGAGAACTAACAGGTTTTTGGACATGACAGTCAATTATCATGTGCGCTAGTGATTGGTCAAGTTCATAAGGGCTTCTACAACATGGTTACTCGGAGCGAACTGTCCATCAGTGCCATACCCCCAATGCAGAATCTCATCTTCTCGGCTTTCAAAACTTCATAAAAGATTTCACATATTTTTCCGTGATAACTGTGTCCTATACCATTTTTTTCTATGTATATATAGTGGCAGACTTAATGTTCACTTAAAGACAAATAAATCAAAATTTCAAGCATCAGTACCACAAACTAAGCACTGTGACAAAGTCTTAAGTTTTGACTTAAGTCAAAAATGTCTTTGTGGAATCGGCTCTTAGAACTTTTGCTCTTATTCTTAAATAGCCCTAAATAAGTACCGTTCACAAAATACTACCCTCATATTGTAGGGTAATAACATTTTCAAACTTCTGAATCAGTTGTACAGATACATGTACAAGTCTGACACCCTATTTCTTCTAATTTCTCGGACACCTGGTCTGCTCATTTTAGCCAATACATATGTAATTCTAACAAGAATACTGAGTTTCCTTTTTCTCACATGGTTAGACCATCTAATGAACAACATACCCATATCTTTACTTTTCCAAAAGGCTTGTGAAGAAATGTAATATTCTACTAACAACACTGCTAATATCAGTCCCAAAAATTAAATTAGAATTTATTTGCCAAAAATCTCCAGTATAGCCTCAAATTGTAGGTATTTATTTCTCAGTTAGTCTGTGTACTATTAAACATATGACGTTACAGAAAAGCTTCCCAGCTTTCTTCTTGGGATGTAAACATGTTTTTAAACAATACACTTTTCCTAAGGCACCAGTCGTCAGTCTGGAAATTAGGTAGCCTGCAGTGGTGACATGAACAGTGATAACTGTCAAAACTAAGGAGGATAGGAGGTTGGGGTGTGGGGGTGAGACGATTGGAAGGGCGCTAAATTGGTCCCGGGGTTCCCGTTGATTCTATTGATGTCATCATTGCCGAAAACTTCTGACCATTGATGGAAAATATGCATGAACTACAGGGGTTATTAAGAGATCAACTATGGTTCAAAAATATGTTTCTTTTTTTCGTTTTTTTCATCCATAGGCATAACTTTCTCTATTTCAATTATTTAAACCGTAGTCTTTGTTTTGTTATTTTATTGTGTCCTTCTCCCCTAACATCTCCTCAGCTGTAAAGGTTTATTTATTTATTTGATTGGTGTTTTATGCCGTACTCAAGAATATTTCACTTATAAGACGGCGGTCAGCATTATGTGGTGTGGAAACCGGGCACAGCTCGGGGAAAACCCACGACCATCCGCAGGTTGCTGGAAGACCTTCCCACTTACGGCCGGAGAGGAAGCCAGCATGAGCTGGGCTTGAACTCACAGCGACCACATTGGTGAGAGACTCCTGGGTCATTACGCTGCGCTAGTGCGCTAACTAATTGAGCCAAGGAGGCCCCCAGCTGTAAAGGTGAACTCACCCACGGCAGCATGGTAGTGGCTGAGGGCATCTGCCAGCTGTCCTGCGGCTAACAGTTTCTTCCCCATCTCCAGATGCTGGGCCACCTCCTGTGCTGTTATACCCTCCACACCTGCAACACAACACAGGCATTGACCGCACAACTAAACAAGGGAATACTAAAACAGCAGCTCCTATCTACTTCTGTGGATTTTTAAGGTGTTGAGTTTTCTACAGTCTGTTAACGAGGCAACAGCTGATTCCTGGAAAACACTGTGCTTCACAGTAAGCCAAATCAGCATTTCAGGAATCTCGCGAGTTCACGCAGATTGAGACGAGACAGGGTGGGGACTCTCATGAACTAACATAGCTAAAAGGCGTAACTTTACGATAGCTGTTAACGGGATCATTGGGCCGACAGACCCGGTTAAGGGAGATATGTATTCCGTCTACCAAGTGCCGTAAAATGTTGCCCCTTTACCTGTGTTAGTTTTGTGAGAGCCACCACCATGTCTCTACCATATCTGAGTGAACTTGCTGGACTCCTGAAATGCCAACTTGCCTTAATAGCTTCCTTGATGATTGAGATGGCTGAAGTAGTATTTACCCGAATTTGGCTAATTAGTTATACAAATACCAGTACTTCAAGTTTACAATATACTGTTTGAAACGGTCTGTATTTTTACTTCACTGATTTATGTACAACAAAGTAGGTAGTTATACTTGTATGAATAAGGTGCCTTTCACAAACTTGAATTTATTTTGGGCTATTAACCTTTTTTCTTTGCATTCTTAAATTTCAATTTTACTCAACAACATTTCAAAACGAAAATACCGGTAGCTTGAAATATAGGTGTATCACCTGAAAGGAGTTTTACAATAAAGATTTAATGGCTGAGCAGATTTTAAAATGTTCAACTACACAGCAAATATCTTCCAAAGTGACAATCTGTCATATTTTCATAGACAGACTTATCATCTGCAATCGATCCTCACGGCACCATCAGCTGGTTAACATGGTGTTGTTGTTGTAAAGCAAATGACGTTTACCTGTGAAATGAATGTCCATGGTCAGAAAAAACACCGCCAAGGAACGCAACACGCCAATTATGCTAGCTACTTCGGCCATTCTCGGCTGCCCCTGAGTTTGGGGTTCCATCAGATCTCTTGTCACCATGAAAATCACCTGTTCTTCTGTCAGAGTTTGCTAATAAACAACACCAGGCATATCAAGCCATCTCCTAGATCGGCGAGTACCCGGGCATACTGGGAGTATGTGTGGGAATTTGATTGGCTGAGAAGAGCACATCCGGCGCGAGCTCTGACGTGTACAAGCCATGTGCCGAGTAGTAAAAAGAACGCACAATATTAAGACCGGCTGGGTACAGACAACTGGATGGCTTAATGTTTATGCATGTTATTCAAAACCCGCCCAAATATTTAATTAAAGGTTAGATTTTGTACGTGTAAGACCGTGATTGCTCATCTTTTAGAATAGGCCTATACCTGCAGTCTTATACATTTAGACCGAGTCATCTTATTAAAATATTTACAAATGCAACCAGCAACATCTGCACAGTTATAAGCCTGTTTCGGTTGGTTAATGTCATTTGTTTTAAACCATTTTACATAATAAACAGAGTGAAACACCAAGAGAAATGTCATTACAGCTATTAAAAAATCTAACATTTAATACGTATGCGTAAAAGCTATAGATAAAGAACCAACCTGCATATGTCTATGAAAACATATGCTACAATAATTACGTACCGTAGCCTCCATGTACGAGTATTCGCATATTTATGCATAACATATTTAGTCTACCTTATTGTTTATCGAAGTTGGAGCAATAATACATTTATTGTAAGTACACTATAGACCTATACCTATGTGGTATAAAGTTCTTTGGGTCCCCCCATGGGTGAGGTGGCGCAGCGTAATTAATGACCCAGCAGTCTCTCACCAATTCCTCTCCGGCCGTAAGTGGGAAGCTCTCTCAGCAACCTGCGGATGGTCGTGGGTTTCCCACGGGCTGTGCCCGGTTTCCACCCACCATAATGCTGGCGACCGTCGTATAAGTGAAATATTCTTGAATACGGCACAAAACACCAATCAAATAAATAAATGGGCGAGGTGGTGAGCAGGCACGCCAGTCAGTACCGCGCAATGACCCAGGAGCCTCTCAACAATGTGAGTTCAAGTCCAGCTCATGCTGGCTTCCTCTCCGGCCGTACGTGGTAAGGTCTTACGGCAACCTATGAATGATCGTGGGTTTCCCCGAGCTCTACCGTTACCTCCCACCAAAATGCTGGCCGCTTAAGTTCAATGTTCTTGAGTACGGCGTAAAACACCAATCAAATAAATAAATATGAGGGTTTTTCGGCACAGTATTGGTGTATGATAATTTTCTTTACATCTACTTTTATAATTGTAATGGTACGTAGTTCCCAGTTTTCTGTACCTTCCACGCCGATATCCGTGCACACATATAGGCCGACAGCCTAATTAGGCATAGGCCAGCAAAATATTTACTTATTATTAGATCGTCATGCAACACCTTGTACCCAAGTGAATTATATATATATGATTTTTGATGGCCCGAGGAAACCGGAGTGCCTGTAGTAAACCACCTCCCTTCGACAGGCAGTTGGCATACCTGTTAACTTTAGACGGCTTCTGAACAATGGAGAACTGGCATTTAGCCAAGTCAACGATTAACCTGATAGCAGATAGGCTTATGTATACATCGACAATCAATATTAATCCTTGACACAGGTGTTCCGTTCATTAAATTGTCATCTCATGTGACAAACTGTTGTTGTAAAAATGGTGGAATCGATTCAAAGAGCATAGCATCATTGCAGCTGTTAGACAAAATGGTAGAGGTCGTGCATAACATACATACCGAGCCATGAAATAGAAAATGTGTGGGTGTGTTTTTGATTAGTAACATGCATTTCCTGACAGTTTGGGCTAATTTGCATATTCTGTCCCCTTAGGTTTTTATTTTTTTTTTCTGTTTTATTCGCAGCCAAAGTGCTGTAAATGTATTTAAACGCCAATGAAATACATGTATACACACCAAGCTGTACCTCAGATATAATCCATGACGCTAACATGCAAAAAAACCCAGCTAAAATGAGAGGGCATGTGCGTCATTGGACGATATGGTACATCACAGTCAATGTGCAGTAAACCTGTATATAACACTATAGCTACACTGTACGTTCTTGTATGTGTACAGAAATATTTGTACACCTATGCTTGTTATATGTTCGTCAGGTATTAAAGGTACTTCTATGTGGCGTAAAATATAGTAAAACAAAAGATATTTTCTTTAGGTAAAAGGCAGATTTTTCTAAAAACAGCTGTTTAGGTAGGAGTTAGTACTTCGATCTGGCGTAAAATGCAGTAAAACAAAAGATATTTTGTTCAGGTAAAACGCAGATTTTTCTAAAAACAGCTGTTTATGTAGGAGTTAGCACACAAAAAAAGTTAAATTAGCATGGCATGTGTGTTTAGGAAAGCTCAATTTCCAATACAAGGTTCGATTCCACACACAGTTGGGTGTGACCAGTCAAAATTGAAAAACCCAAGCAATATAGGGCCTATATATACATTTCACAGTTTCATGGTAAAAGAAATTAAATCAAAATAACGTATAACACTACAATCTTGCTGTGCATCGCATTCCAAATTTGTATTGCTGTGGATGTTTAAAAAAAGGCGTTTAAGTCAAATTTCTAGTCTGGACCTGCGTGATAACTGGATTTGTGGAACCGATGCCAATTTACATAGACCTCGGCTCGATAGGCCTACAGTTCAAGTGTCGCTCTCGTTGTCTTTTGACCTCCATGCAGGGTCGCCGAGATGAGCTTCAATCAATATGCAGGTCTTCGGCGATCTCTGATTCTATTTCAGCTCTAAGTCACGAGCTTTGTCAATGCATGGCACTTGGCGAACTAGGCGTTTGCTTGTTTTCTTCTCCATCCATAAACATCGACGTTGTAGCGGCCAAACTTCCGGGGAATGATATTGACCCCTCAACATAGCCCCAGGTAAACTTAAAGAGACAGCTTGAAATAGTCATCCGGGCCTAACCCTAACCATATCATAAAATGAATAAGTATATTAATTACAAAAAATGTATCTCGGTATGATCTCATCGAAATTTAAAGGTATAATACCTCTTGAAAATCAATATTCATCTACATACATCCGGTAGGTGTGGTGTCCATATACAAGAATTTCTTTGTACACAGTCTCGGTCGAAGTGTTGCATGCATGGTTTCGTTCTCAAGGAAATAACCAAATTATACGTTTACAAGCATACACTCAGAATATTGGTATCGTTCACTTTCAAGCAACACCCAAATGACAGGTATATAGCCTTAATTTTGCCTGTTTCATGTTTTTTTTTTAAATGATATTTCTTATACCGGGTAATGTATAAACTAAAATGTGACTAATGCATGAAAATTAATTAAGTAAAACAGAGCTTGTAACGCATGCATTGATTAAGTGATCAGAAATTTGGTTTGGACAGATTTCAACCCGTAACCCAAGTATAATCCCATCAGGGTGGTTATACAGGGCCCGTGAACATGTATTGTTACGTTATTGTTTTGACAGGAGAATATCTCCACGTGGGTGGTCCGGAAACCTCTCTAGACTCGTTCATTGCCTGTCCTCTGAGCGTTGTCACGATAATGGAAAAGTACGAGTCAATGACGAATTATATCCCAGGGTTCAAGCGACAGGAGAATTCCATCATGGCGTCGGAAATTAAGGCAAACTGTTTACGTTGGTGACAGCATTTTGTAGCATCATTAGACGTTGACCAAGGATGCATACGTTGTAAAACCAAAGATTGGCAGGTGCTGGACTCGGTAAGATGTCTATTTGGTGCTAATTTGATTGATATTAGTGCCAATGAGCTAGGTTTCAGAGCATGTTTGAAATTGCAACAACAACCTAGGTTACCCGCTGAGGCGTATCCAATTCGGTAGTTCGCGGAAAAGACAAAGAGCACTATTTATCTGTTCGCCCACATGCTGGCTCATAAGGGTGATAATTAGATTGTCTGCAAATGACTGTTTTTAAATGCCTCAGTCTTATTTCCCTATTGATGTCTTTGATGAGGGAGATAAGATCCACTGAAGGTGGCGTTGACACACAATCATGTTCTGACATGTCAAATCAGC
Organism: Liolophura sinensis; assembly: GCF_032854445.1. Lineage (NCBI taxonomy): Eukaryota > Metazoa > Mollusca > Polyplacophora > Chitonida > Chitonidae > Liolophura > Liolophura sinensis. The sequence continues at coordinate 1,242,197 of NC_088306.1, read as the reverse complement.
CGAAATTCTTACCGTTTACTCTCGCCCACAGATATGTAAAACGAAATTAAAACGTAAGCGAACAAGCCCCGGTTCGTGCATCTTCTTCTTAACAAATAGCAAGGTGCTGGTTTTATCCCTTACAAAATAAACGCCCAAGATCAGAAATAAGCCTACATGTGCAATGAAGGATATGTCATTGATGGTTGAGAAGAGGATCAGATAGATGACCAGTGAACACGCCGGGTGATTTTTAAGTTGATGTGTCGTGGAAAACCAATCATTTTAAGGTTAATACTTGTCACATTATTTTTTAAAGTTTTTTACGCTGTTCCAGAAAAGTTGCCTTCCTTGATGTCAAATTTGCTTCCTTTGACATCACATCAGGGTTTCCATGTCTTCACAGGCATTGCATTGAAACTGCTGAAGAATTTGTTTCTCAGGACACCTCAGTTATACCCATGTAATAATCATTAATGGTGTAATGTTACAAATGTGCTGTGTAAATCTTTTTCTTTCCTCCGATATCACTGTTCATAGTTTCTTGGTGACTGATTAACAAAATTTAACTGGTGTTGCCATTTTTCCAATATAATGTTCTTTGAAAACCTCTTGCCTTCCATCAAAATGGTCTGCATGTCAGGTGGAAGAATGTGTTAGTAACTCGCCCAATGTTGTTGGTTTACACTGGGCACTTCGGTTTCCCTCAACAATATAACTAACCATCAGTGCATAAGTGGAAATTCTTGTGTACAACATTAAACAACAATCAAATAACTGTTTGTGAACCATGTTACCAGCTCTATTCTATAAGTCTTTCATCACATATTTTTGACATTTCAATCTAGTTTGTCTTAGAACTAAAGTGCTTAGCTCTTCGATCATCTTTATTGTTTCGTTTGACATCATTTCAGCCTTAGCAGACAATGACAACCTATGCCTATTCCCCGCGGCCTCAGTCACACGTAGGTTACAGCCCATATTCAGGGATGGGGTATCAGGAAGGTTACGCCCCCGGTAACATTGCCGGGGCCCCACCTAGCGTGGCATTCAGGAAAAGAATGGAGCGTATTGATTGGAGGAAAATAGCCTCGGTGGATGTGGATCAGATAGCGAGGAATATGGACTTCAACGCTTTACAGGAAAACATCACCAACATCACCTTCTGCAATATTGAGGCTGAATTAGTAAGTCAGAGGGGTGGTTTTATCTGATTGGTTTGTTTTGGGAAAAAGAAAGTGGTTATTTATTGGAAAAAAAACCCCCCAGGCATGAAAGTTTTCAGGATTTATTCAGAATCAGTGGGGGGTTTTTTTGACTGAATCAAAATCTAGTATCCTGGTAAATTCCGTAAAATTTATTAAATTTGTACTTAATTTGACGAAACAGCTCTGCTTTCATCTCTGATTGAAAGGACAACTGCTGTGACACATGTATAATGAAGGGTATCAGAACTATAACACCTGAAGCATGCCTGAAAATTATGAAAGTCAGATAATCCATTTTCTATTCCTTGGAAATGTTTAATTAATGGCCAGTGAATTTGGAAAATGGTGGTACTTGGTTGATTTATGTTGACAGCCATATTAAGCTGAAATGTGACATAATCTGGCCGGGGCACAAGTCTGCATATAGGTGTTTGACATTTTGGAAAACACACTCATGGAGAAAATTTAATCTTCACTGGCTGTTAAGATACTAATTCTGTCACATGCCTGTTATCATGAGGGAGAAAGGATAATGAGCTGCCTGGGCACACGTGTACCACGAGCATAGTCCTCATTTTATCCTCACTAAATCCTAACATACTATTCGGTCACATGCATGTCTTCACAGTAAGAGGGAGAGAGGATAATGAGCTGTGTATACATGCAGGACTTCCTGCCCAGTACACTGGACAAGAAGGCAGCCTAATTGGCCAATATTTACTCAACAGGATCAGACGTTGTGGCAATCTCTTAATTCAGCATGTTTTAGGTGTCCTGTGAATATTAAATGCGTCATTTAAGCCTCATCAAAGTCAGAAAATCAAAAAGTGTCTGCATTGTGTTAATTGGGATTTATATTTAATGTTGGATCTCAAACAAAAGAGTCCTATGGTGCACAGAACACATAGTGTCAGGTACCCTTCAGCAGACACCATTAAATTCTTCCTGTAGAAATTCAACATAGGCGCGGGTGAAAGTCACGAGTAATCCATCCATTAACTAAACTGTCGTCTTCCCTTACAGTTAAAGAGATATCAAGGTAGAAAGACTTCTGAGGAAAAAAAGATTAGTGATTATAAGAAATGGTGGTAGGTCAGCATTGAGTACATACATGTACATATAATAGTAATTCAGTTTCACTTATTGCCCTCCAACCATTGTCTTGTCTTATTTCTCTTCAGGATTTAAGAAATGTGGACCCGAATTTCACCAAACTGTTCAAACTTGCTCAGCTGACTATTGAGTACTTATTGGTAAGTGCGCTTAGAGTTAAAAAATGTGAAACAATATCTTACTGTTAAAAGGTGTTCGAAAAAAGTGCCGTATAAAAACGCATGGCTAGTGAAAAACAGCAGCATCCATATGTGTACATTTGAATAAAATATCAGACTTGTGATGTCGGAAATATCTTCCATGCCATAAGTCCAGTTTCTGTACTCTTCTCCCATATACATTCTGTTCTCTTTGTGGGGAAGCCGTGGCCAAGTGGTTAGCGTAGAACAGTGACCTAGGAGCCTCAGTCTCTGGTCTCATAGACGTCTCAGGGGGAAGATCTAACAGCAACCTGTGCATGGTCGTGGGTTTTTCTCAGTCGAGGGACTCTGCTTGGTTTCCTCAAGCTGCCATTGTAGAAGTTAAATAGTCTTGTGTAAGGTGTAAAACTCAAACCAAATAATAAAATGTATCTATTGTCTTCATCGTTCAGCACTCTCAGGACTACTTGGCTGGTGTAGTTACCTCCCTTGAAGAGAAGCTGAAAACAACACAGCAGGTAAGGTGCTATATCTGTCATAGGTGTCTAGAGTATGTACGAGTTTGATGAAATTAAAAAAAGTTCATGCAGTTATGATCATTATTATTTGAAACCCCTAAATTGTATGGTGTCCTGCATTACATGTAATTTCTACTGTAATCTTTTTCCGTTTATAATGTGACCTCATAATGAGCTTGAAATTAAAGCAAAGTAGCTCCGAATATTGAAGTCGTATTATTAGTCTGTCTGAATAATAATAATAATATGACTTTAATGTTCGGAGTTACCTTCTTTCTATTTTATGCAAAGTAGATCTGTGGAACGACTTGTTAATGAGCTTGGACAGGAATGTTTAAGATGGTGTCGGTGTCATTCTGCCAGGCGTTTGCTAGGTCCCCATGGAGAAAGTATGTTTGTAATGTGTCATGGTGCCGGCATTTGCAAGGTCCTCATGGAGAAAGTATGTTTGTAATGTGTCATGGTGCCAGGCATTTGCTAGCTCCCCATGGAGAAAGTATGTTTGTAATGTGTCATGGTGCCGGCATTTGCAAGGTCCTCATGGAGAAAGTATGTTTGTAATGTGTCATGGTGCCAGGCATTTGCTAGGTCCCCATGGAGAAAGTATGTCTGTAATGTGTCATGGTGCCGGCATTTGCAAGGTCCTCATGGAGAAAGTATGTTTGTAATGTGTCATGCTGCCAGGCGTTTGCTAGGTCCCCATGGAGAAAGTATGTTTGTAATGTGTCATGCTGCCGGGCGTTTGCTAGGTCCCCATGGAGAAAGTATGTTTGTAATGTCTCATGCTGCCGGGCGTTTGCTAGGTCCCCATGGAGAAAGTATGTTTGTAATGTGTCATGGTGTCGGCATTTGCAAGGTCCCCATGGAGAAAGTATGTTTGTAATGTGTCATGGTGCCGGCATTTGCAAGGTCCTCATGGAGAAAGTATGTTTGTAATGTGTCATGGTGCCAGGCATTAGCTAGGTCCCCATGGAGAAAGTATGTTTGTAATGTCTCGTTCTGCCAGGCATTTGCTAGGTGCCCCTGGAGAAAGTATGTTTGTAATGTCTCATGCTGCCGGGTGTTTGCTAGGTCCCCATGGAGAAAGTATGTTTGTAATGTGTCATGGTGCCGGCATTTGCAAGGTCCTCATGGAGAAAGTATGTTTGTAATGTGTCATGGTGCCAGGCGTTTGCTAGGTCCCCATGGAGAAAGTATGTTTGTAATGTGTCATGCTGCCGGGCGTTTGCTAGGTCCCCATGGAGAAAGTATGTTTGTAATGTCTCATGCTGCCGGGCGTTTGCTAGGTCCCCATGGAGAAAGTATGTTTGTAATGTGTCATGGTGTCGGCATTTGCAAGGTCCCCATGGAGAAAGTATGTTTGTAATGTGTCATGGTGCCGGCATTTGCAAGGTCCTCATGGAGAAAGTATGTTTGTAATGTCTCATGCTGCCGGGTGTTTGCTAGGTCCCCATGGAGAAAGTATGTTTGTAATGTCTCATGCTGCCAGGCGTTTGCTAGGTCCCCATGGAGAAAGTATGTTTGTAATGTCTCATGCTGCCGGGTGTTTGCTAGGTTCCCATGGAGAAAGTATGTTTGTAATGTCTCATGCTGCCAGGCGTTTGCTAGGTCCCCATGGAGAAAGTATGTTTGTAACGTCTCATGTTGCCAGGCGTTTGCTAGGTCCCCATGGAGAAAGTATATTTGTAATGTCTCATGCGGCCAGGCGTTTGCTAGGTCCCCATGGAGAAAGCATATTTGTAACATTGGTGTCATGGATTGATCCATCCTCAGGAACATGAGCAGATGACGACACGCTTGGAGCAGCAACAGAAGGAACTCACTGAGGTGAAGAAAGAAAGCCACAAGAGGAAGAAGATGCTAGCTGCACAACAACAACTGTTACAGGGCGGTTCCAGTAGTTATAACAAGGTAGCGTTTATGAATAAAGTGCTTTGGTAGCCTAATGGGTACAGCGTCTGCCTCAAAGCTGGGGCACCTGGGATCAAATCTGGGTGGGATCATTAATATTTAGCCACATATACTTACGTTACTTAATGCTGCAAACATTTAAGTGTTCATTTCATTTGTTTCCACGTGTTAAATACTTTGTAATTATTAGTGCTACGATGAATTATTATTATAACATGAATCTAGAAGGCCTTTGGGTGGAACATTTGTAAACTGATCAAGCATCCTTTGTTAAAAGATGATGTCATTATTATTCTTAAGACACAGGATATCTGTCCTCCCCAACATAGCTGGCAGCCAGTCATACAGTTACTTTTACCAGTTACAAAGGATCAGAAAATTTGTAGTGGTCATGTATTAAGTCCTAACTAATCCTCATGGAATTTATGGATATCAAGTTTATACAGCTTCCTAACTTTGCCAATATATCTCTTTTGCTTTTTCCCATTTGTCTCATTTCTTCAGTGCCCTTACTGCTCCAAGGCATTCCTGAATGCTTCATTCCTCCAAGCTCACATTGTACGTCGTCATGGAGATTCAGCCAGCCCTAGCCAATCACCACAGTCGCCTGCACGCCTGAACACCGCTCTGGAGAAAGAGCTACTAGAGATCAAAGAGAGGCTGAAGATGACGGAGACGCTGCTACAGTCAGAGAGGAGTAAAGCCAAGCGAGAACTCTTCACAGAAAAGGTAAGAATGGTATTCTTTCATTAATTATTCATGTGCATCTGCAGGCTTAATATTCCGCTCAATGAAGTGTTAAATTAATAAATATCTTAAATACTTTTCAACTTCCTTTATATACACCATTTTATCACTCACTCCTGAACCATTACATCAGACATTATTTTATGACTCACTCCATTACATCTGCACTACTTTGTGACTCACTCCATTACATCTTCACTACTTTGTGACTCACTCCATTACATCTTCACTACTTTGTGACTCTCAGTTACTTCCAACACTGTTTTGTGATTAGAATGTCTAACACTGTTTTGTAAACTCACTCATTACATCTGTCCTACTTTCTGACTCACTCCATTACATCTGCACTACTTTGCGACTCTCAATTGCTTCTAACACTGTTTTGTGATTAGAATGTCTAACACTGTTTTGTAAACTCACTCTTTACATCTACCCTACTTTCTGACTCACTCCATTACATCTGCATTACTGTGTGACTCACTCCATTACATCTGCACTACTTTGTGACTCACTCCATTACATCTGCATTACTGTGTGACTCACTCATTACATCTGCGTTACTGTGTGACTCACTCCATTACATCTGCACTACTTTGTGACTCACTCCATTACATCTGCATTACTGTGTGACTGACTCCATTACATCTGCATTACTGTGTGACGCACTCCATTACATCTGCATTACTGTGTGACTCACTCCATTACATCTGCATTGTTTTGTGAAATCACTGTACCTACACTACACACTGCACACATCTGTTTAAGAGAGCCTGAAATGATGTTGTTGTTCTCAGAATGTTACAAATGTGTACAATCAAGAGAACAAGGAGAACTTAGTGGAGAGCTTCCATGTGACGGAGAAGCCAGAGCTGAGCAGAGAACAACTGGTGAGTTATCACTAGAACATCAACGCCACACCTCTTCCACTCATCAAGAGAAATAAATAAATAAATAAATAAGAAAATACAAAATAAATTTGATTCATTCACAAATTCTAAGAAAAACCATAACACCAGATAAACCAGTAAATGAATTAAATGTTAAATTTATGACTTGAATTGAATTATTGTGGCGGACTTGTTTGTGAATTTCATTTTTTTCATAATGTTTGAAAACCAGCCCAGTATGTTTTGTATGAGTTATGAATTTCATGATTCTGATTGCCCACATGTTTCTGTGCAACAGCTGCTTCAGACATTGTCTGGTTCTGATAAAATTGTGTGTACAAGTTCAAAAACTAGCTTATGTAATCCAAGCTTTTATTTTCCATATTAAACGTGGGATATACAGGTAAATTCTCTAAATAGGCTTGTTTCAACAGCATTTGATGAACGTAGAAATACACATACAGTTTATTATAGTTTGAGTAAGCCCGTTTTTGGCAGGCACCAGGAGATTCACACTACATGCTCACTGTTTTCAATGAACTTCGTCTTCAGTCAGAACTCGAAAAGATGAAGAAAGTATTGATGACAGAATTAAAAGAGATGAATGAGAAATATCAGGCCTCCCAGAATGCATTGTCACAAATGGAGCAAAAATATGGTAAGATTTTTAACTTCAGTGCTGTTCCCCCTGCATTAAATTGCTTGGCTTTCCACTTGAAGTTGTTGATTTTTTTTATCTTAATGTTAAAGTAGCTTTAAAATTTACTACTTTTTGTGATATATTGGGGTTTTTTTTGTGTAAAACGGCACTAAAGAACTGTTTTTCTTTCATAGTTTGAAGTAGGACAGTTCTGTGCATTTTGGCATTTCTCTTTCGTAGTTGGAAATAGCACAGTTCTGTGCATTTTGGTATTGAGCGTCAACCTGGATGACATAGTTTGTTATTCACTCCGCCATGACGGGCGTATTTCATGGATTTTGATTTGCTTGTTTTGTCTCCCAGGCCGTCGTTCTCACCTGGGTGAGTTGCGTGATGATGAAGATGATCACGAGTTGCTACGGCAACAGAGGGAGGAGCTGGCCATGCTGAAAGAACAGCTTCACAAACAGGTAAACTGGCAGAGGATCCTGCTTTAAAGTGTTAGGGAAGGTAATTCTTCTCCCAAGTTTTCACTAAAGGAGATGGATATTGATTCATGTGTGTCTGTCCAGCCGACACGCTTCTGTGCTGTGACTTCTCCAGTACTGTACACGCTTCTGTGCTGTGACTTCTCCAGTACTGTACACGCTTCTGTGCTGTGACTTCTCCAGAACTGTACACGCTTCTGTGCTGTGACTTCTCCAGAACTGTACACGCTTCTGTGCTGTGACTTCTCCAGTACTGTACATGCTTCTGTGCTGTGACTTCTCCAGTACTGTACATGCTTCTGTGCTGTGACTTCTCCAGTACTGTACATGCGTCTGTGCTGTGACTTCTCCAGTTCTGTACACGCTTCTGTGCTGTGACTTCTCCAGTTCTGTACACGCTTCTGTGCTGTGACTTCTCCAGTACTGTACATGCTTCTGTGCTGTGACTTCTCCAGTTCTGTACATGCTTCTGTGCTGTGACTTCTCCAGTACTGTACACGCTTCTGTGCTGTGACTTCTCCAGTACTGTACACGCTTCTGTGCTTTGACTTCTCCAGAACTGTACATGCTTCTGTGCTGTGACTTCTCCAGTACTGTACACGCTTCTGTGCTGTGACTTCTCCAGTTCTGTACATGCGTCTGTGCTGTGACTTCTCCAGTTCTGTACACGCTTCTGTGCTGTGACTTCTCCAGTTCTGTACACGCTTCTGTGCTGTGACTTCTCCAATTCTGTACACAGTTCTGTGTTGTGACTTCTCCAGTAGTGTAAAATTTTGTGTGAAGCTTCACTTTAGAGAACCTCAGATCAAGTTCAAAAAACTAGCCCAATCCATGCTTATTTAAAGATTGATGTGGCGCTGATTTGCCAGTAATTTGTTTTTTTTTTTGTTTTTTTTTGATAAAATTATGTGTACTTATTTGTGTAACTTGTGTATCCTGATATCAAGTTTCAACACCAGTTTGATCCATTCATAAGTTCTGCATATTTGGCGTGAGATAGTAAGTTAACTTTTGTTCACATTTGTTTGATTGTGTTCATTATCATTGTTTTCTGTTATTTTTGAAACTAGACGGCAAAGACAGACATGACCTTGAATACAAAGTTGAAAAAACAGGACAGGAAATGGGAGAAGAAAGTGCAGATGATGTCAGTGGAACATGCTAACGAGTTGTCAAGGGTGAGAAAAACATGCGGGTTTTCAGACACATACAAATATGTACAGATACAGATATTTTGGAGGTATTCTAATTTATTCTGCTTCCAGCTAAGAGGAAACTATTCCGATAACATTGCTGCTGTCTTGGTTTGTGATACTAAGTCCTTTTTCTGATTGAAAGTTGATAAAAATTAAAGCTGATGCCTGGAGCATATACATCTACCATTGTGAGTTACGAAAGAAACAGCCTGAAATGTGTTTTGTGTTTTGAATGCAAATGATTACAGTTCTTGTATTTGCAGCCATGCAGAAAGAAAGTCATATTTGGTAACCTTCTGTCATGTTGGTTTCAGCTGAATACAGCCATGTTGTCATGTTGGTTTCAGCTGAATACAGCCATGTTGCCATGTTTGATTTCGGCAAATTATAGCGTTATTGTAATGTTTGGTTTCAGCTGAATGTAGCCATGTTGTCTTGTTTGTTAGCCATGTTTTTATGTTGGTTTGCGCTGAATGCAGCGATGTTTTCATGTTTGGTTTGAGCTGATTACGGTGCTGTTGTAATGTTTGGTTTCAGCTGAATGTAGCCATGTTGTCTTGTTTGTTAGCCATGTTTTTATGTTGGTTTGCGCTGAATGCAGCGATGTTTTCATTTTTGGTTTCAGCTGATTACGACACTATAGTAATGTTTGGTTTCAGCGTATTACAGCCTTGTTGTCATGTTTGGTTTCAGCTGAATGTAGCCATGTTATCATGTCTGTTAACCATGTTGTCATCTTTGGTTTCAGCTGAATGTAGCCGTGATGTCTTGTCTGTTAACCATGTTTTCATGTTTGGTTTTAGCAGAATGCAGCCATGTTGTCATGTTTGATTTCAGCATATTGTAGCGTTATTGTAATGTTTGGTTTCAGTCTGTTACAGCCTTGTTGTCATGTTAGTTTCAGCTGATTACAGCCGTGTTGTGATGCTTGGTTTCAGCCGATTACAGCCATGTTGTAATGTTTTGTTTCAGCTGAATGTAGCCATGTTGTCGTGTCTGTTAACCATGTTTTCATGTTTGGTTTCAGCTGATTACAGCCATGTTGTCATGTTTGGTTTCAGCTGAATGCAGCCCTGGAGAAAAGTGTGAAGGCTCTGGAGAGGAACCAGCATCAGGCTCAGAAGGCTGATGTACAACAGCTCCTGAAGGTACGTGGTTAGGTCACCAACCTGCCAATACTGTGACATCTCGCTAACTTCTTAGGGTGTCTGCTTCAGGAAAAACAATCAGCAGCATTTTTTCTTTAGTAGATAATGATGTTACTATATGTTAATGTCACTTATGTTGATTAATTTCTGTCTGATTTTGGTCCATTCTTTGATTAATGGAGGAGTCATTTGGTGAAGGACACAAGGCCATTGGTTTCTGTTGCGTAAGTGAAATACTCTTAAATAATAACAAAACAAAGAGTCAAATGAATTAACAAGTAAGTGAATGACATTTTTTTTTATTGCACTTTTCATGTGAAGATAGTTTACAGTGAATGGTGTGTTTTTTCAAAAAAAAAATCATTGTTTTTGGGTTTTTTTTTCTTTACTTCAGGAAACAAAGGAAAAAGAAAAACTGCTAAAAGCTGAATCCAACAGACAGGTAGGTAGAAGTTAAATCAGGAGAAGTAAATAGAGTGCCTTTTGGCTTGTCACATTCTCCCAACAAGATTTCTGAGTGCAAGACATTGACTTTTTACATGGTCTTGCAGGTCTTTTGAATTTTTTATCTTTTTTTTAAAAACATAAAAATGTTGAAGAAATACAAACATACAACATACAAACTGTTATTCCTCAACCATTGTTCATGTTAACAGGGTGATTTAATAAGTTATGTTGTTGCTTGCCCAAGATTTATTTTGTTTTTTTTTTTTATATTTGAATCTCTGAAGCTGATCATCTTTGGCAGTGTATATTTGTGATCTCTGTGAACAGATTTGCATGGTGTATACAAATGAATTAATTTCTGTCCTGTTATGTTTTCAGGTGGCGAGAGAGAAAGAGAGGCTAGTTAAAAGTGAACCTAGACCAGTAAGTGATTTCGACATATTCATCTTTGTTGTGACCTCAAAGTGATGGTCATATGTTTTCCTTGGAAGATGAGTGTAGCTCGGATATGACTGAAATAATGCTGAAATCAGTGTTTGATCACCAGCTGACATGGAAGCACTCATCCATTCTGCATCGTGTGGACAACGGCCTAACATAATCTGTCTGATGTCATATGGTTTGTTTTATCTGAAGATGACTCTGCTTAAGATTTTGTAGTAAATATCTGTGGAAACATGACTGTAATAGGTCTAAGAATTTGCCCCCCAAAAGTACTTTTTTTAAGGGCAAATAAATGTCATAAAATACCACTTTTGGTGGTGAAACATGCCTTTGTCCAGTAGATAATCTTACATGTGCCTTCCAAACAAACCTCAGAACACCATTCTACCATCAATGGAACTCTCTAGATCGGCCAAAATGTGCAGCTTATCTAGTTATATCAGATTATGATAGGTCTACACTGCTCCCTCGAAATAATGCGCTCATGCAGACAATGAAAATCAAATCCTGACAAGGGAGATAATTTGTAATGGCTGAAATAAGCAGAATTCTGAATGTGACTGATGACAGTTGTACAGTATGGTACAAAAATATACACAAGAATTTCAGGTACTTGCGTTGATTGAGTTAGCCGGTTTAATAAAACAATGGCAATTATAAAAATTTCTTGCATGTCTCTCAATAACGTCTTGAAATAATGGAACATTATCACATGTAAAGTGATTTACCATTGCTTTATTAGCGAATCGAGAGTGTGATTCTCGAGAAAGGCGAACTTTTGACCCGCATGACAAGAATTCTTTACTTTTCTATGGAATAATGTATTTTGGAGAGGACAAACCTTAATCCGCCTTGACTGCGTAAGAAAACAAAGATGGCGTTGGCATTTTTTTACATCACTCGGCTGGTGACAACAGAGCTGTCACTCAAAATAAACACAAAGGAGAATTCTTACCAAGTCATCGTAGTTCGAGCAAAGGTCACTTCACAATACATATATTTTCATTTTTGTTTACATAACAGCTGAACAGATTGATAATATTTTGCAACCAAATTCCCACTGGTTACGCAGGCAGGCAGGCAAGCTGGCAAGCTTCATGGCAATTTGAAAGAAACATAACCTGTGAGGATATTAGCATTTTTATTCTGCACTGACGATCTCTTCACATTTCGGTGTTTTGGTAAATGCGCTGGAAACTAAATGCACCAAACGGACTATGCCACATACTAGGAGAATTCATAATTATGCGCAGAATGTTGTGCCACCAAATTACCTAAAAAAGGTCATGCTGGTGTACAACTATTGAATTTCATCATTGAAGCTTTACGTTTTAGAAAATAAAAGTAAACAATTTAGAGTCAAGGGCAGCGTCATAGGTGGAGAGCTTTAATAGCACCCAACAAGCGTGAAGGGAAGCAATTCAGCTGAAACCATGTTTGTCCCTGAACTCCCACTCGAGCATGTCTCATTGTTTACCCAGGTAGGATGAGATCCTCACAGATTCTGAGCACAATTTTTATTTGTCATATTACGAATTTACGTTAATAAAAACTTGATATACATTCAGACCTGACGCCTAGATGCCTAGAGACGTACTTGTGACAACATTTTGATACTGGTACAAAAAAAAAACAAAACATGGGGGACACAACACCATGGCGTTAATTCCGATTTCGCGGTTAATTGATCTGCGTAAAGTGGAATGTGTGGGGGAGAACCCCTTGGAACAAATGTGAGTTCATCGAGCACCAGGACTAATATTTTAACATTGTATCTTTTCACATGAACTTTAAGGCAAATACGGTAGTAATCCGTTTTCATTGAATTTTATTGATGGATTTTTTTATGATCAGAGCACCTCGGCAATAAAGGCTAGCAGATCAACTGGGCTGTCCTCCAGCCATTCGCACACTGACATTGACCCGTTCCCAGATGATGACACAGAGGAGAGCGATGAGGAAGAAGAAGGTCTGCACAGCCCGCTGGGCACCGGCGGCTCCCTGGGGCACACGGGCGGGTGCGGCTTTTGTATTATCACCTTAGTTCTTCTATCTCGTGTGTTAATACGTGTACTTCATGTCACATGCAATTTTACCACTAATTTTACTCCCAATATCCTAAAGGGGTAAAATATATACTGGAATCACTGTGACAGTTTGTCTGTTGAGAAGTCACATGATACAGTGGGACTGTTTTTACTTTTATTGACTAAAGAGTTCGAAATTAAAACTCCTCATTCGGAAAGACTTGCCAGTGACTTGTCTTCTCACTCAATCACTTACAAACCCGTCTCTTTTTTACTCTCAGAACCACAGGAGAGTTCTCCACCCAGAGAAGTAACCGTCTGTTAGAACAACTCCGTCAGGACCCTTTCCATTCTGAAGGCCATGAGGGAAGAGCTGGTGATTATTTTGGATGAACAGCTGGAGAGGAAGGGAATACCTCAGGTGAGAAAATAAGATCTGTGTCAATCAGAGTTGCCAGTTTTAAGACCTCCAGCTTGGTGAAATTGTTCAAATCCTGTTGTTTCTGCACTCAGCTGTTTTGTCAAACTCGGCCAAGGATAGGGAATTTGTAGATTCGGCCGATTGGGTGTGGTGACAGTAAGCGCTAAAACTGACTGCCTTCGTATAAGTGAAAAATTCTTGGGTGTGGCGTAAAACAACAATGAAATAAATAAATAAAGCTCTGCATGTAATTTTGATCACAAGATCACACTTCAACAAGTGGCTAGTTTTGACCACAACAAATGGCTAGTTATGATCACAACAAATGGCTATTTTTGACCTCTACAAATGGCTGTTTTTGACCACAACAAATGGCTATTTTTGACCACAACAATTGGCTAGTTATGATCACAACAATTGGCTATTTTTGACCACAACAAATGGCTTATCACAACAAATGGCTTATCACAACAAATGGCTAGTTTTGACCACAACAAATGGCTAGTTTTGACCACAACAATTGGCTATTTTTGACAACAATAAATGGCTAGTTTTTGACCACAACAAATGTCTAGTTTTGACCCACAACAAATGGCTAGCTTTGACCACAATAAATGGCTTATCACAACAAATGGCTTATCACAACAAATGGCTATTTTTGACCACAACAACTGGCTATTTTTGACAACAACAATTGGCTATTTTTGACCACAACAATTGGCTAGTTATGATCACAACAAATGGCTATTTTTGACCACAATAAATGGCTTATCACAACAAATGGCTAGTTTTGACCACTACAAATGGCTAGTTTTGACCACAACAAATGTCTAGTTTTGACCACAATAAATGGCTAGTTTTTACCACAACAAATGACTAGTTTTGACCACTACAAATGTCTAGTTTTGACCACAACAAATGTCTAGTTTTGGCCACAATAAATGTCTAGTTTTGACCACAACAAATGGCTAGTTTTGACCACTACAAATGGCTAGTTTTGACCACAGTAAATGTCTAGTTTTGGCCACAATAAATGTCTAGTTATGACCACAACAAACGGCTATTTTTGACCACTACAAATGGCTAGTTTTGACCACAACAAATGTCTAGTTTTGGCCACAATAAATGTCTAGTTATGACCACAACAAACGGCTATTTTTGACCACTACAAATGGCTAGTTTTGACCACAACAAATGTCTAGTTTTGGCCACAATAAATGTCTAGTTATGACCACAACAAACGGCTAGTTTTGACCACTACAAATGGCTAGTTTTGACCACTACAAATGGCTAGTTATGACCACAACAAATGGCTATTTTTGACCACTACAAACGGCTAGTTTTGACCACAACAAATGTCTAGTTTTGGCCACAATAAATGTCTAGATATGACTCCAAACAAACGGCTATTTTTGACCACTACAAATGGCTAGTTTTGACCACTACAAATGGCTAGTTATGACCACAACAAATGGCTATTTTTGACAACTACAAACGGCTAGTTTTGACCACTACAAATGGCTAGTTTTGACCACAGTAAATGGCTAGTTATGACCACAACAAAAGGCTAGTTTTGACCACTACAAATGGCTAGTTTTGACCACAGTAAATGGCTAGTTATGACCACAACAAATGGCTAGTTTTGACCACAACAAATGGCTAGCTTTGACCCCAACAAATGGCTAGTTTTGATCACAACGAATGTCTAGCTTTGACCACAACAAATGGCTAGTTATGATCACAACAAATGGCTAGTTTTGACCACAGTAAGTGAATGGCTAGTTATGTTCACAGTAATTGGTTAGTTTTGGCCACAGTAAATGGCTAGTTTTGCCCACAACAAATGGCTAGTTTTGACCTCAGTAACTGAATGGCTAGTTATGTTCACAGTAAATTGTTAGTTTTGGCCACAACAAATGGCTAGTTATGATCACAGTAAATGGGTAGTTTTGACCGCAGTAAATGGCTAGGTTTGACCACAACAAATGGCTAGTTTTGACCTTAGTAACTGAATGGCTAGTTATGTTCACAGTAAATGGTTAGTTTTGATCACAACAAATGGCTATTTATGATCACAATAAATGCCATTTGCTATTTTTTGAAGGAGTTAATCCACTTATTTGTTTCACGTTTCCCAGGGATCGAAGTCTATAAAGGATGATGTGCTCGCTACAAAACAGTCCGTCCTAAACACGGAAAGGAAGGCAAAGGCATTGGTAAGAGAAATAACGACTGGGAACAATCAGGATGTATCTACTAAATTCTTAGAAGTCTTTCAGAATCTCCACACCTTTGTATTTGTCCACATATTTGTATTTTGTACACCGTTATTAGTGGTTGTACCACTGTAAAGTGATGTTGATCTGTTTGGTAATTTTTAACGATACTTTTCCAAAGGTTTGTGGGTCACTCTGGGAGCTCCAGGTCTAAACGTGACTGCCATTGTGTGAGTGAAGAATTCTTGAGAACGGTCTTAAAAAACAGTCAAATGAAAACGTAAATAAATGATGAATAAATAACTAATTTGTGCTTTTCCCCCCTTTAGAAATATCCCACATTCACGGAGATTCGTCAGCGTCTTCAGAGACAGGTGACCGAAGCAGCGCGGGAGAGGTACAAGCAGCTGAAACGATCTCCACCCTCCTCAGGTAAGGGGAGACCACTCTAAGCTACAACGGATTAGCTGAGGAATAACATGTACTGCTGGATTTTGTTTCTCCTTTTTTTCACTCACTTAAAAGTCAAATGTAAATGAACAGTGATTTGCCTCTGTGATGTAGGAAATGAGTAAACTTCATTTGACTGATACGTTCTGGTCACTCTTTACAGACTTTACAGACTCAAGGTGTGTTTTTTTTCAGTGAGCCCGAGTTGGGCCTGCATTGTGTTCCTGTGTTTGTGTAAAAAATACACATGTTTAGAAGCTGGTTAGAACTTTGTCAGAGAACACCATTATGCAGTTACAGAAGGATTGGCTGTAAAATGGCCTGTGTGTACACAGTGGCTGACGAAAGATTAGCCACATCATGTAAACTGTTTTTGTCCCCTGTGTAGAAGGAAGGTTGATATATGCATACATTTGTATGTTTGTCCCTGTCAAGAAGGAAGGTTGACATGTGCATACATTTGTATGTTTGTCCCTTGTCGAGAAGGAAGGTGGATATGTGCATACATTTGTATGTTTGTCCCTTGTGGAGAAGGAAGGTGGATATGTGCATATATTGGCATGTTTGTCCCCTGTCAAGAAGGAAGGTTGACATGTGCATACATTTGTATGTTTGTCCCTTGTGTAGAAGGAAGGTTGACATATGCATACATTTGTATGTTTGTCCCCTGTCGAGAAGGAAGGTGGATATGTGCATACATTTGTATGTTTGTCCCCTGTCAAGAAGGAAGGTTGACATGTGCATACATTTGTATGTTTGTCCCTTGTGGAGAAGGAAGGTTGATATGTGCATATATTGGCATGTTTGTCCCCTGTCAAGAAGGAAGGTTGACATGTGCATACATTTGTATGTTTGTCCCTTGTCGAGAAGGAAGGTGGATATGTGCATACATTTGTATGTTTGTCCCCTGTGTAGAAGGAAGGTTGATATGTGCATACATTTGTATGTTTGTCCCCTGTGTAGAAGGAAGGTTGATATGTGCATACATTTGTATGTTTGTCCCTGTCAAGAAGGAAGGTTGACATGTGCATACATTTGTATGTTTGCCCCTTGTCGAGAAGGAAGGTGGATATGTGCATACATTTGTGTGTTTGTCCCTTGTCGAGAAGGAAGGTGGATATATGCATACATTTGTATGTTTGCCCTTGTCAAGAAGGAAGGTTGACATGTGCATACATTTGTATGTTTGTCCCTTGTCGAGAAGGAAGGTGGATATGTGCATACATTTGTATGTTTGTCCCTTGTCGAGAAGGAAGGTGGATATGTGTGTACATTTGTATGTTTGTCCCCTGTGTAGAAGGAAGGTTGACATATGCATACATTTGTCTGTTTGCCCTTGTGGAGAAGGAAGGTGGATATGTGCATACATTTGTATGTTTGTCCCTGTCAAGAAGGAAGGTTGACATGTGCATACATTTGTATGTTTGTCCCTTGTCGAGAAGGAAGGTGGATATGTGCATACATTTGTATGTTTGTCCCCTGTCAAGAAGGAAGGTTGACATGTGCATACATTTGTATGTTTGCCCCTTGTCGAGAAGGAAGGTGGATATGTGCATACATTTGTATGTTTGCCCTTGTCGAGAAGGAAGGTGGATATGGGCATACATTTGTATATTTGTCCCTTGTCGAGAAGGAAGGTGGATATGTGTGTACATTTGTATGTTTGTCCCTTGTGTAGAAGGAAGGTTGACATATGCATACATTTGTATGTTTGCCCTTGTCGAGAAGGAAGGTGGATATGTGCATACATTTGTATGTTTGTCCCTGTCAAGAAGGAAGGTTGACATGTGCATACATTTGTATGTTTGTCCCTTGTCGAAAAGGAAGGTGGATATGTGCATACATTTGTATGTTTGTCCCTGTCAAGAAGGAAGGTGGATATGTGTGTACATTTGTATGTTTGCCCCTTGTCGAGAAGGAAGGTGGATATGTGCATACATTTGTATGTTTGCCCTTGTCGAGAAGGAAGGTGGATATGTGCATACATTTGTATGTTTGCCCCTTGTCGAGAAGGAAGGTGGATATGTGCATACATTTGTATGTTTGTCCCTTGTGTAGAAGGAAGGTTGACATATGCATACATTTGTATGTTTGCCCTTGTCGAGAAGGAAGGTGGATATGTGCATACATTTGTATGTTGGTCACCTGTTGAGAAGGAAGGTGGATATGTGCATACATTTGTATGTTTGTCCCTTGTGGAGAAGGAAGGTTGATATGTGCATACATTTGTATGTTTGCCCCTTGTCGAGAAGGAAGGTGGATATGTGCATACATTTGTATGTTTGTCCCTGTCAAGAAGGAAGGTGGATATGTGCATACATTTGTATGTTTGCCCTTGTCGAGAAGGAAGGTGGATATGTGCATACATTTGTATGTTTGTCACCTGTTGAGAAGGAAGGTGGACATGTGCATACATTTGTATGTTTGTCCCTTGTGGAGAAGGAAGGTTGATATGTGCATACATTTGTATGTTTGTCCCTGTCAAGAAGGAAGGTTGACATGTGCATACATTTGTATGTTTGTCCCTGTCAAGAAGGACGGTTGACATGTGCATACATTTGTATGTTTGTCCCTGTCAAGAAGGAAGGTGGATATGTGCATACATTTGTATGTTTGTCCCTGTCAAGAAGGAAGGTTGATATGTGCATACATTTGTATGTTTGCCCTTGTCGAGAAGGAAGGTGGATATGTGCATACATTTGTATGTTTGCCCCTTGTCGAGAAGGAAGGTGGATATGTGCATACATTTGTATGTTTGTCCCTTGTGTAGAAGGAAGGTTGACATATGCATATATTTGTATGTTTGTCCCTTGTCGAGAAGGAAGGTGGATATGTGCATACATTTGTATGTTTGTCACCTGTTGAGAAGGAAGGTGGATATGTGCATACATTTGTATGTTTGTCCCTTGTCGAGAAGGAAGGTGGATATGTGCATACATTTGTATGTTTGTCCCTGTCAAGAAGGAAGGTTGACATGTGCATACATTTGTATGTTTGCCCCTTGTGGAGAAGGAAGGTGGATATGTGCATACATTTGTATGTTTGTCCCTGTCAAGAAGGAAGGTTGACATGTGCATACATTTGTATGTTTGTCCCTGTCAAGAAGGAAGGTTGACATGTGCATACATTTGTATGTTTGTCCCTTGTCGAGAAGGAAGGTGGATATGTGCATACATTTGTATGTTTGTCCCTGTCAAGAAGGAAGGTTGACATGTGCATACATTTGTATGTTTGCCCCTTGTCGAGGAGGAAGGTGGATATGTGCATACATTTGTATGTTTGTCCCTGTCAAGAAGGAAGGTTGACATGTGCATACATTTGTATGTTTGCCCCTTGTCGAGAAGGAAGGTGGATATGTGCATACATTTGTATGTTTGCCCTTGTCGAGAAGGAAGGTGGATATGTGCATACATTTGTATATTTGTCCCTTGTCGAGAAGGAAGGTGGATATGTGTGTACATTTGTATGTTTGTCCCCTGTCGAGAAGGAAGGTTGACATGTGCATACATTTGTATGTTTGTCCCTTGTGTAGAAGGAAGGTTGACATATGCATACATTTGTATGTTTGCCCTTGTCGAGAAGGAAGGTGGATATGTGCATACATTTGTATGTTTGCCCCTGTCAAGAAGGAAGGTTGACATGTGCATACATTTGTATGTTTGCCCCTTGTCGAGAAGGAAGGTGGATATGTGTGTACATTTGTATGTTTGCCCCTTGTCGAGAAGGAAGGTGGATATGTGCATACATTTGTATGTTTGTCCCTGTCAAGAAGGAAGGTGGATATGTGCATACATTTGTATGTTTGTCCCTTGTGTAGAAGGAAGGTTGACATATACATACATTTGTATGTTTGCCCTTGTCGAGAAGGAAGGTGGATATGTGCATACATTTGTATGTTTGCCCCTTGTCGAGAAGGAAGGTGGATATGTGCATACATTTGTATGTTTGTCCCTGTCAAGAAGGAAGGTTGACATGTGCATACATTTGTATGTTTGCCCCTTGTCGAGAAGGAAGGTGGATATGTGCATACATTTGTATGTTTGCCCTTGTCGAGAAGGAAGGTGGATATGTGCATACATTTGTATATTTGTCCCTTGTCGAGAAGGAAGGTGGATATGTGTGTACATTTGTATGTTTGTCCCCTGTCGAGAAGGAAGGTTGACATGTGCATACATTTGTATGTTTGCCCCTTGTCGAGAAGGAAGGTGGATATGTGTGTACATTTGTATGTTTGTCACCTGTTGAGAAGGAAGGTGGATATATGCGTACATTTGTATGTTTGCCCTTGTGGAGAAGGAAGGTGGATATGTGCATACATTTGTATGTTTGTCCCCTGTCAAGAAGGAAGGTTGACATGTGCATACATTTGTATGTTTGTCCCCTGTCAAGAAGGAAGGTTGACATGTGCATACATTTGTATGTTTGTCCCCTGTCAAGAAGGAAGGTTGACATGTGCATACATTTGTATGTTTGTCCCCTGTCAAGAAGGAAGGTTGACATGTGCATACATTTGTATGTTTGTCCCTGTCAAGAAGGAAGGTTGATATGTGCATACATTTGTATGTTTGCCCCTTGTGGAGAAGGAAGGTTGACATGTGCATACATTTGTATGTTTGTCCCCTGTCAAGAAGGAAGGTTGACATGTGCATACATTTGTATGTTTGTCCCTGTCAAGAAGGAAGGTTGACATGTGCATACATTTGTATGTTTGTCCCTTGTCGAGAAGGAAGGTGGATATGTGCATACATTTGTATGTTTGTCCCTGTCAAGAAGGAAGGTTGACATGTGCATACATTTGTATGTTTGCCCCTTGTCGAGAAGGAAGGTGGATATGTGCATACATTTGTATGTTTGTCCCTTGTGGAGAAGGAAGGTTGATATGTGCATACATTTGTATGTTTGTCCCTGTCAAGAAGGAAGGTGGATATGTGCATACATTTGTATGTTTGCCCCTTGTCGAGAAGGAAGGTGGATATGTGCATACATTTGTATGTTTGTCCCTTGTGTAGAAGGAAGGTTGACATATGCATACATTTGTATGATTGTCCCCTGTCAAGAAGGAAGGTTGACGTGCATACATTTGTATGTTTGCCCTTGTCGAGAAGGAAGGTGGATATGTGCATACATTTGTATGTTTGTCCCTGTCAAGAAGGAGGGTGGATATGTGCATACATTGGTATGTTTGTCCCTTGTGTAGAAGGAAGGTTGACATGTGCATACATTTGTATGTTTGTCCCTGTCAAGAAGGAGGGTGGATATGTGCATACATTGGTATGTTTGTCCCTTGTGGAGAAGGAAGGTGGATATGTGCATACATTTGTATGATTGTCCCTGTCAAGAAGGAAGGTTGACATGTGCATACATTTGTATGTTTGTCCCTGTCAAGAAGGAGGGTGGATATATGCATACATTTGTATGTTTGTCCCCTGTGTAGAAGGAAGGTGGATATGTGCATACATTTGTATGTTTGTCCCCTGTGTAGAAGGAAGGTTGACATGTGCATACATTTGTATGTTTGTCCCTGTCAAGAAGGAAGGTTGACATGTGCATACATTTGTATGTTTGTCCCTGTCAAGAAGGAAGGTGGATATGTGCATACATTTGTATGTTTGTCCCTGTCAAGAAGGAAGGTGGACATGTGCATACATTTGTATGTTTGTCCCCTGTCAAGAAGGAAGGTGGATATGTGCATACATTGGTATGTTTGTCCCTTGTCGAGAAGGAAGGTGGATATGTGCATACATTTGTATGTTTGTCCCTTGTGTAGAAGGAAGGTTGACATATGCATACATTTGTATGTTTGTCCCCTGTCAAGAA
Organism: Liolophura sinensis; assembly: GCF_032854445.1. Taxonomy (NCBI): domain Eukaryota; kingdom Metazoa; phylum Mollusca; class Polyplacophora; order Chitonida; family Chitonidae; genus Liolophura; species Liolophura sinensis. The sequence goes on along the minus strand of NC_088306.1, from coordinate 1,220,400 downwards.
GGAAGGTGGATATGTGCATACATTTGTATGTTTGTCCCTTGTGTAGAAGGAAGGTTGACATATGCATACATTTGTATGTTTGTCCCCTGTCAAGAAGGAAGGTGGATATGTGCATACATTTGTATGTTTGTCCCTGTCAAGAAGGAAGGTTGACATGTGCATACATTTGTATGTTTGTCCCCTGTCAAGAAGGAAGGTGGATATGTGCATACATTGGTATGTTTGTCCCTTGTGGAGAAGGAAGGTTGACATGTGCATACATTTGTATGTTTGTCACCTGTCAAGAAGGAAGGTGGATATGTGCATACATTTGTATGTTTGTCCCTGTCAAGAAGGAAGGTGGATATGTGCATACATTGGTATGTTTGTCCCTTGTGGAGAAGGAAGGTTGACATGTGCATACATTTGTATGTTTGTCCCTGTCAAGAAGGAAGGTGGATATGTGCATACATTTGTATGTTTGTCCCTGTCAAGAAGGAAGGTGGATATGTGCATACATTTGTATGTTTGTCCCTTGTCGAGAAGGAAGGTTGACATGTGCATACATTTGTATGTTTGTCCCTTGTGTAAAAGGAAGGTTGATATGTGCATACATTTGTATGTTTGTCCCTGTCAAGAAGGAAGGTTGATATGTGCATACATTTGTATGTTTGTCCCTTGTCGAGAAGGAAGGTGGATATGTGTGTACATTTGTATGTTTGTCACCTGTTGAGAAGGAAGGTGGATATATGCGTACATTTGTATGTTTGTCCCCCATCGAGAAGGAAGGTTGATATGTGCATAGATTTGAATGTTAGTGGAGGAATTTTCCCCCCTCTCTACATGTACCCTTGGATTTTTTTAGTCCTGCAATATTTTTTGCGTAATGTACAGTGTAATAAATTGTAACCATCACTGGTAACAGGTAACAGAACAGCCTCAAACAGCACATATGGCAGCAGTAGATCCGTTAACGTGCACCAGGGAAACCTTGCTTCAGGCTCTAGACCCTCTTCTGACACCCGTAGACCTGCTGCTTCTGGGCCTATGCCAAGGACACGCCAATCACCCGTCCATCACCAACCCACTCCCAGTCAGCAGGCGCCAATAAACCGCCAAGCTCCGCCCAGTCACCAAGTCCCGCCCAAACCAACTCAGAGATCCACCTCTCCATGGAGAAATGGGACAAACACACCTCTGCAGAGTACAGGGTGAGTGTATGAATGCGCAGAAAGGGGAAGTGGGTGTGTCACTGATTTATTAATTCAACATCAGCATGTTTTTGGTTTGCTTCTTTTTCTTTTTGATGTCCTCTTGGATGCTGAGATAAAGAAGATGGTACAACATACAGCTGATAGAAAGACATGCCAACTAGTAGGTGGTAGTACATGCGAAAATATTGGTGAGGGTGTGATATACAAATTAATAGATGTTATTAAGACATTGATACTGATAGGAAATGGTGATGGAGGTGACAGAATGCTAATAAAACATGGTATGGAGGGTGGACAAAAGACTCATTTTGAAATCCACAATTGTTACCTGATTCTAACATCACCTCACGACACAGTTGTAATACTGCAGATGTGGCATTAATTGGTAATCCTTCATTCTTTGTCATGCTCAGGTCAACGACTGAATGGACGAGCACAAACTGGGACAGTGACGAGGAGGAGGAGGAGGATTCTGAGGATGAAGGTCAGGTAGACGGGCGCCTCGGCTTCCCCCAGGCCTCGCGCCCCGTGCCTCGCCCCAGGGCTTCACCCTCACCCAGGGCACAGCCACCTATACAGACTCGACCCCCGGACAACATCAGTGACTGGGATTCTGACGGTGTCAGGTAGGCAATGTCACAACACAGCGTACAATTTCTCAGGTGTGTGCATGACGTGACAGCATTTTGTAGAACATCACAACATTTTGTTCAACTCCACAAAATTTTGTTCAGTAGGGCACACAACTCACAGACTGCACCTCCCTCCGATTAATGCATCTATTTTGTTTATCAACGAGTGTTTTCAATCAATCAGTCAGTCGCTCTTTGGATGTGTTACAGTGATTTAGAAGAACTGGACCTGAAGCCTACCTCGGGTAATGTGACCAGTCAAGCCAGGCCACCCGTAGCCGCGCCTAAAGGACAGAAAGTGGCTGAGCTCTCACGCTCCATCGAGTTCCAGCTAAGTGTATGTCTAATACAAAAGTTATCTCCTCCTGTCTGATGAAAGGAAGAAAAAAAAATGAGAAATAGTTATGATATGTTTATGGCAAAAGCAATTAATTTGCATGTTTAAATCCAGTGCCATTAATTCAGGAGACTTTTCAGGTACCTGGCAAAGGTCAAAGGTGTCTTTAGTGAAGAATCCTTAAGCAAGGTGTTTAGCACCAGTCAGACAAATGAATAAGTCTCAACAGGGCTATATTTGTTCATGATGACGTGGTTAACTAACTGTAATTCTTCAACCTTTCTGCATGCTGGCACAGTGTTTATTCAAGGTTATTCTGAAGGCATTACTCTGAAGCCCTGAAACTGGCCACTCCAGCTAATGTAGTTTTGTGTCCAAAATCAACTTAAAACATGTGCATAAATTGCACTGAAAGTTTCTCTTTCATATACAAAAAGCTTGAGGAATTTGGGCACCTACAGTTTATTGAAGACTCACCAGGAGAATTTTCAGAAAATGTATGACGGAGAAGGGACATCATGTCATAGAAAAAGGTCATGCTTCATTTCACAGAAAGGGGTCATACCTCATGTCACAGGAAGAGGCCATGCCTCATATCACAGAAAAGGTCATGCCTCGTGTCACAGAAAAGGTCATGCCTCATGTCACAGAAAAAGCTCATGTCTCATGTTACAGAAAGAGGCCATGCTTCATGTCACAGAAAGAGGCCATACCTCATGTCACAGAGGCCACACCTCATGTCACAGAGGCCATGCCTCATATCACAGAAAAAGGTCATGCCTCATGTCACAGAAAAAGGCCATGCCTCATGTCACAGAAAAGGGTCATGCCTCTAAGAGACACCATGCCTCATGTCACATCATTATGTGCTTTTGACATTGTACATGTAACTCAGAGTAGTGCAGACATGTTTCCATTACATGCCCCACAAACTACATGTACTGTGAAAAGCGAATCTCATCACTGTGTTGCTTCTCTTCAGGGTCGTAAAGGTCAGAAGCCAGCCGGGGCTGTGGACACTATGGGGTCATCTCATGGTCAAGATGATGATCTGCCAGTAAGTACTTTCATTCTACAGAAATTCGAACACACATTTCAAGTCCATGAACTTACATGTTCTTTATTCTGATAAATTTAAATGTACCCAATCGCATCTTAAGAAAACCAATGATTTTTGAGGAATCACTCTTTGAAAGTACAATTTCTTTGATTTGACTTAGCAGTTTTACAGTGATATTTTGATGTCCAGGTTTTGATGCCCTTTTCATCTTTTATGCATATAAGGGTTAAGGACCATCTCAGCGTAGTATTTCATGTATGGTAAAGTTTGTTAGAAACTTGCCAGAGGTTAGTGGTTCACGCTGAGCACTTCAGTTCCTTTCACCCATGGTGCTGATGCCTTTGTGTAAATAACACTTTCTCACAAGCATGTGTTATGTGTTATGTCTGTTGTAAGTAGGCCTTTGTGGCCTATATCTGACAGAAGTAAGTAATGTTAAAGTTGTGCACTTCATAACGAGGACAGAACTAAGTTTGCTATGACCACGGTCCTGTGTATGGTTTGTCTTTGATATGGTTAATGCTCCTCATCTCAAGATGGCCAGACTGTTTTCACAAACTCCGTGATAAATCCCCGTGATAAATCTGTGATGTCATGAGAGTTTACGTATACAGTAAAGAGTAAAATAACAGTTAAAACTGAGTGATGAAAAATAGATAGAATTTCTTAAAACTATTACATTGAAACATTTTTTTCCCTGAGAGTCTTAATATTTCCATCAGAGTTCATCTTTTGTACAACTTGGAGGAAAAGGTAGATTTGTGTACATTGACTCGATGTCATGGAACATTAAGACTGTTCATGTAAGAATCTAAAATGAAAAATAAAACTGAATTAGTCCACTAAATATGAGGTGTCTAACTTGGTATGAACACATTTGTGCTGAAAGGTTATCAAGTTAAGACATGAACACATTTGTTCTGATGGGTTATCAGGTTAAGACATGAACACATTTGTTCTGACGGGTTATCAGGTTAAGACATGAACACATTTGTGCTGATGGGTTATCAGGTTAAGACATGAACACATTTGTGTTGAAAGGTTATCAGGTTAAGACATGAACAGATTTGTGCTGATGGGTTATCAAGTTAAGACATGAACACATTTGTGCTGATGGGTTATCAGGTTAAGACATGAACACTGTGCTGATGGGTTATCAAGTTAAGACATGAACACATTTGTGCTGATGGGTTATCAAGTTAAGACATGAACACATTTGTGCTGATGGGTTATCAGGTTAAGACATGAACACATTTGTTCTGACGGGTTATCAGGTTAAGACATGAACACATTTGTGTTGAAAGGTTATCAGGTTAAGACATGAACAGATTTGTGCTGATGGGTTATCAAGTTAAGACATGAACACATTTGTGCTGATGGGTTATCAGGTTAAGACATGAACACTGTGCTGATGGGTTATCAAGTTAAGACATGAACACATTTGTGCTGATGGGTTATGAGGTTAAGACATAACACATTTGTGCCGAAAGGTTATCAGGTTAAGACATGAACACATTTGTGCTGATGGGTTATCAGGTTAAGACATGAACACATTTGTGCTGAAAGGTTATCAGGTTGAGGATGTAACATTCTCACATTTTTTCATAAGACATTTTTCATGACCATATACTTACGTCTGTGTTTTTTCTCAGGGTTTTAAAGACGATGACAGCTTCCCTGATATTTCCTCCCTGGAGGAGAACGACGGAGTCGCTCCTATCAAGCCTCAGAAGTGAGTTACGTGTACTTCCCGTCTGACATGCGCATACATACATGTATCGTAGTGAATGCCAAACCTGTTGTTCAGTTGCTGTGTCACACTTCATCAGGCTTAGATGACGTTCAGGCTGCCGTTTTATCACTCGTTTGCTATGACACACTTCATGAGGCTTAGGTGACGTTCATGCTGCCGTTTAATCGCTCATAATACTCGCTGGAGACCATTTTTCCTCCACCAATATTTTGTTGCTTATCTGTATGTTACATATGGGAAAGTTCGCCCAAGGTTGGTGGTTTTACCCAGTTTCCATACTAATTCAAGTGCAAAATTTTTCAGCATGACCTTAAACAGCAATGAAATATTTGTTGAAATTTATAAGCTTGTGTCGTTACTGCTACGAAGTGAAAAACATGTCTATATCCTGTTGTTGCCACTATTGCCACCTGTGGTTTTGTTGGAAATACGAAAGATTCTCATATTTAGGTACATAAAGTGTCAGTAGAAAATGTACTCGACTGTGCTCTGCCTCAGTGACAGGCCGACAATCTAGCAGTGTGCAAGCTTTAATTTAATCCAGCAAGGCAGCATTGTGTACGGGAAGCCCTGTGTTTTTTCGGTACCGGCAGCCCTATGATTAAGTACACATTTGTTTTTGGGTACCGGCAGCCCCATGATTAAGTACACATTTGTTTTTGGGTACCGGCAGCCCCATGATTAAGTACACATTTGTTTTTGGGTACTGGCAGCCCTATGATTAAGTACACATTTGTTTTTGGGTAATGGCAGCCCTATGATTAAGTACACATTTGTTTTTGGGTAATGGCAGCCCTATGACTAAGTGCACATTTGTTTTTGGGTACCGGCAGCCCTATGACTAAGTACACATTTGTTTTTCGGTACCGACAGCCCCATGATTAAGTACACATTTGTTTTTGGGTACCGGCAGCCCTATGACTAAGTACACATTTGTTTTTGGGTACCGGCAGCCCTATGACTAAGTACACATTTGTTTTTGGGTACCAGAAGCCCTGTGATTAAGTACACATTCATTTTAAATGAGAAGTGCTCAAAAATGACTAATTTTTCGTTGACAGAGCTCAAGGTTTTCTGATTATGATCCTTAAAATTTTTGACTGTCAAGTATCGAGAAAGTGAAAACACCATTTTATTTCCTTGTGTTTATACTGTGTTTTTTCATTGGAGTAATCTGCCTTCGTTGTCACTCTTCAGGCACGCTGTGGGTAGAGCTAGTTTTGCCGACACAGATCAGTCCTCGAACACATATGGCACCAGTAAATGGGGGTCATCTTCAAGAGGTAAGGGGACTTAAGAAATCCAAAAATATTTCTGCAATTTTGAAATGTTGAATCTAAACAGATATAAATGAAATAGTTTATGTGTTCTGCACATCATTATCAATGTGTCTGTCAGTATATGGTTTTGATCATCACTCACCAATGTTTGTGTTCCCTTATTTCAGCCTCCAGTACAACTTGAGGTAACCTGCATATAATCACAGGTCTTTGTGTCACTTTGTAGTAGCCATGTTCTTTTTATTTTTTTTATTTTTCTTGCTTTTAATCTTAGCCTCATTTTGATCACTGCCTCATTTGATTGAAGACACCGCTTAATTTTGAGCACAGCCTCATTTGAGTGAAAACACAGTTTAATGGTAAGCACAGTCACATGGGTGAAGACACAGCTTAATGAAGAACACAGCCTCATTTGAGTGGAGACAGCTAAATTTTGAGCACAGCCTCATTAGGGTGAAAACAATTTTGAGCACAGCCTCATTTGAATGAAGACAGCTTAATTTTGAGCACAGTCGTGTTTGAGTGAAGACAGCTTAATTTTGAACACACCCTCATTTGAGTGAAGACACAGTTAAATTTTGAGCACAGCCTCATTTGAGTGAAAACAGCTTAATTTTGAGCACAGTCGCGTTTTTTAGTGAAGACAACTTAATTTTGAACACCCCCTCATTGGAGTGAAGACACACCTAAATTTTGAGCACAACCTCATTCAAGTGGCACAGCTTAATTTTAAGCACAGACTCACTTTAAGCTTTGAGCTGTCTCACAGTTTAAGCACAGCTCAATTCAGGCCCATATTTTGTTTTGAAGTATTTAATATTTTGAGCTGTTTCATTTTGAATTCAACTTTTTTGGGGCTATGTATCATTTTGAAACAAGCGCTATCTTGAGCTGTTTCAGTTTGAACACAGAATTACATTGAGCATACCTCCATTTTGAGCTGTCTGAGAGTGGACAATAGTGTCATTTGTTTGTTTATTTATTTGATTGGTGTTTTACGCCGTTCTCAAGAATATTTCACTTTTACGACGGCGGCCAGCATTATGGTGGGAGGAAACCGGGCAGAGCCCAGGGCAAACCCACGACCATCTGCAGGTTGTTGGAAGACCATCCCATGTATGCCTCGAGAGGAAGCAAGCTTGATCTGGACTTGAACTCACAGCAACCGATGGGTCATTATGCTACGCTAGCGCGATATCCAACTGAGCCGTGGAGACTCGCAGTGTGATTTGAGCTTTGTCTTAGTTTGACCAACAGCATTATCTTGTGATGTGTCTCACACTGCAAATAGCAAATTTTCAGCTGTATATCATTTTGAGCAACAGCATTATTTTGAGCTCTGGCATTTTTGTTTTGAGCAATTCCAGTTTCAGTTAACCTAAATGTGATTTTCTTCAAGGACACTGCAATGTGAATGCAAGCTACATAATAAAATTTCACATCTACTTCTAATTTGGCAAAAGCAGAGTTTTGATCTCACAATTTTTATCAAATAATTACAATTACTAAACCACTTAAGTTTGTTGTCGTATTCAAAAGATAATTATTTCTCATTTGCAACTCCACTCTACACAACGCACATTTTCGCAGAAATTACTTTTATTTGAACATTCAAGTTAGTAGTATACTGTTTACTTTTCTCTCTCTCTCTTTCTCTTTCTACATGGACAATTTAGTTCTTATGGTGATAAATATTTTAGCTTTGTTTGATAGAGTGCTTGGAGTGCTTGGAGTGGTAGTTGGTGGAAGGTAGCTTTAGATATTTCTCTGTGATATTCTGGGAAATCAAGGTTGTCTCTTTTTCTTGGTCTTCTGTTTAGTTTAGAAATTGATCTGACATATCCTAATGTATCAGCGGTGATTCACATGTGCAACATTAAGCCAAATGCCGGGAAAATGTGTTGTTTTTTTTAACTTCTGCACCTCTGGCCAAAGGTGATAGGCTTCCGCTACATTATCTCCAAGTAGTTGTGACTTTGCAGAAGTAACAAGTTTTTATATATAGGCTGTCAAATTATGGAGGAAATATTGCCAATTATTAAAACATTGAATTAAATTTCTTGGTGTTAATCTAAGTGATAATTCACTAGCATTTGATATAAAAGTGTCTTCTTGATGAAATGGTTTACACCTGCAGTGTTGATTCTGCTACTCGAGACTTCCCTCATTTCTGAAAGCTGTCGGATAGTGTTATTCTCATGTACAGGGTATAATGTACTTCCACCTGGCTTTATTGTATGAGGTTATAATAAGCTTTGAAGCTTTCAGTAAAATATAAACAGAGGATTTATGTATTTTGTGTGTGTGTGTGTGTGGAATGTCTCACGAATTCCCATCAATTGCATATCAATGTTTCAGCCATGAGTTCACCAGCACCTAGCTCTGTGAAAGACTCTGTGGTGAGTCTTACAGACTGGGACTCAGACATCAGTGACATCTAGTGGTGACATCTGGCATTAACATCTAGAGGCGACATCTGGCATTAACATCTAGAGGCGACATCTGGAGATGACACCTGGCGTAGACATCTGAAGATGACATCTGGTGTTAACATCTGGAGATGACATCTGACGTAGACATCTAACATAGACATCTGGAGATGACATCTGACATAGACATCTGGAGATGACATCTGGCATAGACATCTGGAGATGACATCTGACATAGACATCTGCAGATGACATCTGGCGTTGACGTCTGCAGATGACATATTGCATAATATTGCATTGGAGACATCTGTCAGCAACGAGTCAATGATAGGGCAGAAAAATCTAAAGTATTATGCAGTTATGTGACAAAGGTGCTCTAACATTTTCTTTGGCTGTAAGAAATAATTAAGAATACTAAGAACAATAGTAATTTTATCTGGACTATGTTCAGGCTATATCCAGTACACTCTGATGTCAGTTACAAATGAAAGGACTGCAGCATATTTAGTTTGGTTTACCTGTATCTATTCGAATAGGTAACAAAATAGCAATGTTTTTCAGGTCTGTTGCTGTGTGTAGTTTGAAGGTTTCATACGTCATTAGTTCCCTATGATACAGAATTGCATGATATCTGTGATTCTGTACTGTACCAAAACAGGTATGATTTCAGAGTTCTGTTAGGTGACATATGGCATAGTAAATAGAAAATAATATGCCCTTATGATATGAGAAAAAGGCTGATATATATATACTTAGTGTAGGGAATATAAAATGTAAGAGAGAAAAAGTCTCCACTTCATCATGTGTTAGGAATACAGCAATCCCTAACAATCAGTAGCAACAATACTAAGTGGCAACAGTCCTTGGCTGAATAGAAACAATCCTGCAGGGAGTAGCAGCAACCTTGTGCTGAGTGACAACCATCCTGTACTAACTGGCAACAATCCTACAGTGAGTGGCAGCAACCTTGTGCAAAGTGGCAACAATCCTTTACCAAATGAAAGCCTGTTATAAAGGGAGGCAAAAATGGATCTGTTTAACACTGTATGATTAAAGTGTTGAATAGTAAGTAATTTTACATTTTCAAATATTCCCTTTGCTACAAAGTTTTGTCAACTACGTGTGGGTGCTAAATGTACAGGATACAGGAAAATGTAAGCACCACTTAAAAATGTTTGTGCATGTATCTTCCTGGGTGTACACAGATACTTTGTTCTTTTTACTGCGGTAACTAGTGTGATTGTCCACTTTATTTCAATGAAATATAACAGATGACTTACCGTCAATACTGAGATTCAGTCATTTTAAATTGAATTTTATCCACTGGTGTGGATCAGGTATTTTATTCATAATATGGTGGTGTTTGTTTCAGTGGCAATGTCAGATATTTTGTCTGGATTTACTGTTGAATTGCTTTCAATTCTGCATTTTTTTCTTGCATGTGAAACAGATTAGAAAGAAAAATGGCTGTACTTACTATATATTGCATAATAGCAATTAACTTTTTGATTGATTAATACATTGCGCCTGAAGTTGTGATATGGTCCCTTCTCTTGTTTGGAAATTTGAGATGACTCCTTCTTGAGGCCTGCAGGGTTTCCCTCCTAAACCGGTGTCTTATGCATAGTCATTTTGTTATGTCGATTTTTGGGGAATCGTGCTGTTAAACTTACCGTCCATATACACACATGTATACCTGATGTCCCAACTCATCTTAGTGCATTATGGGAATTTTACTCGTAAAAAAAAAAAACAAAATCTAAAAGACGTCCATGTTTTTTAAAGAGATTTTTGATTGGCAGGTGCCATCATTATTCTGTCCAATGAAGTGACAACAAAAGTATCCTGTTATATGTTAATTTACATTTTGTGCCTTGAAATTGAAATGTCACCCATTGTTCTTGTTGCTCCTTGTGCTTGTTAAGATGTAAGCCGTCCAAGCTTTTACATATTGTGTCCCCTTAGATTTTTTAAGCATCCATTTTACACCCTGTAACTTTTAAAATGTAGATATTTTATGTGATACTCTTTGATCCTGTTTGTCCCCTTCTCTTAGCATTATTTTATCATCTTTGATATATCTTTCTTGTTGGGTCTCTTTTTTTTTTCCAGAAAACCCATGATAAGAGTCTGCTCAGTCTATTGTTTCTTAGTGCAAGCCTTATCCGTGCTTATTCAAACAACCAAAGTAAGAGCATTGTTTGCAGTGTTAGTGAAGCCCATGTGTGAAAGAACTAAAGGTTGAAGATAAAAATGACATTAAATGATAACTTACAAGAATAAAATGAAAAATTTGTTTTCTGCTATTGGTGCTTCTGTCAAAAAATTAAACCACAAGCAAACAAAACACAGAGGGTCTTTTTGTCTCAGACAAAAGTTAAAAAAAAACGTTGACTTTGCTCAAACTTTGACCTTTATTATTTGTTTGCTAAGACAGAGCAGAATGTTTATTCTGATTGATTTCAGAGGCATAATAATTTACGTTTGCATTAAACGACCGTGCATTCAAAAGCCATGTTTTTCCACATGTTTTTCATGTTTTTTTAGCTGAGATTTCATTACATTGATTTCTTTGATTTTGTATGGAATATTTTTTGTTGTGTAGGCCAAATGCAAATGTCATCATTATATTTTTGTACCTTGATTTTATAAAACTTTCAGTAATTTGTTCAATTGCTGGCGCGGACAGATTACCGCACCCCGCCCCCTGTCCTGAAAGAACTGAGTAACCGTCCAGATGTATCCTCGTTATAAAGCATTATAAAGGCTGTCTGACTAGTGTACAGACATAGTTGTCGCTACTTTAACTTTTTGAACCATACACTATGCAGCATATATAACTGTAAGCTTTACTTTTGCAGTCTTGCAAAGTTTCTACTTTTGTGAAAAATCGCTTCGTGGCAGAGACAAAATTTAAGGTCAGATATGTGTGTATTACTCATCTTGTGTCCTTGTGTTTTCAGACAGCATTTTAAATAGCATTACCGTTATACAGTGAATATGTTGTTGTTGTTACTCTATTTAGTATATGGAATCTTTTCACGTATGAAATGGTTATACATAGTTTTTGTGCCCCGCAGATAATCAAACTTTGTTGGTGATAGATATTGTACTGTCTCGTGAGGAAAGTTCATAAAATAGCTGGAACTATACAGATATAATATCGGCAAGTGATACCTTAGATAGGTTAATTAGCCTACTTATATTTTATTCGATTTATAGACCATATACGCTCACGCGTTGATTATTTTCTACGTAGACTTTATTGATTGCATAATAATTTGTGAATTTAATTTTTAGAAATTACCCGGATTTATTGAATTGACAATTATTGATTTCAAATGTATATATTGATATGAAATGAATTTTTTTTATACGTTTGTCGACTTGTATTTATGATAACATTGCCCAGTATCTATGAGAACATTGACTTGTATATGTATGTTTGAAGAGAGCGCTGAAATTCCCTATACGGTTAAACTTGTTATATGCTATCTGATAAATATCGTATAATGATATATCTCAAATTAAGAATCCAACCATTGCAGGCCTGCCTGGGATGATTTTATTGGATCGCTGTTATGGAGTTCGACAGGATAATGTTTAAGGCCCCGAATGCTGGCCACCTTCGTATTAGTGAAACATTTTGATGTGGAAACGGCCTAAAACACCAATCAAATAAGTAAATAAAACTTTTAATCCTCATTTTAAAAAACCCAAAACAACCAAAAAACAAAACCTGTCAGTCCCGGCTATGATATACATGTACATACATTGTAGAGAGATTCAAGTTAGCAAGCACTGTCATATCACGTCACAATCGAGGTGTTTGGGTAAAATATAAGTTTTTGTTGTGGCGAATTCAGGGTCTGCTTCGTGTCGGTTCAGTGCAAAAAAATCTATATGTATAAGGTTACAAGCGTCGTAGAAAGGTACGGAATTTTGTTTTGTGCGTGGTTTTACTTCCACAACCATCACAGGAAGGGGTCGTGTGAAATTCGGTCGCGGTTAAGATCATAGAATGAATTAACTCTTTTTTCTTCTTATACCGTCAACGTAGGTTTAACAGAATTTGTAAAGGTACTGTACCTGCTGGCACAATAACCGCATTACAGGCCAACTTTACCCTTCGGCGTGCGTACACTGATGAACGTATTCCAGACAACCTGTAACCCAGGTATTATAGAACAAACATCTTACCTCGTTTTATCTCTGTGTCGGTAGATGATTAGGATCACCCTATTTGAACTGTATGTCTGATTTCACAGATTTCAAATTTGTTATGATCTGCATGGTCAGAATACAAACAGACATTCCTTATTCTTTTATCCACACACTTGTGTTCTTCGAAAAAATATTACACTCGATGTTTTCTAACACTCTTCGTTGATGCAATGAAGTGTTTTACAAATAGATGTTTTCCCATGTGGTTTTGAATGTACCGATTTCTTGTAAATGATGTTTATTTGTTTCTTATTATTTTTCCACTGGTTGCCTTACTCTTGTCCACTTTCTCCATAGTCCGAAACCGCCTTTTGTCCGCCATCTTGGTCTATATTTGTATGGATTTAACTGATTGGTTCACTACAGCAAAGTGTGGATTTATCTGAATGGTTCACTACTGCAGCGTGTTCAATTGAGGCATGTATTTTATCAGACTGTAGTTTTTTGATCTACTTAACACTTTCAGTGTTTTTCTCAGATTGATTACAAATTCACTTGTTTTAAAATTACGTCGTCTCCATGCAAAATAGAAGCAAGTTACATACGTGTTCACTGGGCTGTTACATTTTAAAATAATAACAATACATGTTTACGTTTTTACACGTACGGAGTCGTAATATTTACGTGACGTTGCGGTCTGTACGATTATTTGTTAAAGCAGAATTTTAGTTTGTAATTACTGAGGTCTATGCAGAAATGAAACAGTATAATTCCAAGTCTCACCAGTTTTATGGAATCATCACGTGTTATAGGTATCTGGGCCCAGTTACACATAGATGTCCGTACATGCACGATAATAGCACATTTAGGACAATGGTGCGGTAATAGTGACGTATGAAATGTCGTACGACAAACATACGATAAAAAAGTGTCGCACGCCGCTTCCTGAAACTGGGCCCGGTGCAGTATTTTTTTTTTCAGATTGACTACAATTTGACTCGGTTTAAAATTACATCTTTATGCATAATAGAAGCAAGGGTATAGCCTACATTAGTGTGTCACGTTTTATGTTTGGCGTTTGCCTGTTTACAAAATTATTATGTGTAGTAGCGCGTATAGTATTGAATCTTTACATAACAATAGCCTGCTCAAGGATTCTATCTAGTTTTACCGAGTTCCCGTGATAATTGATTACCTTTCTTTGTATTAAAGTCCGTTATATCATTTATAACTGCCTGTTTCATTCTCTCTGTCTGTATATACAGCGCACATACGTATTCGCATGACAATAAAATATTAATCTAACATCTCCCTTCTTTTTTGGTCGTTATATCTTTTCAAGCAAGGTCTCAATGTGCTCATATGTGGACGAACTGCACTCAAAAAAAGTCATCTTAATTTGAAGAGATAGATTGCTGCCTGAGTGATTCCAGAATGAATTATGTTATATTACATCAGATTGTTCTGTTAAATTTAACACACGTATTGTATAAATTCAACATAAATATTCTGTTAGACTAACAGAATATTGTGTTATAATAACAGAATACATTCTAGCATCACTCAGACAACAGAGTACCAGATTACTTTTTTCAGTGTGGCGTGATAATTTGGATTTTGCTAAATGTCACGAAATTCTCGACGAGGTATTCCTTATAAGGTTGTACCGTATATGGTGAAATTGAGGTCGGGTGAGTCCATTCAGGCTAAAACAACAGCATTAGAACTGAGACATACGTATACGAGTGCTGAGATATACCAGTCGTCTGCTGGATGAACTTTTCAGTAATCGCAAGAACATTTTGGTGAACGAGCGTTTAGCACAGCTTTATTTTACTAGAACCACCTAATAAAAGTGTATGAGAAAATCAGTCAAAACTTGGCATTAAAGGTGTTCCAACATCACTGCCAATTGTTAACTGTTTCTATTAGCAAGAACTCGTCTTAATTTTATACCTTTGCTTTGGTGTTGAACTGTGTTTTGAGAATTCGCTTTGCGTTTATTGACCTGGAACTTCCATGGTTAACGACTGGTATACTGATGTCTGTTTTGACGCCAGGATTCCCTTCATGAAGTAGCCCTTATTTACGTATATGTCAGCTGTCCTGGATGACATTCAGTGATCATCAGGTCCTTGGCCAATTGGGTCGCGTGTTCAGATCCAGCTCTCAGGAAGCCAGGAGGTTAGTCAGGTACCTGGTAAGCCTTGGTGGTTTCCTCCAGACACTCCGGTTTCAGCCAGCTATAATTCTGACTGCGGGCATGTCCGTGAAAAATTAAACACGTCGAAGAAGAATCGAATTTTAAAACATATAGGCCTTGTGTAGGATGTAACTAGCACCACTTTGACCTACACACGCAGACATCAAAATTTGACGCATAATGGTGGCACAGTCAGTTAGCAGACCTCCGTGCACGCTTTGGTTTGACTCTACGTCATCTTACGTTTGAAGGGAAAGAAATAAAAAATGAAGACAGCATTGATGGAAAGGCCTTTGAGAAATGTATCTGAAAATACTTTCTTTTAATTTTTTTTGAATTTCTTTCCACTGAGTTAAATATAGTCGAATATATTTATGTGTAAGGCAGGCTTACAGACGATACTGATAATAAATATCACCGGTGACGTCACAGCGACTAGTTTCTGGTCTTAAAACAGCTATTTAATGTCAGACTTGCTTTTTTATGAATAGGCGCACACTACATTAATTAAGATGTGTAATTCTATCCTTAACTGAACATAAAAACGTTGACAAAGCTGTGTGACTCCACTGACGACGTGTTATCTATGTGACTCGTAAGGAAAAAATTCCAAAAAAAAGGTGCAAGTGTTGGCAGTTACAGTTTTCAATGGTTCTTCTCCTCATACTATCTTCATTTTACCTGTGTCTTTTGTTTAAGTCACCACCACATCCTGCATCACGTGATGTTGTATATTACATACATTATACCACATTATATCCAATTTAAAACGTAAGATCACAAATGAATAAGATTCTTATTTATTACACAAACTGTATAATTAGTATTTTATTGTACGTATTAATACCAGGTGAATATAGGTCGATTCATAGCTCAGGAAGCGCCAGACACCCAGGTCAACACACACTGAAGACGCTTAAACGGTATTTTCGTCAAGTTGACCTTTGCATCGGATGTAAAACATTTGTGACATATGAGCATTATCTTTTCATAATATTGCAACAATTGTACAACAGGTTATATATGTTTTATGTCCTGTTTGTACGCCATTCTGCACACCCTAGATATCTGGTTATGGGTATAAAACATTTGAGACACATTCAGATATAATTTAAAACACAACAAGCTGGGGGAAATGTCAGCTACTAGCTATTCAACCAAACTTCACTTTTGTATCCCAACCATTCGTCTCTTGTACTTCTCCCTTAATCATTTCTGGAATATGTTCAGTTTGGTACATATAATGTTTTTCTGTCACAGTATTTAAGTTGAATGCCCAATTCAGTATTAAATCTATTCACAATTCTATGTATCACAGCACAGGTATTTGCATAAATGCGCGGTTTAATGTTGGTCTCCCAGGGTTAATGTTGGTCTCCCAGGGTTAATGTTGGTCTCCCAGGGTTAATGTTGTGGGTTACGATAATACCCATGCATCTCCTTGGCTTCTAGGAATTTCGCAGACCACAGAATGAAACGAAGCACCAATGTCATTTTAAGTCTATGTTCTTCAGAAGACAATTTTCTTGAATTCTTTTTTCTTGTTGTCGTGCCTGTGTGGCGTCTCGCCGATTGGTCCAGTGTCACCAATCAGATTCAGCTCGTGCCTCATGTCGTTAGAATCCGCGTTATTCAACCACTCAGCTTCCAGCTTTTCCGCGGCCGTCGGCTCTTCCCCTTCCTGCTCCTCCTCTTCCTCTTGAGTGTAGAACCTCGCGAGATAGCGCCTTTTCATAAGATCGATGTCCGACAGAATCCCGTCCGTGATATACCCTAGCGTTTCACGCCAGTCCGATTTCAAATCTTCAAATTCTTCATCGGAAGATTTTTTCCCTTCTTTCTGCCATTCGTTGAAATCATCCTTGTCCTCGGAATTGATTTTGTTGAGGTCGATATCTTTATGGTCCATGTCTTCATACCCCTCCGGATGCAGGATAGACTCAGGATCGATCCCGTATTCTCCAACGCTCTCCTCCTCCTCCTCCTCCTCTGAGAGTCTCTTGTGGTCGTCTTCGTGGTTGACTCCATGCTCTTCATCTCCGTGCATCAACACGCCGTGGAGACTGTCCGTGTCCGGCCCAGCCTTCACGTTCTTCGGGTGACTCTCTTCGTACTCGGAGTCAGCGTGGTCGGTTACTCCGTCCTCCTCACCGTGCATCAAGAGCCCGTGCATCATGTCGTCTCCAGAAAGCGGCTTTGCCTTCCCCTCGGTGCCCCTCTGCCCCTCTCCCTCCACCTCGCCATGATCGTGCCCTCCCGCGTTCCCCTCGTCCCCGTGCATGAGAACCCCGTGCATTAGGTCGTCCCCAGACAGAGGCTTCACCTTCTCTCCCGACGTCCCCGCAGCGTCGCTGTCCGCGTCTTCGTCGTGCGGACCGTCGTGATGGCGTTTACCGGGCTCCGAATCATTATGCATCATCACGCCGTGCCAGTATTCGTCCAGACTCTGCGGGTTTTGTGGGATTTCCATTTGCACCACGTCCCCAGCATCTCTCTCACGCTTCATTTCGTCTTCGTCTCCGTTATGCATCAGCACGCCGTGAAAGTACTCGTTGGGATCTTCTGGTTTCGCTTCCGTGGGCTCTTCTTCTTTCTGAGGTCCTATGGACTCCTCGGCGTGTCCCTTGTTCCCCTGCTCGTCGTCCCCGTGCATGAGAACCCCGTGTAGACAGTCCATCCCCTCGCACGGTCCCGCTTTCTCCTCCTCACCGCCTGTGGCTAGCTCCTCCTTCATCTGGATGTAGCTATCCTCGGCTTTGTGATCCTCACCTACCTTCTCGTCGTTGTGCATGAGGACACCGTGTAGACAGTCCATTCCGATACACGGGCCTACAACATACAGAAAAAAACACACAGCATAAATTATAGATATAAAAGACTACAGTGTAAAGAGTAAAATCTGACAGTGTGATACCTGGCAAATGATCACACGTAATCAGTGAAATACAGCCTTTTGTCAATTTACCTGGGGATTTTATTATACGTAAACGCTTAACTTTTAGCAAATTATACACTCCTTAGCACTCGAGGAAGAAAAGAAAGAAATTCTAACAGATGGAGCAAACTGTGAGTCACACGCATACACAAACGACGTTGATTGGCTGGTAGTGGAGATGGGATTTCCTGGGTTAAATCCTGTACAGTACATAGAATTCAGCAAGTAGACGACACCTAAACTTACCTTGCTCGCACACCAGCCAATCAGCAACTCCTTCTTTATCCATTTAAGAAGGCGTTCAAAAGTTCAAAACATCCAAGCTTATTCAGATGTTGAGTTTGTATTAAGTGTCAAATGTATCTGCACTGGTATGATATTTCTTGGGCGTCAGAGGGTTTATCAGGTACGATATGTTGCGGTGGTGTATCCCGTGCCTTGTCTTTTCGTACGCTCATACATTACAAAAATACACCAATTTGCTCGTGCCAAAAAGCAATATCATTCACGCGTCTTGCGCCCAGATCAGTCTAACTTTGGCAAAACTGAGGGGTTGACGTCAGTCGAATTGCTCAGCACAGTTTATTGTAGGTGTGTGCTAACCGTATCGCTTATCGTGATCTAAAGGTACATTAGCATGGTATATGAAGAATGTATTAGGCCAAGAGTGTAATACAGTTACAGTTGGAAAAATGTACATGAGACGCGCTATGATGTAAGTGCCGTATGGGGGTCGGGTAAGCGTCACTTTAGACATCCTGTTTGAGATCCATGGGTCAACAGGTATACAAGCTGAACAATGGAACATGTAAATTTATGATCAGTTTAACCCTAATCCGTTTTCTTTGAATATGTCTATATATTTTCAATATATAGAAATTCGCCTGACTAGGGTGTCGCCTGATTATTTGCGTGTTAGTGTCTTTGACCTTTGATTGGTTCTTGTGGGTTAAAATCTGGTTTCTGAGAACATATCTGTTCATTTCTAGGAATTCTGTGCCCTCCTTGTGGATCGTTATCGTGTCGTGTTTCGATAATGGTGTGGTAAGTACACCCTAGATCAAACTCAATTCGATAGAGCAGCCAGGTACAAACGCACAACTACAAACAGCTTCATATCCCTCCGTCTCTTAATCCCCAGGATAAAGAAACCGAAGAGGACACTGGAAATGCCCACAAGAGATGGGGAAAGTAAAATTTGTACGCGTTCATAACTGATTCATTCCAGGCAGATACATAGGAGAAAATATTAAAATAATATTTGTCATGTTTCATGTCGAGGGAAATGATATCCTTGCATTTAATTTATCAATCGATTTTGAAAATAAAAAGGCATTGAATTCAAATTCTTGGAACTTTATTGATGAGGTGATAAAACCTTTACCTTTGGAGGTTCCGTACAACACTGGCTCAAAGTCTTGTACTGTGATCTAAGTACAGCTACATTTTTAACATATCAAGAGGACGTAGAAAAGGTGATTCCTTTTCACCACACCACTTTTCACTATGTACCGAAATATAAGGTGTCCTGACCATGATAGATCCAGAAGATAAAAGGCATTACAATTAATAATTAAGACTTCAAAATTAATCAACATGCCGACGATACACAGCTAATTCGTGATAGTTCGGAAACATCTTTACAAGCATTTGTTAAAGGGGTTAGAAATTTAAGACAAAATATCCAGATCTCAAAATAAATATTGAAATAAACTAAAGCATTATGGATAGGTTCTTAGGTTTCAGGTTAAGTAAGAATGTCAAAGTCGATTGAATGAAGGCATTTAAAGTTTTAGAGACCCATTTCTCTAGTGTTAGCCTATGGGAAATGAACTGTGCAAACAAAGTGGAGGAGCTGAAACAGCAACTTTGAAATTGGACACAAAGAAACCTAACCTTATTTAGGAGAATTACGGTATGACAAAGTATCCATTAAGCTCATTCTAAACTGATACACCATCCCCCATCCCTCCACCTAGTTATCTGGTAAGAAATTATCGTAGAGTTGAACTGTATCATTTGTAAACTCATCTGGAACAACAGATGTGGCAGAATAAAACGTTCGACTCTAACTCCAGTTCAGCATCACTGTGGTTAATGAATGACTGACCTCTCAAGTTTCATAGCGGTAGTAAACGTTTCCTAGATGCCTTACTCCTAGCAGATAAAAGAAAATGGCAAGCTCTGATCAATACAAAATATTCTAGGGGACATTTTTATACTATAGTATCTGACTTAACAACTAGTGTCAGTGAAAAAGATCAAAAACCCTTTTTGGAAAGACGTTTTCGAACCCTGGGCTGAGCTCTAAAACCATACAAGAAATGAAATCGATTGAAAACATAGACAACGAGCCGATATGTTTCAATCCAAGCCTTTGCTAACATCTTCTTGTTATAAAAAAAACTGGTGTAAAAATGGGATATATGTAATATTCGAAATTTTATTGATACAAACGGAAAGTTTATAGATTTTAGGATTCTGAAAGGAATTTTATTCATAAAGGGAACCTTCTTAGAATACCATAGGTTCCACAAGAGTAGAAAACATCGATTGCAGAAAATCGTAATAAAAGTGACCTTAAATAAAACATTATCCAAGAATATTAAGTTACTGCTGGATGAAAAAAAAAACATCGAAAAAAAAAAATAATAAAAAGTTTGCAGACATTTGTATGATGCCTTAAATATCACAGGACATTTTTCTTTACTTAAATATATCAAGCGAAGAAGCAATCTTTTCCGTCACACAACGCTATAGTTCTTACTGCACTACCGCTTTCTCACTGCTTGAGTTTGGCCGACTTGTTGGTAGGCGATCTCACCTCTCGAATTTCTCCGACAGTAGTAACGAAAGAACGAGTCGAATTAATATTCGGAAAAGTACCATATGCGTTACAGCGCAGACTTCTTATTATTTTTCAACATGAACACGCATGATACATCAATATATTCACTGAGGTTAATGTTCAGTTTAATGATCAGTGCAAAAAGCTGTGGTTATTTTAATGGATTGAAGCACGGGGTGTTGGGGATTCTACTTACGTCGACATACATTAGTGTGTAACATTGTATTATACATTATGCAATTGCCAAATGTAATCTTCGTCTATTTACATTTACTTATTCATCTATTTATTTGATTGGTGTTTTACGCCGTATTTCACTAATACGACGGAGGCCAACAATATGGTGGGAGGAAGCCGAGCAGAGCCCGGGGAAACCAACGACCGTCTATTTACATATTATATACGTAAACAATGTATATATTTGTTATGTATCTGTCAAATATATTACTGTTATCGGTGCCGTTACTGGGCCAGTGTGGACCTGTTAGATTTCATGCGAATAGAACAAAGCAAAACAAAACAAATACCGCAAAACAGAATTCGGAGGATTATTCGGTCTGAAATTCAGATTA
Source organism: Liolophura sinensis (assembly GCF_032854445.1). Taxonomy (NCBI): domain Eukaryota; kingdom Metazoa; phylum Mollusca; class Polyplacophora; order Chitonida; family Chitonidae; genus Liolophura; species Liolophura sinensis. The sequence continues at coordinate 1,198,994 of NC_088306.1, read as the reverse complement.
GAGCAATTCGGAAGAGGCTGACATGCCGATCTATATGCTTAAAGCCAGATGGTACCGGTACGTTCTGAATTTCTTGACGTTGCAATAAGTTAGCATCCCTATTGTGATCGTATCAGTGCCTGATTGCACAAAATCGAGTCTTTATCTGTTTAGACATGACTAGAGTGGTTGCAAACAGAACCTTGGAATACGGGCTGTGCAATACACAAGATAAAAAAGTTATGTTGTTGTTGTCACACTGTCAGTCTATTCAAATAGTAATAGCTTCATGTTTCTCGTTGCTGAAATTTTTACGTTACAAAATTCGACAGCAACTATTGTACTTAAAGCTTTCACAGCTTTACAAGTATTATAAAATTTGTCGCTATAGTGGGCTAATGCTACAATAAATTTTACAGAATTTCATTTTTGCGGATAGGATGAGGGGTTGGGGTGGCTGGGAGAGAGATACTTCTTTAACAGACTGGGTGGGATGTCGCAGGATCTGGCTGGCTGGCTCAGAGCGTTAGATCTGGATCTGTAAGATTGTCAGATCATTGATAAGATGTCGTGTTCAACTCCAGCTCTCGCTGTTTCGGGGCGGGATTAAGTCATGAGATTTGTCAGGGGTCCGGTGAGGTTTGTTGGTTTATCCCGGCCGGCTACCCCAATTTCCTCCATCCATAAAATTAGCCACCGTCATTCATGAGTGAAAAATCCATGGATATGGCGTCAAAAATCAAATAGATAAAGAAATAAATAAATAAATAAATTAATTAATTAATTAATTAATTAATAGGATAGAATGATTCCTTTCCGATCTCTCTGGGTGTCAACTCACTGTGCCTGGGTGGAGTGTCATGTCATGTAAGAAATTCATAGTGAGTGAGTACATAAATAAATATATGAATTAACAAAAAAAGAAATAGGAGAGTCGAGTCCCTCCCGATACTGCGTGGGGTGTCATGTCACGTACGAAATTCACAATATCGATTTGTCGAATGAATCTTGGACAACGTTTCATACCATTTCTAGGTTCTATACTAAAATAAATAACCATTAATAGACATTGCAATTTTGTTGAATTCTCTGAGTGATTAGAACAAATCGCACAAAATATGAACAGGGCTACAAGTATTGATATCATAAATACAATAGGCCACGCTCACATTGTGCAATTTATAGTATCGATCTACACCCTGAATACAAGTATCGACTGAAAACAGGACAAGCTCCCCCGAAAATGAAACACGTGGATGAGACATAGCGGTGACAGATGCTGAGATGAGCATGTACGTGTGATCCGGTGTGGTAACAGTATCAGCCTCTGATGCTTATTTTATGGTTACACACATTCTAACTAACGTAGATTTATAGCGCAAAAGTTTAGTCATTTTTGACTATATATATATCAAAAAAATTGTTTTTGATATTCTACTTATATCAAATGACAGTGGTTGGATCATGTGAACAGGACTTAGTGTTGATATCATACTATAAGTCGTGATCATGTGAGCGGAGCTTAGTGTTGATATTCTATAAGTGGTTGAATCATGTGAACGGAGCTTAGTGTTGGTATCATTCTATAAGTGGTTGGATCATGTGAGCGGAGCTTAGTGTTGATATCATACTGTAAGTCTTTGGATTCTGTGAGCGGAGCTTAGCGTTAATATCATTCTATAAATCGTTGATGATGTGAGATATCATTCTATAAGTGGTTGGATCATGTGAGCGGAGCTTAGTGTTGATATCATTCTATAAGTAGTTGGATCATGTGAGCGGAGCTCAGTGTTGATATCATTCTATAAGTGGATGAATCATGTGGGCGCAGCTTAGTGTTGATATCATACTGTTAGAGGTTGGATCATGTGAACAGGGTTTAGTGTTGATATCATTCTGTAAGTGGTCGGATCATGTGAACAAGGCTTAGTGTTGATATGATATTATAAATGATCGGACCATGTGGATGGGGCATAGTGTTTATATCACACCATCAGTGGTTGGATCATGTGAACAGAGTGTTGATATCATACGCAGCATGTGATTTAGCTCAGTCCCTATACACATGGTTTAATATCATCAACATCAATGTATAAACACAATATTAATGTTTCAATAAGAAATCCTTGACATACCGGTATTGACTGTAATACGCCGGAAAAGGTGGGATATTGGGACAGTTCTGTAGCCATGTATCTGTCACTGCTGTTACAAAAACAGGTAAACAGGAACCCAAAATAGTCGCTACAAATCAACATATCCAAGGTCACAGTTATCGGTAACATGCTCCCATTACATATGTGTATTTATTCACCTAGCTTACATTCACCTCCGCAATCTCCGCCCTCTCGTGGTTAGCGCGCTAGCGCAGCACATTGTCTCAGGAGCTGAGTTCACGTCCAGCTCATGCTAGCTTCCTATATGTAATGTATATCGTTTTGGCTTTTCTCATCTTTTCTTTTTAGATAGTAAAAAGCAATTAATACCCTGTTCTGATACTGAAGACTGTAAACATACGACCGTGGTTTCTTTTTTTAAAAGCTAGTGAAAGATACATTCCCCGTAATAACAAAAGGTGTTTTGTTTCGACCCGGCTACCGTGCTTTTATCTGGAGGCTATTTTACAGCCAGTCACGTAGTTAATCAACCTCGCTTGATATTTCTTGGCAGCCAAAGTTCTATAAAGGTACAACAGGTAAAGGTCAAATGAGCTACGGTTGAAATATGAGTGTATTTATGAGTGGATTCGGTCGTATATTTTATTTATTTATTTGATTGGTGTTTTACGCCGTACTCAAGAATATTTCCCTTATACGACGGCGGCCAGCATTATGGTGGGTGGAAACCGGGCAGAGCCAGGGTCAGCGGCATATCAATAATGTAAATCTCTTTTTACGTCATTCTGCTAGGGCGCATGTAATTTGCTACTATTTACGCATTTACATGAACAGTTAGAATAAAATCCTCTCTGAGTTAAATCGACAGGAGACGACATTTAATAAACTGGCTACGTGTGATAATTTGTCAGATATAGAAGTACATGCCCCAGGCTGTCGTCGCCGCTCTGGTTTTACTCTCTAAGTCTTTTATTATACTGCAGTAGGTAAGTTATGGGTGTATATACATATCTAACACGAATTCATGAAAACATTTGACAGCTGACTGTGGGAATTTTGCTTCAGTATGAAATAGATAAATATTAAATAGTTCAGTTCTTAAATAGAACCTGGGTCTGTACACAGTTTTGTTTACCAATGGATGAATTGATGTTTATTTTTACAGGTGAAATCTGTATTTCTGTTTGACCATTTATCTTGCCGATCTGATTTGTCACCTGCAAGCTTGTTCCATTACTTCAAAAATAATTACGCCAATTATGTGAATTTCCAACTTGAAACTAAAAATAATTTTTGGAACTTACCAGCTTCGGCAGATTCTGAATTTTTCGTTGGCTTTCCATGGTTACCAGAGAAACAAGCTCCTAAAAAAAGGAGTTTTAGAATATACATGACTTGTAGGGAACAGTGTAATCCGACGTCTTGTAGGGCTGTGCCCTGATGTTGTGTGTAGTCCACGAGATCTGCTTTACACGTGAAAAGTCTCCAAATTATTCCACGTTTCTTGCTTAAAAATAAAGTTTTGCTCTGATAAGATTCGCTTCTGAGCTCCAATCTCGATTTAAGGACACGGGAATAATGAAACTGAACTCGTAAGTCTGAAACTGTTTTTCGTGTAAACAACATTCGACCACGTCATTTGGCGTAGACGAACTTCTGAAGTCGTGGCATCGATTAACTCAAGGGGTCGAGTTAAAAAGGCCGAATATTCCACCACGGGAAAGTATGTATCATACGAACTAGAGAGGAGGAAAAGTTAAAATTGTGTGAGACATAATCAGCAATTAATTAATTTAATTAGTTAAATATACTTAGGCCCTCAAATTAACATTTTACTTGCTTTTAATTAAGAAATATTAGACTCTATTTGTCTTGTGATTATGAGACGTTCCCTAACCACTGTGTTGATCGATTCCCGCGTGCTCGGCTGGACGTGCCTCTGTCTGACAACAGCTGCTCTACCATCGACCAATCAAACGTCCGCATCACTCGTCAGTTGTAAGGACTTATGGCAACAGGTGTGTCGATAGTCCGCTAATCTATCTGTGTTTAACCGAGAGCGCATACGACGTAATGACGGAATCTCGAACAGTCCCGAAATTACGATGTCTGGCTCCCGTCGTGCATGATTCACTGGTCAAGCCGAGACTTCATGTCAGTTTACGGAAATCCTCGAATAGTTCCGAATGAAGTATATATATTTTTATTGATGTTTTATGCTGTACTCAAGAATATTTCACTTATATGACGGCAGCCAGCATCATGGTGGGAGGAAAACGGACTGAACCTGGAGGAAAAACGTCACCTCACGTTATTGTTACTAAACCCACACATATTGGCAAACTTCTGCATTTCAGAGATTTGGATATGACGTCGTTGATACCCACTTTGTTCTAACAGAACATCGTAGAATACGATGTTGTAAAAGAATTTTACTAGGTTAAAAAAATTTCTAACAAAATAAATCGCAATGTCTCAGTCTGTTTGGACAGTGTTTAAGGAACTTTCGTTTAATATATACTTAATCTTAGTGTTTTCTTTCCCTTTTTATTTACATGAACATTTAGAATAAAACCCTCAAACTGAGGAAAACATACAGTGGAACATTAAACGCCAATTAACACCACGGATTGAACAGAATTAAGCGATAACGGTGGAGGGGTGTTAATCCCAGTAGACTGCTACGTCATAGGGATATAGAATTAATGAAAATGCTGTGTTATCCTCACATTTAAGAAACAATCACATAAAAAACAATCATCACGAATATAGCTTGCATTGCACGCAGACTATATGTGTGATTGCTGGTATAGTAAATGTGACGCCGTGCCTCTCCGCTACTCCTGTTTACTGAATACAGAGATTAATACTGGCTGGCCTTTATAAAATATGCCTTGCGGCTCGTATAAGCGTATAGCTTGTATCGCGTGTAGAGTATAATATAGTATAAAATAATAAAACACTTCAGCATAGAGAGTAAAACAAGAGCAGCGCCAACGGTGTGATGGCTGGCAAATGGTCACACGTATAAAAGGTGAAACTTGGCCCCTCGTCAATTTACTGGAGTCAGGGTTTTATTCAGGTATATACACGGCAAGTGGCCACATATGCAACCCCTTCAGCACCATGGCTGAAGTAGATTTAGGTAAAAAAAATAAAACTGAAGTCATGTTAGTTGCAATTTATTGGATGTCACTAGTCTAGATTAACTAAAAATTCTGTGTTGCCATCGCACTTAACATACAGTACAATCAAACGACTAGCCATGCGATGCTTGGTACACGTGATGCCGTGATGCACACACGTGATGTCGTGATGCTCATTATATACCGAATATAGATACTGGTATATGCTGTTCTGCACAATAGATCTTGCGGATGACACAGGGGTATAGATTGCGCTGTGTGTGTGGAATATAGCTATGTGAAGGCCACAGGTCTACACTCAGAAAATTAATCTGTTAATTTTAACAGAAAGTCTATTGTCTGAGTGATGCTATACCATGTATTCTGTTATTGCAGCCAAGTATTCTGTTAAATATAGCACACATAATATATTAATTCAACACAAATATGCTACTGGGGCCTCCGTGGCTCAGTTGGTTAGCGCGCTAGCGCAGCGTAATGACCCAGGAGTCTCTCACCAATGCGGTCGCTGTGAGTTCAAGTCCAGCTCATGCTGGCTTCCTCTCCGGTCGTATGTGAGAAGGTCTGCCAGCAACCTGCGGATGGTCGTGGGTTTCCGCCCACCATAATGCTGGCCGCCGTCGTATAAGTGAAATATTCTTGAGTACGGCGTAAAACACCAATCAAAAAAACAAAAAACAAAATCAAATATGCTACTAGACTAACAGGATATTATGTTGAACATGACAGGATTTTATGTTACAATAACATTCTACATCTCTCAAACAAGACTTTCAGTTAAGATTAACAGATTAATATTTTCAGTGTACAGAAACTGTGATGGCGTACCTACGCATTGCCGCTATATATCAATATGAAATATATGTATAAGTATATATAATTAATAAAGGTTTACTCCGATACAATATCTAGTTCATACTGCTCATATATAACATTAGGATAGCGTATATACTCTGCATAACCGTGTCCGGTATGTTTGATCATAAGCCGTCCCAGCCCGTACGATAACCCCTGTTTTAATGACAATGTCAGAGGTAAGTAGAAACTGGGATTAAGATAGTCTATCTTTATCCCAGGTAGAAATGACCTTCCAACTCTACTTCCCCAAAACACAGCAAGTAGAAATGAATTGTATGGACGAATAGGGCTTTGCGGGTATGCTTTACTTCAGCTATACAACTTAGAGAATAAGAAGGGCAAACTATGTTTGACTTCATATACTGAGATTGACAAGAGAAGCTGTAGTGTTAGACGGGACATGCCGCATAGCTTCATCCTGACTCAGTTAACACTGGCTAATTTACTCCACCAGTATCAAGGAGGTATATATTTATGTCGTGCTAAAATGAAGCTGTCAGTGTTCGACCTAACCCTATTTGTGTAGGTTACCACCGTATAAAACAAAGCCATATGGTTTGTATACACTTTATACTCCACATTGTTTTCTTCCATTAACAACTAGGACCCCTTCAGTGGCCTAATGGTTAGCGCGTCTACCTTGAAGTCGAGAGATCCGGGATCAAACCAAGGTCGGGTCATGGTTTAATGAGTTTAAAAATGATTCTCAGCAATGAGAGGTTAGAGCACGGAAACGTGAGTGGTTGGCCTGTTGTCAGTATTGTGTAACACTTTATGTTCAGTTCTTTCAACAAAAGAACTCCAAGACTTTTGTTGGAAAGAACACAAGTATAATGTGACTGGGTGGGGTTTCATGTCGGCATGATACTTCAGTGGCGGCAGCACTTTGGCGGCATGGACCCGTCCTGCCGTCCTGTACATATATGTACATTTGCCACAACATAGAGAATTGTATTAAAAAAGGTTGTTTGGTGTGGAGAGTCAAACTACAGTCGCCAGTTGGCGAAAATGGCTACACATAGAAACCGTGAAATCATACAACAACTTGTGTTGTTTTTTATTCAACACAGTGTTTCTCCAACAAAAACGTGTTTGATAAATGTGAAGTACACATGTTTGTGTAACAAAATAGTAAAACATATACTTGAGTTGAGCCCAAATGAGGTGATTTATGTATATATGCTGAATAACAACCTAGCTTGTGAATTTTGCACAAGTATCGTGTAACATCCAACACACCTGGTGTTCAATTCTTTCAACAAAATACCTCCTGTTCAATACAAGATAGAGTTGTTCAAATAGGACGCAAGACTTTGGTTGGAAAGAACACAGTTTGTTCTCATACAACACAAGTATTTTTCGTGTATGCAGGTTCTTGTAAATTTACTTCACCTAGGTTTTGATTCTAACAGTTAATGAAAATGCTTAAATAGTACCGCACCTTACACCTCCTTTAATACCACGGTTTAAGCATGCAGTATTTATTTATTTATTTATTTATTTGATTGGTGTTTTACGCCGTACTCAAGAATATTTCACTTATACGACGGCGGCCAGCATTATGGTGGGTGGAAACCGGGCACAGCCCGGGGGAAACCCACGACCATCCGCAGGTTGCTGGCAGACCTTCCCACTTACAAGCATGCAGTATTAGGCAAAAGCCTTGCAGCCATGTTAATAGCAATTTAATGGAGGTTAGTTGTCTAGAATTGTTAAAATCTGTGCCTCCATCATATTTCATAAAGAAATAGTTAATTGAATAGCTCATCCTAAAGCTTGCATGGTGGATGTACCACAATGCTCGTCAAATACTGTATCTTTAGATAGGATAGTTATTATTTACTTATTTAGTTCATTAGTGATTTACGCCGTACTCTAGAAAATATCACTTATATGACTGGTTGACTAGTCGCAGGTTGCGGACAGACCTTCCCACGTACGACCGGAGAGGAAGCCAGCATGAGCTGGACTTGAACTCACAGCCACCGCATTGGTGAGAGGCTCTTGAGTCATTGCGCCGCCCTGGCTGGCGAATCCTCTCGGCAACGAAGGCCCCCATTGTATCAGTGTTGGAATCGGCAAAAATCAGCATATCTCCCATTTAGCTCCAAGTTATTTATCACCCCCTGCTCCTTGCGAGGAAATATTGCCGATGTTCCGTTAAACCATAATCATTCATTCCTTGCGAGGAACCCTGGTGCTGGAAACTATGAATTATGAGCGATATTGACAGCTATGTGCACAAATAAATCCAGCCGAGGCCGTTGCTAAGGCGCGTCGCCTAGGCGTCACGTGGAGAGCTTGATCAGCTGTTCGGATGTACACAAGTGTCACATGACCTTCACCAAAGCGCGTGCTATGCAGCTGTATACTGAAAGTCATCTTCATCGTGCAGAGCAGACATTAAATTTCCCTTACATGTAAAATTTGTTAAATGTATGTGTGTGTAGTAATTAGAATACTGCTAATTTTCAGACGACCTACCATCAATTAAATTCATTTCCACACATTTCCGTGAACCAGCCAGCGAAAAATGGGTCTGCAATTTATATGGTACTGAACTGAATGGATTGTCCAAGCAAGGGTACTGAGTGGGCCCTCCAACTACGTAGCCTTGCAGTGAATTCAACTACAGCTCAAACATTTCAGCCCTTTACAAAAAAAAAAAAATACATGAATAAAAAGGACGTAACTTATATGCATATTTATTTCCCTGCCTTTGGCTGGGCGGAGAAAAAAACGTCGCATTGTGAAAAAAATACATATGCACATAGTTAAACACCGTCAAGAAGCGATACGTTGGCGATACCCCTGTGTACAGACCCTCGATCACATCAAAAGCCGTGTTCGCCTATCGCCTTCTTTCGTTGGTGGCGTCATCACCACATCAAGTCCACGACTGTCAGCCGCTTGGCCCCATATTTACAAGACAACGGTTCGGTCTCCATGCAGTTTAACCTCTGATAACGTGCAGAGAACTGAGTTCATCACGTTTTGGCTGTAACATCGTTTTCTCGTTCACTGCGTACTACTGCGGCTGTAAACCGCTCCTCAATGAAGTGAAGGATAGCGAGTGGCTTTTACAACAAGCCTCCGTGCACAGCGATGTCAGGCAAGAGGTGCTTGGTTGACAGACCAGAGCAGCTGATGTCGATGGAAAACTGTGTTTGATGGAAAACGCTGTGGAGAGCCTTTGCTGAAAGAACGGAACACAGAATGGCGAGGTAAGAATGAAAAAAAAAATCTAGAAATCGATTTCTTCACATTTTTCGTCTGTAAAACATGAGGTTTGTACTCGCAAGCGTTTTGTTACTGGACGCAGAACGTGCGCTTTCAAAGCACTTTGTGATTGGGGGAGAAGCTAACCCATTATGTACATACGGTCTGTGTGTTTATATCCAGGCACTTATCTGGTCGATATGCTATTCCGAAACTCCTGTCAACGCTACAATTAAGACATTAATTAAGACAAAGTCAAATTATATATTCCATTTTGAGTACTTCTGGACCAATGTACGTCTAATATAGGCATATAGCAACTAACGTTATTGCAATTTGTTTTACCTAATTCTGCTCAAGCTATGGTGGCTAGGTGGCGTGTAATATGTTACAGTATTAAAGCATTTACACGAAGAGTTAAAACAAAAACCCTAACTGAGGTAAATTGACAAGAGGCCGTATTTCATCGGTCACGTGTGACCATTTGCCCGCCTTCACACTGTCGTCGCTGGTCTCGTTACTTTCTCTGTGATCTCTTTTTGTATGAATAAATTCTCGGCTATATACTATTCCATGTATTTCAAAAACGCATTAAAGTGTGTAGATTAATAATGAAACCTTTATTATTTCTTATGACTTAAGATTTAAATTATTATAGAGTAAATTAAGTTTATTTTATTACATTAAAAGTACCCCATAAAATCTACTATGTAAATACATGTACATCTTTAATAACGTTCCCTGCAAAGACTCTGTCAGCTAAACAGGTCGAAGCTAAATTCAGACAGTGGTTCTTATTACTTGCCCTATGAGCCGTCTGCTTCTAAGTATGACAGATGGCGTCCTAACTGTGTGCCTGGTCCGTTTTCAACGGTAATGAACAGTGCTTTAAATTACATGTACGTGTAGAACAGAAATGAAACGGAAAGTGCTATAACTGACGTGTACAACTAACAGAAAGGAACATTCATTAACTTGACCCCGTGTGGTACGGATTAGAAGCCTGAGCTGGGATGCAGCGTAATAACAAGGGTGGGTGGGAGGGAGATAAGTATGAAAATGTGCGAAAGTAATCGACGTGCGAAACTTTAGGTTATTTACGGTACGTACTTGGGCTTCTGATTATATTATAGTATATGTTGCTACTGCACGTGCGAGTTCATCTTTGGGATAATGTTTTATAGATTGCCCGGAAAATTGATCAATGGACCTTTATTCAATTAATGGGGACTGCAAATTAATTTAATATCTAGGTGTATATACGGCTATACACTTCCAGTTTGGTATATATTTACGGGAATTTCTCTTTATATCTGTGCTGTTGGGCAGGTAGAGCTGTCAAATCATTTCCGCACGTGCCTCTTCACTTCCGTTAACATGGCCATCGCGCCGTCTGCAGCCTGAGATATGGTCGTACTCAAGAACCCCCCTCTTTAAAATCACGGTGTTTTCCCCGACCTCTGTCCGGTTCCCTCCCAGCATGTAATGGTGGCCACTATCGTGTATGATTGAAATATTCTTGAGTACGGCGTAAACACCAATTAAATACATAAATGTAAAGACATACATGCATTTGACAGCTGTCAGATTTATGGAGAAAGAAAAGTGCTCCGAGTAAACCATGCTCCGCCCCTCGAGATAACAGACAAGCCTTCTGACTTTTAGCCCCAGGCTAAGAAGAAAGTTACGATCGAGAACGAGATTTGAACTCGCGACCTCAAGGGCCTGGTAGTCTCAGCGAGCCAATGTTTATAACGCCTAAGCCAAGGAGAGCCCTATTCTCAAACGCATGGCGTGTTAAATGACTCAGTTATGGCGCACGCGCGCCGTCTTTCCCTGGCAGTTAAGGCATATATTTAAATATGCAGAATGTAATAAAATGAACATTGCAGGATGACCTGAGGGTAGAACTTACTATAACATTTATACGATGTCGCAAATATCGGGTGCTGTTTATTTATTTGAATTGATGTTGCACTGTTGATTAATGTTTTGCTCGCGCCAACAAATTTTACTCGCGCCTACAAGCTTTACACGCGCAAATACGGAGGTCAGGATATTGACTCAATAACACGGTTATTAATACAAAACTCAAAACAAGCCTGAGGACCTCATAAGTCCCAAAACTTGTTGACGTTCACAATTTATATATGCTATGTAGATAGTTCTGTTGTCTAACAATTTTATAATTCCCTTCCGGTTTTAATCAGCCGAAGTTATCAGAATATAATAGTAATAATTCTTCATTCCAAACTAAATAGTCCAGATCGAGTGAAAAGGAGATATAAGATGTTTCACATATGTGACATATTTAAATGCACAATGACGTATTACCTCTAGCGAAAAGGCGTCTTCCCATCCAGTGTTGTTCATCTCTTTATGTTATCTTTCACCTCGTCGTCTGCTTTTCAAGGTCGAGAGCAAGTGAACTGCCCGGATGTATTCGGCTTCGAATAAAACCCCCCGCATGAACCACTGCGCTGTACGACCTGACAAACCACATTGTGCGTACGGAATGCCATATCTGTAAGCAGCGTGTTAGATCACCTGATATGACGTATATCACTGACCCAAACAAGATAATAACGTCTTTCACACGGATTTTTCCAAAACACATTTGTGGGACTTCGCAGCCTCGAGCCAAATTCGACCTTGGATGCTCCGCTACACAAATGTAGGCCTATCCGTCTTAATGACACTCTCTGTAGGAGTGGACTTTTGTTACCCGACCAGAAGCAACAGAGAACCCTTCAGACACAAGAACGTTATGCTCCAGTGTGCACAGTGAAAGGTACACTCCAGTAGACGCAATAAGATTCTTTTATTGAAGACTCAATATGGCCGCGAGAGCAAGCTGGCTCTTTGAGTACCACTAGAAGTATAATTAACAATTATTGTTGCACACATTTACAAATACGCTAAACTTAGCTTCAACAAGTTAACGCATTATTAATTCGGTTGTTTATAACCTATTATTATAACTGTACTAATAATTTTGCCAAAATAAAGCGATGCATTGAATCGGGGGCTAATGGTGTATATTTGTCCCTTGTTCTGAATGATATATTACGCCTTATTCGGGACCCTATAACTTTTATGATGCCGACTACTTCACGTGTGGAGGAAGAAACCGGGGAAGAACCACATCGCAAGCAGAGAAAGCTCAACATAAAATCGGATTGCATAATCCACAGAATCTTGTCTTGAGCAGCATATAACGGTTCCTGTACGATCTCGTAACGTGATGCCCAGGAGTGACTCGGACAGCGGGTGTGTGCCTTCCATTCAGCGGGTTGATAGCCGACGTCTTAGCGTGGGCGTGAGATGTAGCAAATCGATTAGAAATTCGGTGATATTCAGTCAGGAACATCTTGACCGTAATCGCAGCCCAGAACGCGAACAAACCATAGCACTGTTGAAAGGTCGACTTGGAAGCCTCTTGTTTCCATGACAACCAGATCATCAGCAGTTTGCTTTAGGTTAGACATGCGCACTTGCCTCAGAATGTTGAAGAGTGCTTGAGCACTGATAGCATAACACTGCCCAACATTTAGTATATGTTATCTGGTTCAAACATCTCAGAATTTCGTGCGTTAGTTAGGGAACTTGTTGCTCAGTTTTAGCACCCACCTGCTTCCTTTATAGCCACATCAGGACATACCCTGGTGAAAAAATTCTAGATACAATATTTAAAGAAAATGCAATTGAGTGTTTGATATGTTGTAGAGAAAATGACAATTTACGATATACATGTACACGGTAAGGAAAGTCAGTCCACTCGAGTAAACTTTAACAGCCTGTCCACTCAACCACCGACAAAATTGAGGTTGGTTTGTACTACTTTGCATCCATTCAGAGTATCCCTTGAAATGCTACGAAGATATACATACTCTTCAGGCTATTCGAGTGTACCAGACTTGGATATACTGAATGGCAAATTTATATCGCCAGCAATGCGATATAAACGATGTATAAAACGATAGCTTGACACGCAGAAGACGACGTTCTCTGGGGATAAGGATATGTATTTGGGTCAAAGGAAAGATAGTGAGGTTCCGGTGTTAACGGTAACGCTGAATAAGTTATTCAGTTGTAACCAGTTTGTATAACTAGTCTCAACGTAGTTATAATTATTAAAACCATATGTCTGCTGTGGTTGGGACTGTTTTAGTTGTCGTTTTTCGTCAAATAGCTCTGTAGTCCGTGACTGCTTGGCAAGGAGATTACGGTAGTCTGGTACTAAAAGTGTCCCGTAAATTGTTACCGTGGTGTGGTACTAAAAGTGTACCGTAAATTGTTACCATGATGTGGTACTTAAAGTGTCCCGTAAATTGTTACCGTGGTGTGGTACTAAAAGTGTAACGTAAATTGTTACCGTGGTGTGGTACTAAAAGTGTCCCGTAAATTGTTACCGTGGTGTGGTACTAAAAGTGTACCGTAAATTGTTACCATGATGTGGTACTAAAAGTGTAACGTAAATTGTTACCGTGGTGTGGTACTAAAGTGAATTATCTTCCCATACCTTCCCATGTTTGACTCACTTCTTATACAACGGGAACAACATCAGATCTTGAAAAAGGCCAAGATCACTCGGATCATGGTGATGTAGCCGGAAATGATGTCAGAAAACACAAAAACTCTTGCTCAAAAGGATCCAAAGGTCAAACTTGTCAAGTTGTGTCAGTGGTGTGAAGCTACATAGTTTAGAGTAAGGGCTAAATTTCAGAGGACAGTGCGAACAAGCTAAGAGTTGAGTCCCCTTTCGAGATCAGGCAGAGCTTACAGAAGACATGGTATAGGCTGGATATGACGTATGCGTGATGACCTAGCATACCTTTTCAGGCTGACCTGTGTATCTCGTGTCTATTTGACGTATTCGCATTAGTTACGTGTACAAAATTCGGGAGATTGTACAAGATAAATATCTCGTCAGTTGCATATCTCTGTAGTCTGGCTTCTGTAGGTCGTTAGTATGATGGGGTCGCCGTTATAACAGTAGGGAATCCATATGTAACACGCCGGTTAAGAGTAGATATTTTTATTGTGGAGTTGTACTGTATTGTTAGCTGCCCGGTACAAGAGCACCGACCGCTGTCTCGGGGACCCCTGTAAAATGACTTAAGCGGAGTCAGTGGGTAATTGTTTTTATATGTCGGAGGAAAACCACCTGGCTGACTAAGTTATATTTGCCCACAGACCCTTGACTGCTAAAAGGGTTAACTCTTGAAAGGGAGATAAAAGAGACCCAGTTATATATATAAAAAAAAACAAAAACAGAAGGTTGCAGAATTCTTGGCTTAGAGGAAAACACGTTACAGATTATGACCTCAGGACAAAGCTTTAAATAAACAGCGTAAATACCTCTATATATTTTTTGTAACAGATGGAAAGCACGGTACTAAAGAGTTCTTTTGTTTGTTCGCTTGCGGTTTAACTGTCTGGTCTTACTGCCGACATATATGTTGTGATGCCTCTCTAAAACAGTACCATGCCGAGGGCACCAGATTTGACGCTCCACTCAATAACATTGTACAGATACAGCGTGGATCAGTGCTGCACACATCCAGTACAAGAGAACAATGACCCATCCAGCTTGGACCCGAGTCGCCATTGCGTGGAAAAACGTACCTCATGGGTCCTAATCTGATCAGTGTTGTTGGAAATGAGGTTGTAGGATTTTGTTCTTCACAAAAAGTTTTTAGTTCCGTCTTCAACACACCAAATTACAAGTACAAACATTGCCAACAGTCTTGAGTATGTAGCGTTAAGTAACACTCAGATGGTTGAATATGATTACTGTGTAGCTGTATTATCCACTTGGTGCGTCAGTAGTGTTCAGTTCGGAGGCAATTCGATTTGATTGCCTAAATTGCGCATGCGTAACCTCTGACCCCTGGCAATGTCTCCTTTCCGTGTAAATTGATCGACATATGTAGTCTTTGAAATAGCTCCACATTTCTCTATTGTTTGTATAATGCGATGGAAAAACGTTCATAAGTATTGGCAAACATTTGAATGTCATGAATCATTGTATGCGCGCATGTCCACATGCGCAAAGTAACATCAGTGCAACTGAAATCGGAGGTTTTCTTAGATTAATGGGAAAATGCAGATCATTTTAAGATAAAGTCATTAAGGAGGGCAAAAGTCAGCGGAATTGGTATATCTGGAGATATACTGTGTATATATCAGGTATATCAGTGTATAGCACTCTAAATGATTCGGATAGACGTACCACATACGTGCAGGAATCCCCTCGCCCTTCTGGTATATCCCTCTATTTTAATTATGAAATTTATAATTGGAACGTCGACAATACCAAGTCAACGACAATGAAAACGTTCACCTTAAAGAAAAAGAAACACCACTGAAAGACTGGGGGCGCGGGAACGATTAGAAAGTGTAGGCCTATATGTTACTGAACGTCTTAGGATTCCAAATGTGCATGCAGATGACCTTATATCACAAAATACATTATGTGCTTAGATGCGAAACAGAAGTGTGGTATTTAGTCTGGATATTATGAAACATGCCTGTCGTATGTATTAATGTATATGTGTTGGGGGGAGGGGGGACTATGCCTGTGAGGGGGCGGGGCGGCAGTTATATCGCGGCTATGACCAACTTGACCCATTGCGCAAGGTACGAGTCCTAGAGTACAATTACGGAGCTGTTTGAAGTTTTAAATGCGATGTTAAGTTGATCAGTTTGTCGGGAGGTGGAACAAAACACTGACATAGTATACAGAATACAGAATATACAAACACTGGCATAATGTACAAGCCACTGACATGTTGTACAAAATACTGACATAGTGTACAAAACGCTGACATAATGTACAAAACACTGACATAATGTATAAAACACTGACACAATGTATAAAACACTGACACAATGTACAAAACACTGACATAATGTATAAAACACTGACAATGTACAAAACACTGACATAATGTATAAAACACTGACATAATGTATAAAACACTGACATAATGTACAAAACACTGACATAATGTACAAAACACTGACATAATGTATAAAACACTGACACAATGTACAAAACACTGACACAATGTACAAAACTCTGACACAATGTATAAAACACTGACATAATGTATAAAACACTGACACAATGTACAAAACACTGACATAATGTATAAAACACTGACATAATGTACATGCCAGATCAAAGACCATTAAAGACGTTCCAGGAAAATAGTTTGCTTTATTTTTTCTATATTTTTTAATCAAGTAAAAGACATTTGATAAATTAGATTCTACAGGTACATGGCCTATTTTGATCGTGTTGTGATCAGCGCTGTCACATCAGGTGTTTGCTGCTTAACATAGAAAATACTGTTCTGAATGTATATACTTACAGAGCTGGGTATTCCCTTGCCAAGTAAACCTGGAAACAAACTGTGTAAATCAAAAATACGGATATGACGTCATTGATACCCATTTAATCTTAACAGATCAAAATGGCTGTTTAGGTAGGAAAGCATACAGCTTGCGGCATTTTTCCTGACATTAGTAAGCATGATGTGTTCAACTCAAAATACAGTTTAAACGACTGACAGAATTTAATTGTCGTTGATGTGAAAAAAGAAAAGACCTTTTTTAACAGTGATAAAGGTACATGTTTATGGTCTTGTCACTGGCCAGTGTTGTTGTTGTTTATTTGTACAAATGGTATGATATTGGGGCTATAAATTAAACAACCTCTGAAAGGTGCTTAAAATTACGTTATTTGATCATAACAACAATTCATTTTTTGCCATTTTGATGACTTCGTAAATACTATATGTAAAGTCGATCTGTCAGCGACACGTAGACACGTCACGGGATTCTGACTGGTTGAAATATGTGACGTAGTAAGATTAGGCGATAGCCAGGTAATAAAGCTCTTAAAATTTGTAAATTGGATCATATTATAAATTTCTCTAACCCAATATTCAATTTAGCACCATAAGTAGTAAGTAGTAAAGGTTCGAGTCTGATATTAATTGAAAGGCAATAATTTGAGCCATTTTTGGTGAACACAGAAAATTTGACTTGATTAGCGAACCGTTAAAGCCTCTTTCAATTTATAAGCTCAGTTTAGAAAGCATTTTTTTTAGGTTAAATATCTTGACACCAAAGATATTCTAAATGTCTTTAATTATGTTAACAGAAATTCTGATTTTGTTTTTTTTTCTCTCGATCTTTCCAGAGGCGGCTTGGAAAAGAGGAACCCTGTCGGGATATGGGTGGATAAATGGTGGCCCATTCTGGTTGTCATGGCGACGGCGTTGTCCATGATTCTGCTGCACGGCATTACCTTTACATCCGGGGTGTTTTACGTGGAGTTTTTGGAAGAGTTCAATCAGGGAAGGGGGGAGACAGCTTGGGTCGGCTCGCTTATAGCAGCATGCGGATATGCAGCGAGTAGGTTTTTTTCACTCCGTTTTAATTTAACCATGAAATGACTTAACATCCATACTGGATCTATTCTCTTCTG
The DNA here is from genome assembly GCF_032854445.1 of Liolophura sinensis. Lineage (NCBI taxonomy): Eukaryota > Metazoa > Mollusca > Polyplacophora > Chitonida > Chitonidae > Liolophura > Liolophura sinensis. The sequence goes on along the minus strand of NC_088306.1, from coordinate 1,181,175 downwards.
GTACAGCTTCGGGTGAGAAATAACTACAACACTAATTCCATACCTGTTGACCTAATCTCTCAAAGATAAGCAGGTGTAATTCCACTCTACACGTGTATGTACTAACAATTTTTATGTCAATAATAATATCTAAACTTTGACATTAACGTGCTAAAACGGTAAAAACCGTTGTCTATTTTGCACACCTCTCTGACTTTAGTATTTAAGAACTTTCTCTGAAACGATTCTGCTATTGCATATTCCCTATAGTCGTAACTGTAACCAGCTTTTAAACCTGTTCATATACAAATGTTTTTCTCTTGCTTTTATGTGTGTATGTTGAGAAATTCATTTTTTTTTACATTTTGCTCAGCTTTGTTTTATCCATATACTTTATGTTTTCTTTGTTAACATTTTTAACATATTATTTGTGTGAGTGAAACATGTATGTACCAAATAGCAAATGATCAGAAAAGTTTTTTTTCACTATACTGAATTCCACGGAGGCCATAATCGGCAGTATTTATTATAATGACTGTGCAGCGTTAGGATTGGATAGTGTTAATTATTTAAAAGAAACAGTTGTCTCCCTTTGATTCGGAACCATTGTCGCCTCGTTTTCTGTTCATTGAACAGCTTTCCGGAAGTTTTCAAAGTAGGAGCATTTACCGGAAGTAATTCGAAGATATGCAAATTGAAGAGAGAGAGTTCCGAACCAAAGACGGACACATTTTTTAGAGCAATACTTAGTATCCAGGGACAAATTGCAGAAACCTTCCCTAGTCTTAGAGTTCTTTTTATAAAATGGAAACACATCCAAGCAAAGCTTTAAAATTCGTCAACGTATGTTCAAAATCAGATTACTTATTTATTCATTTGATGAAAGTACTGAAGAATATTTCACTTAATATACGACGGTGGCCAGCATTATGGTTTGAGTTAAGTCCAAAGCCTGTAGTATCGTATATTTCCTGTAGGATCTAACCGGTATACAATCAACAATCAGTCTGTTTCCTACAACATTAAGGACCACCAAGTTTGGAAGTGTAATATTGCTAGTCTTTGCCAGTGCTCCAACAGGCTCATGTAGATTTTTATATAGAAAGCCATTTATTGTCTCCACATTCAGCGATCTGCACCATATGTTACACAAATTAACATATATACGCTATACAGGTGTTTCATTTGCTTCTTCCTTTGGATATTGAGCCATGCGTGCCCCTTGACCTAAAGCGCTCTTGTCTTCATATGCAATTGGTCCGTGACCAATCTGACTTGAATCTGGTTTTCTTTTGTTCTGCTGCATATAGCTTTTAGTTAGGAGGTTTGTAATTTACCTGGCGTGGGGCGGTCGTATACACCGGGCGCTCATGTTTCTCGAACACATAAACCTTAACGCCGCTGTATTCGTAAAAAATCGCGATTACCACATTGAACAACAATCAAGTAAATAAACATTCTGTTAGGAAATGGCCTTACTTGTGATGAACGATGTTGGTAGGCCACACAGACACTGTCTTGTTCTGTCAGGACATTCACTGCGTCGGGACGATAAGAGCAAGGTTGATTGGAACATTATCTATATGCTATACACAGATTAGAAACATATGGCTAGTTCTGTGTGAGGTCGTCTAGTTCAGCGTATGTTCCTTCCTTCAGGGTAATGTGGTACAGTTATGTGGTGCAGAGTTGTGTAACCTTTCCCGGCACTTGCCACTAATGCTATCTAAATTGAATCACAGAATATGCCCCGAGGTGAATGCAGGTTTGTTACACTGCATTCGTTGTACAACGTTCTGGTGTAACTGTCAGAAAATATATCTAACGCAATACATGCCTGTTTAATGGAGTCATGGCGTCGTAATACCCATGCTAAGATAAGATCAGTCCAGTCATATTGCGTATTGCTAAAAAGATCGACCTTCTCCATTGGGATCGCGACCCTTACATTTTACATTGCCTTCTTGTCACCTCACATAATGGTTGTTGTGAGAGGCGACGTCATTTATTCCATTTTTAATTTTAAATATGAATCACATGACCCATATTCCTTACACCGCACGTGCCGGTCTCCAAACTCGCTGGAGTTTTGGAATCCGTGGGCTTGCTTAAGAATTGCCTCACCACCAATACCCTTGCTGTAGTGGTCCCTTGGAATCATGTCATACATGCTTTAGATAAAGAGAATGCATATTCGTTATTTACATAATGGTGAAATGTCCGGATTGTCTTCACTGATAGGTCAGATTATGCTTCTGTCTTCCTAGGTTTTCCGTTCACCTCTCGTTGGCTATCATTTCCACCTCTGACTGTAAAAATACTTATGATATTCAGCCTTCAAAATATCGCAATATCCTCTATGTATCAATTACTTATAGAAAAAAAGTTGACTCCCCGTTTCCGTCTATATTTCAGTGATGTAAAGCGAGCGAAGAGAGCTGAGCATGCGCTGTTAAAAGTGTATAGACGATCCTATACGCGATCGGTCAAGACCGGGTGTAAAAGACGTCCCTAGCTTTTCTAATGAAACTGACGATATACTTTTTTCTATTTAATCCTTTCTCTCGTTCTGCAGTATGCTAAGGTAATCTGACACCAAAACCTGCAAAAAATCTGACCGGTTTGGTTAGAAGCTTAGTCACGACTATACCTTAAGAACTATAAAGTTTTTGAGGGATTGTCTTGTACGCTTTTTAAACCACAAAGTTTGGGTATATTTATTTATTTCATTTTTGGAGTTACGCTATTTCAACGATAAAGTATGCAGGAATAAGATTTTATCAGAGCTTAGATCATTTCATGAAAGTTTACAATGGTGGTGATACCAGGTAAATACAAATCGATATGAAATTAATATCCCTTAGAATTATTTTAAATTTACTAAAAACCACAAAGCTACGTTGCACAATAAATTATCGGAAATGCGCACAATACTCAAATGATCTAAAAAAAACGTACATGTTTCACTCACGAGCAAACATTCTTGTTATTTTTTCCACTAACACACTTGGCTTTCAGACCAGTGTTTCAGCGAGCGAGAAAAGATGGCGGCAAGGGGACCGGAAGTGACGTCACGCCTCTGCAGTTCGGACGGAAGCCCATGGCAACGAAGACGGCTTCGTAAAGGACATATATTTATTTCCTATACATTTTTTCTCTCTGCAGGGTTCAGGAAGATCCAGTTTTACGGCTGTCCCAAATTCTTAACCAGTAAAGATCAGGCCAAAGGCACTGCGATGTTGTTGAAGGAAATATGGTGTGGAGGATGACGTAGGTCGATGACGATTTCATGACGTAGCAAGCCTCGTTGTGGATTAAATGGATAATGATCTTTCTCTCTTCTAACCAGGCCCGGTGTCCAGCATTTTAGTGAACAAGTTCGGCTGCAGGCTTACCGTTGTACTGTCTGGGCTGATCATGGCGGCTGGTCTCTGCACCAGCGTGTTTGCACAAAACGTCTACTTACTTTTCTTTACCTACGGGGTTGTGACAGGTGAGAGATCAGACTCTCGGGTCCGATCACGTGGTATCTCGGCTGAGCTTGTTAAACATCTAGCATTTACCCGGCTCCTCCCCCCCACCACACATACACACAAGTCACCCAACCAGCACCACTTGTAGAGATGGTGGTGATAGAACTTGCCTGCCTTCCCCTTGGCAATCAAATCATTTAATATACACCTGTTTGGCAACTGATTGATGAAAGACGTGTGGCCTTGTCAATAAGGTTAAATTTGTTTACTATACTTCTTCAGGAGTCAGACTGCTTCCTTGTCCTTTCAGAAATAACTCCACTTGTTACCACATTACTGCTCAACAGTTTGTTCATTGGGCACACCTGGCAGGAGATGATTAGCCACAGCGTTAATTCAAAGAAAAATTACCTTAAGCAATGTATTCGACACACCACTATCTAGCGAATTTGCTTAACATATATACAATTGTATTGAACATTTGCCCATCAGAGATACTAGTCGGAGGATTTGCACGTAACACACATTTTTCCGTCAGGCACTTTGTTCATAAGACACATTTCTTTGTTCATAAGACATATTTATCCTTTACACACTTCGCTCATGAAACACATTTCTCCTTTAGGCGTTTTGCTCATAAGACACATTTCTTTGTTCATAAGACATATTTATCCTTTACGCACTTCGCTCATGAAACACATTTCTTTGTTTCTTTGTTCTTAAAACACATTTTTCGTTTAGGCGCTTTGCTCATGAAATACATTTCTCTTGTAGGAGCTTTGCTCCTAAGACACATTTGTTTGTTCATAAGACACATTTCTCGTTTAGGCGCTTTGCTCGTAAGACACGTTTCTTTGTTCATAAGACATAATTATCCTTTACGCACTTCGCTCATGAAACACATTTCTCCTTTAGGCGTTTTGCTCATAAGACACATTTCTTTGTTCATAAGACATATTTATCCTTTACGCACTTCGCTCATGAAACACATTTCTCCTTTAGGCGTTTTGCTCATAAGACACATTTCTTTGTTCATAAGACATATTTATCCTTTACGCACTTCGCTCATGAAACACATTTCTGCTTTAGGCGTTTTGCTCCTAAGACACATTTGTTTGTTCATAAGAGATATTTATCCTTTACGCACTTTGCTCATGAAACACATTTCTCGTTTAGGCGTTTTGCTCATAAGACACATTTCTTTGTTCATAAGACATATTTATCCTTTACACACTTCGCTCATGAAACACATTTCTGCTTTAGGCGTTTTGCTCATAAGATACATTTCTTTGTTCATAAGAGATATTTATCCTTTACGCACTTCGCTCATGAAACACATTTCTCCTTTAGGCGTTTTGTTCATAAGACACATTTCTTTGTTCATAAGACATATTTATCCTTTACGCACTTTGCTCATGAAACACATTTCTCCTTTAGGCGTTTTGCTCATAAGACACATTTCTTTGTTCATAAGACATATTTATCCTTTACGCACTTCGCTCATGAAACACATTTCTCCTTTAGGCGTTTTGCTCATAAGACACATTTCTTTGTTCATAAGACATATTTATCCTTTACGCACTTCGCTCATGAAACACATTTCTGCTTTAGGCGTTTTGCTCATAAGACACATTTCTTTCTTCATAAGAGATATTTATCCTTTACGCACTTCGCTCATGAAACACATTTCTCCTTTAGGCGTTTTGCTCATAAGACACGTTTCTTTGTTCATAAGACATATTTATCCTTTACGCACTTTGCTCATGAAACACATTTCTCCTTTAGGTGTTTTGCTCATAAGACACATTTCTTTGTTCATAAGACACATTTCTCGTTTAGGTGCTTTGCTCATAAGACACATTTCTTTGTTCATAAGACACATTTCTCGTTTAGGCGCTTTGCTCATAAGACACATTTCTTTGTTCATAAGACACATTTCTCGTTTAGGCGCTTTGCTCATAAGACACATTTCTTTGTTCATAAGACATATTTATCCTTTACGCACTTTGCTCATGAAACACATTTCTCCTTTAGGCGTTTTGCTCATAAGACACATTTCTTTGTTCATAAGACATATTTATCCTTTACGCACTTCGCTCATGAAACACATTTCTTTGTTTCTTTGTTCTTAAAACACATTTTTCGTTTAGGCGCTTTGCTCATGAAATACATTTCTCTTGTAGGAGCTTTGCTCCTAAGACACATTTGTTTGTTCATAAGACACATTTCTCGTTTAGGCGCTTTGCTCATAAGACACATTTCTCCGCGGGCGCCATTCTCACTAGACATACTACTCGGACGGGGCTTTCTTTCTGAGAGACATGTAACTCCATATGAGCTTCAGTCGTAGCCACTTTACTCACTGGATTTAAGACTCCATGCGCTTTCCGGCTTCCTCATTCATTTGCACACCCGCATTTGTCCGCACACTCGGCCATCACTTCTACATCCGTACCCTCATCCATAAGAAAGTGACTATATCTACTCCCCCTTCCCCCAACCACCCCGACTACCAGCCACACTTGGAGACGCCTATTCTGTGCATCCTAACAAAAACCACTATATTCATGCTTATGGTGACTATACTATACCAACTCACCCAGGTTCTGTAATTGTACATGTTTGACATACGGTAATGTTTTAGGTAATATCTAAGGACACCAAGTAGTGTGTAATGTGTAAGGACACCAAGTAGTGTGTAATGTGTAAGGACACCAAGTAGTGTGTAATGTGTAAGGACACCAAGTAGTGTGTAATGTGTAAGGACACCAAGTAGTGTGTCATGCAGAGTCATATGAATTTCCGTATCAGCTGGGTTATGTTTAGTAGGGCTGTCATGTAGACTTGGAAATCACCTCAGTTCTAAAATTCCTGGCTGGTGCCCGCAGAAGACAGCTTAGGGGCCTTCATCTCTGTATAATGGACTAACAAATTGGACATTGACAAATGCTCTCTGTGTCAAACTACGCAGTGAACGCCACTCACATGCTTCTAATCCAGTCGTTTAAGTACAACCGATTATGCACTTGTACTTAGTTTGTGGGAAAGCTGTTTTAAGCTGCGAGATGTTTTAACTTAAAATGTAAAGTGTTTAGGACCTAATTTTGCAAACAGTCAACTGGAGTTTTTTAATCAGATATTCAGCCTTTATCGATTTGCAAAATATCTATCCCTGTTATTGGTTGACGATTGGTCAGTATGTATTTCAGTACACTTTAATTATGATCAGTCAATCTATCAAATTCATTAGTATCGTGCAACAACTGCAACATTCAAGTTAAAATCAATCAACCAGCCATTTAGAATGGGTCAATCAGTCGATCAAAAATTGGATCATTTTGTCAAATATTGCGACCAGACTGTAGCTAACAACATTCGTTGACAGGCATCGGCTGTGGCTTTATCTATGTTCCTGCTAATGTGATTGTGGCGCGCTACTTCTTCAAGCGGAGGACGATAGCGCTGGGCATCGCCACGGGGTGCGGAGGCCTGGGCAGCTTCGCTTTTCCTCCACTTTTGCGCTATCTCTTGGATGAGTTCGGTTGGCGTGGGACTCTTTTGATTTGCGGAGGGATATGTCTGAACGTGTGCGTCGCCGGCGCCATTATGCGTCCGCCGTCGAAAGAAGATCTCAGCAATGAAAACGTGAAAGAGGAAACAGACGACAGGAAGTGCGAGAAAAGGACAGATAAAGGCCGGGATGTTCTCATCTTTAAAAACCTCTCCTACCACTTCATCTGCATCAACAACAGTCTGTTCTGCTTCGCATCGTCCATCGTTTACGTCCACCTGTCAGCATTCGCCATCGGGAAGCTTCACGTCACAGAATCTCAGGCAACTAACTTGATCTCTGTCATTGGAATAGCCACATTTGTCGGACGCTTGGCGTTCGGATTTCTCGCCCAACATCCGAGGCTAAAACCCATCTACATCTACACCTTCACGTTCACGGTGGCGGGCCTGGCAACCTGTTTAGTGCCATTCATGACGAACTATGAACAAATTCTAGTCTACTGCGTGGTGTTTGGTTTGAGTTTTGCAGCACTGGGCGGAGCCTTGTTACCATGCATACTCATTGACATAGCCGGCTTGGACCGGCTGTCCTTCTCCTATGGGGTACTCATATTCTACGAAGCGGTGGGTCAAATATTGGGAGCCCCTGTGGCAGGTAAACAACATTCTCTATATCTACCGTTTCAGAAATTCTCACCCTTTGTCTCTTCTGTCAAACAAATTTAAGGGGCTAGTGGCTGGCTACTTGGTTGTCCATAGAGAATCCTGCGCCAGGTTTGTCTGCGCAATTGGGTCTTATTTAGACTCACAGGAGCTCGTCTGTACCGCGTTTAATACCACTATGGTGACATTTAATGTTAAGCCAAACTTAAATCTTGGCCTAATACAAAGCCAATGGCACCTTAGTCCATTTTAAAGTTAATACCTGGCTTAACTGCTAATACACTTTTGAAACAACTTGACCCTGCTGGCAGTCTATCTGGTAGCAGAATAGCTTAGACAACGAGACTTTGGTGAATTCTGATTGTTTCTCCCATGTTCGTTGCATGCTGATATTATTATTTTGAACAACACCTTGATGCTATGTATATTCGAAATTGTTTGACAGTTTCATTAAAAGGCTGTCCTTTAGATAACAATAAGTACTATACCCAAGTACACTTGTTGGAATTCTGTGGCACTAATCGAATAGGCCTAGTCATTGAAACTGAACATGGAAGAAGAATGAATGCTCGTGGTTTAGCGCCATATTAGCAGTACCTCAGCCAAATCGTGGTGAAGATTGAACATGAAAGCGCCAACAAAGTTTATCAGGGGAGGTAACCCATTATCATATTTGGTGTTATCAGGTTTTCTATACGACGGCTTCCAGTCATACGACCCCTCCTTTTTCCTGGGCGGCTTCATGGTTCTTCTGAGCGCCGCCATTTTGCTGCTGCCCATCAGGAAAACGTGCAACAACTCTCTGGTCAATTCCGACGACATCCTCTCAAAAATCTCCCTCACCTTGGAAGAGACGGAAGAAGAAGTTGTCGTTACGTAAGATCCACCTTAAGGATGATGTTTGGTTTCTGTGAAGTGTAGTTTATTCCTATGAAGAAGAAATAAGGCTCATAACCCTATGTGCTAACTGGTATTTGGGGCTCATAAAAAATTTTTTGAATGTGTGACCCAATAGATTTCTTAAGCCATGGGACTGTCAACACTTATAAATAAATAAATAAATAAATAAATAAATAAAAAATAGATTTTGTTTAGCTTATAGCAGAGACGAAAATCAACTCATATTGATTATGCCTGTTATACCCGAAGATTTTTGGCAAAAAATTCCTATTCACTGTGAAATGTTATGTAATTACAAAAAATAGCTGAAACGATTTCCTTTCAGTGAATACTGGACTATACCTGTTCTATTTAGTGTCTTAAAATAATTCTGAAGTTTGAAAATGTTATAATGCCGTCGGCTTTATAAACTCTAGCAACTTTATTACCGATTGTTGAACGGTAATACGTGCACAGACGAGGCTGATATTTTGGCCCTTTCTAAAATAACTAGCAGTGGATTGATTGGACAACCTCTTTACCAAAAGCTTGGTGGGTCTAATAACTTGAATTGTTGTTATTATTTTACTTTCAGACAACCCAAAGTATCGAGTGTGTGAAGCCCCAACCAACGTTTTTGTAAACGGAATTCCGATCTCATACCTTATATCACTGACGTTTATCTTATCAGGAACTTGTCTGATCTATCTGGATGAGATTCACTGCCAACCATTGTACCGTCGGTGCCAAACCCGTCCTGTTTGTTTGTGTACTCGTGAGATTAGATACCGACCACCAAGGCAGGATTCAACGGATAGCGTTTTTGATATTTTCTAGGCCTCTACACATAGACATTCCTTCTGTTGATGTCTAGTTTACGAATGTCTGTTTTGACGCCTACATTCTACAAGATTTTGGTGGGTTGTCTGGAGATTGTTCATTGCTTACCTGTGGAACTCAGCGGAATGAAACTGTATCCCCAGTAAATCTGCTCCTTAACGGAAGCTACCGGAAATAGTATTGGCATCATTGTATCTAGGAGCCTGCCATTGGAGTTTTAAAATCCCGTTTTCTACGAATTAAAGGCAGCCGATGAATATCCGAAAACCTGACATCGTATACCTTCAGGATTTGTAATCGTAAAAGAATTGTCATTATGCCTGGCAATTTCAGGGTTTGACATGTTTTCTATCTAGAGAACTTAAATCGTTTAGCTGCCTTAGAATTGGTAGCCTAGACGTTTACCAAGAATGTGTTGCCTGTGTTGTGTGAATGTTTGCCAGGATTGTGTAAATATTTGCATGGGTTGTCTGAATAATTTGTTGAAATCTGAAGTCTATGTACGAAAAAATATCGATCACCAGCATTTGTGTTTGGCTTGGTTGGATCATTTGCTAGCCACATAAACTTCTGTGTGCTAGGAAGGAACAATCTAACGTTTATTGGAATCCCCGATGCTGGATGCCTTCTGAGCTTGTGTCTGCATGAGTGGCCTGCAGCGAAATGTGAATTCACCTATACAGCACATTGTTCCGTTATCGACAAGATGACATAAATTGCTGACGTACAGGTTGTGGACATGAGCGAATTCGAGACATAAGTGGAGTATGGACAGTATGTCCACTTATATATGTTGTGGATGTTTACGAAGGTCTCATGAGGCGCGTTAGTCTTGCTATCTTGGAATCATCAACATGTTTTCGATAATAAACATTATGTATATCTGTTGTTGCCAAACACGTTTTGGATTTGTGCCAAGTTCTCAGAAGGCGTGCTAACATTGCTATCTTCGAGCTATGCGCTTTAGAACAGGTTAGATATCTCTTGTTGCAGAACACGATGTTGATGTTTGCAATGATATCGTCAGGTGTTTTTCAGCCTTGTCAGCCTTCTGTGTATGGAACTGTATGCTTTAAGTATGCACGTTATATTTTGTTCTTCACGTTCTTCACGGGCTTAGCACCGTGCTACATGCTATTCAGTTACACGAACATATAAATTGTGACAACATCCAATGTCTTCAATGATTTTCCTACATTCACTGACCAATTCATCCAGTGTTGTGGCAGCTCAGCCTGAAGTAGTAATCCAGAAGTGAGATGTCTATTAACACTCGTCATAAAAAGGCTGGTGGAGAAAGTGATATAAAGACGTGTGGACGTTGCATGTCACGTTCCATCAGACGTCTGTACGCTGTGTGTCGCTCTTTATCGAAGGTGTGGACGCTGTATATCAGCCTTTATGGAACGTGTGGACGCTGTATATCAGCCTTTATGGAACGTGTGGACGCTCTATGTCATGTTTTATCAAGGTTGTCGAAAATTAATGTCAGCTTTTATCGAGCGTGTAGACGGTGTTTATCAGCCTTTATCAAATCTGTGGACGCTGTGAGTCAGGTTTCAACAAAGTTGTGAACGTTGTATATCAGCCTTTTTCGAACGTGTGGACGCTGTATATCAGCCTTTTTCGAACGTGTGGACGCTGTATATCAGCCTTTTTCGAACGTGTGGACGCTGTATATCAGCCTTTTTCGAACGTGTGGACACTGTACATCAGCCTTTATCGAACGTGCGGACGCTGTTTATCAGGCATTATCAAATGTGTGGGAATTTTTGACGGATTTGTGAAGTTTCCTGTTTTCATTATCTCTTGCGACTTGGAGTTAGCCTTGTTTTCACAAGGACAAGATATCAGGAATCGGTTATCTACACTCTCAACTTGAAGACCTCACTTATCAGACACAGTATTATCGCGCAATTTCCCTCGACCGGGAACATGTCTTCGTCAGATCCCTCGGGATAACGCCTTTGTAAAATCCCTAAACTGTTTAACATGAGAGATAATCACTTAGTTTTAATTTCCTGGGTAAACCATTAACACATCTTCAACAAAACTATGCAACTGTTGGATCCGGCAAGACGAATTTTTCCCACCGGAAAACCAGAAGAACGAAACCGTTGCCTTTTTCTGCCAGGTGAAAATATGGCAGATGCAAGATTATCTGCTGGGTAGATTATGGATTATCTTGTACAAACCACGGGTCAGTCATTTCACGCCGTGTCACAATATCCTTGTTAAAGGTGGAGAAAACATAAAAACTACATCACGTTCAGATGAAAGAATGCGAAAAGTTAGTTGTAAATGTGATCTTCAATAATTTTTTCGATTTTTCTTTAAACAGGAAAGGACGCTTTTTTAAAATAATTTTTGTACGGTGGGTATTTAGGACTACCTCTGGTATATATTGTTTTTGCGTCATATTGTTATAAATGAGGATGTAACAAATTACAAATTGAGGATGTTGAATAAATATATCTGCACTAGAATTTGTTCTTTTCATCTAGCAAATGTGTTCGACTTGGATTTTGATCATTTTTATATTTTTATTGTATTCATAAATGTTGTCATAATTCAGATTAAATGCATATGTTTGGATATTAACAACAAATTTACTTTCAAATAAATTTGTTAGACATGCATCCCAAAAACCCACCATAAAAAAATTTCAAATACCCTCTTCTCCTGCAAACAAAAATCGAAAAGAATATTGAAGATCATATTTACAGATAAGTTTGACGCCCTTTTATCCGATTTAGACATCATTTATATGTTTTTTTCTCCTTTAAGATAAAATCGCAATGGCAGGCCAATACAATTCAGAAAAGTTTATTATTGCAATGTGTTTTTAGTGAATATTTGCTGAGTCCCTTGTGAATATTTGTCTGGGCTCATGTGGATATTTGTCTGGGACCGTGTGGATGTTTGTCTGGGACCGTGTGGATGTTTGTCTGGGACCGCGTGGATATTTGGCTGGCCCCGTGTGGATATTTGTCTGGGCCCGTGTAGATATTTGACTCTGCCCGTGTGGATATTTGGCTGGGAAAGTGTGGATATTTGTCTGGACCCGTGTAAATATTTGACTGGGCCCGTGTGGATATTTGGCTGGGAAAGTGTGGATATTTTCTGGGCCCGTGTAGATATTTGACTGGGCCCGTGTGGATATTTGGCTGGGAAAGTGTGGATATTTTCTGGGCCCTTGTAGAACATTGGCTGAGCCCGTGTGGAATCTGAAGTTGTTTTCAGCGGTCCAAATTTACCTTGCATTGAATTTAACGGCATTTACCCAACGTTAAGCTATTAATTGTTGTTCTAAATGGATTATGCTTACAAGTTGAACTTGCACCTTTTAAGTAAAGGTCTCTAATGTCTTGGACACAACGACGTTTAAGAACATACTTTAGAAAATTCACGGAAGTTATGGTAAACAATATTTGCTTTGTACCTCGTTTTTCTCACCTAAATAATGGAAAGCGACATTTTAATTGTGTCATATTTTTTTTTAATCTCAGGTGAATTCAAAGCAGTTGTGATACCATGACATCTGGTGTGACGTCATATTGTTTACTTGATCATAAGCGGTCGGAAATCATGTTCTTCACATTGTTTATAACTCAGTATCTGAGTGGCCAACCTTCAATATGTACAAATTTGTTACATATGTATATATATGTTTGTATATACACAGATTTTTATTTCAAAAATAGTATCAATTGTATCAGTTTTGAAATCGTACGCTTTCATACTTAGAAACCCACTTCTAATAGATATGCATTAAGTAGATTACTCTTAGCATTAATTATATTTTTCTCTTAATATACGCATAAACCCATCTTTTCATGGGCAAAAAAGTGTCAGTATTATGTATTGCTGCTTAAACAAGCTATTATAATGATAACTTTTATCAAAAGTAAATAAACTGTGAATACATTGCTATATGCACAGTTGCTGTAAGGTAGTATACGGTGGATATAGTGATAACTGCTGGATGTAAAACGGAAAGAGGATGAGAACGTCCATAGGAAAGGATACGGATTTTGTCCCAGAAAGTTCAAACGGAATTGGAACGGAATTGTAGAAATAACGAAATACTGCTGATTAACGAGGTTATACGGAGAAATATTTCAGAATAACGAGGTAGTTACGAAATTCAGTGTATTGCATAGAAGATAAAGAATACCATAAACGGAGAAGGTCCTCTCCACGGAATATATCAAAATGACGTAATAGCTACATTACTGTAGTGCTTGTGTATAATATAGAGTGACGCGAAAAGGACAGATTAAACTGGAAGTTCCTTTCCATTTCAGACCAACGAGGTAGTGGCTTGAACGCACCAAAACTCTTCCTTTAAACCCTTTCCCTGAGTGATTGTATTTTCCTCAATATAGGAGATTGTATAATCCGCTCCTGATAACGTATTAGTCCATTAGAACGACGAAAACGCAATCCGTTGCAACTCAGAGAACGGATATGACGGAATAGTTTTGAGGGTTCATTTTAAGCGACAGTTTAAACAGAAAAGTTTCTATGCACGGAATGTTCCATAATAAGAAGAGTCTAGGTATAGTCTGCAAGTGAAACATACCGGAAGTCCATGAATTGCGCAACTCTGTAGTGGATACTGTAAATGGAGACAATCTTCACTTCGGTGAAAATATTATTGTAAACTTTCAAATATGGTTTCCAGTGCTCTCTCATGTTTACATTAGCTGACGAAAATAGGGTATATATATATATATATATATATATATATATATATATATATATATATACAGAGTGATACTTTTTGTATCTTTTCACTCAGACGTGTATACCCTATTGACGTAGATGTCTTCACTACGTAATGTAGAAATGAAACTAGTTTTCTTGTTTCGTTATACAATTACTTCTTTATACATTTAATGTTTGTGAAAGTTGTTTTTACATAACAACCGTAAATCCTACCATTTCGTTGGCCACATTTAATATAATAGTTCAGCTTTTTCTGTGTGTCTCCATTTATATGTTTTTTTTCTATTTTTGCTTCTTCTTCTTCGTGATTTAAAAAAATCAGTCATTAAACTATTTGCCATTCCGTTAAAAGTGTTACAGTTTTTGCTTGACTGCGTCAGTGGTTCGAATTAAGTTCAGGCGGTTTTTACGTTCATAATTAAGAGCACACAGCGTTGCGTGTAAATTTGTCAGTGACTCCATCAGCATGTAAAACGGTTCGTCTATCAAATGTTGCTTCTCAAAGTTTCTGTGGGGAACTGCACAGTCACGTGTTTTTTGATATTCTAACAAGGTACATTTTCTTGCAAAATGGTGATTCGTGACCATTCCAGACTGACCAATGTTCCCTCGCAATAATACATGTGTACTACATGAGCAGTTTGCCAACGAATCGTCGCCGGAAATTTATTTATTTATTTCATTGGGGTTTTACGCCGTAGTATAGAATCTAGCACATATATACGACAGTAGCTAGCATTATGCCGGCGGGTGGGGGGGGGGGGGGGGGGGGTAGGGGGCAGGTTGCTGAAGGCCTTCCGACTTACAGCTGGAGAGGAAGCCAGCATGAGCTGCTTTTGAACTCAGAGCGATCGCATTGGTGAGAGACTCCTGGGTCATTCTGCCGCCCCAGCGCGCTAACAACATGGCCATGGAGATCCCTTGGAATTAACTGCAGACTTAAGGTGGAAATGGTCCTCATTGTTGTTCACGTACTTTGAATGAAGTCCATTGGAGGGTCATTTCAAGCGCAAAAGATCAAATTAATGTCTGTGTTAAAACCATAGGAAAAGGAAGAATTGACGTGTTGGAATTTTTTTGTTCTGTAACGTTACCCAAGAATGTTCCCCAAGGGGAAGCCATTTCACTTCACCATTTACCGGAAAACCTTTTTCACAAAAGTCCAAAGTCCAGCTATTGAGAACTAGAACACACGACCCCACTGGTATTAAACTTTCGTGTAGTTGAGCTGGCACCGTCTACAACGCTCAGCACACTGCAGAAAGTTCACGTTCACGGAATGTGGATGTAATCCTGGAGCTATATAGGTTAAGTGCGTTCCCAGGGTGGCACCGAAATGGTGGGGTTTATGAATGAGCTTTACGCTCCTAGTGTACTTTACGAAGAAATGTTTATATAAGAATAGGTGTCCCAAAAAAGAATGAGAAGTATTTGGGTGAGCTTTGCTTCTATAAATAAACTCAGTGAAAAGGAAAGTCAGATAGAGAGATAGAGTTGCTTTGGAGGGTGAATTTCAAATGCTGGCTTACTTGGCGCGCTTTCAATAGCGGCTTTGGGTAGGAAATTTTTAAGATTCCCCCGTTCTCCCTGTTCGTAGGGTTTTGGTGACAATAATCTGGGGGGTGAGGCTCGTGTGGCAGTTCGTGTAGTGTACGCATTAGTTGAAGACCATCTGTTTTCCATCTATGGCATGCAAGTCTGTACGTTTTGTTTGGAAAATTTCGTCAATAAATAATTGGTTTGCTACCTTAACCAGAGCAATCCTGTTCCCTTCGCTTATGTAACTGATTGCCATCATATGAGAGACAAATGCTTTATTCAAATATGGCCTTAAACAACGGTATAAAAAGTAAATAAAACTGAATCAAATAAATTATTTATTGATTATTTATTTCATTTGTTTTTGACGCCGTACTCACGAATATTTCACTTATGCGACGGCGGCCAGCATTATAGTGGGAGGAAACTGGGTTCTGGAAACACAAGACCATCCGCAGGTTGCTTGCTGACCTTTTCACGTGTGACCAAATAAATGATTGAATATTTCCGTGAATATAGCAGATTTGCACAAATTTCAAGAGAAAAGGGTATTTAAAAATATTTTTGTATAGCAGGTAATTGGGACCAACTTTTGGTATTTATGGTTGTTGCATAATAGTGTTCTAAATAAGGATGTGATGCTTGTCTAATAAATTTATTTGAATGTAAATTTGCTGTTTATATCAAAACAAATGCATTTAACCTAAATTATGATAATATTTATAAACATGAACAGTTATAATAAATATATAAATATGATCCAAATTGAGGTTTAATACATTTGTTAGCTGAAAAGAACAAATTCTAGTGAAAAAATGTTTATTAAACCTGTGTGACATCCTCCCTTATGACATTATTAAACAAAGACCATAGATACCAAAAAATACTCAGTTTTAGACGTTTCAAGTCAGTGTGTGTTGGAGAGATCTTGGGGGAAGTGGGAAGCGGGTGCCTACGTGTCAATTCACGAGACATTGCTCTTTAAACGGGGCGACATGGCCTCTTTACCTATTTTTATAGGCAGCAATGGTGTGGGCCAGGGTACGGAGTGATCTCCGCATTCTGACAAGATAAACGGTAGCACGTGAGCGTTTATCTTCCGACAGATATAGACAGTTATATATTGGTTACGCGTATATGTACAGCCTAACCTCGACCCGCCATGCCAGGAGAAAAGCAAGGTATATACTGCGCATGGCTTTGCGTACATAGTGGGTAACCTGTAGGCTCGCTCGCTCAGATGAGGGAATTTGTTTGTTTTTTTTTTTGGATTTACGCCGTTCTCAAGACAACTTCACCAGTATTACGGTGGGTTTAAACTGGGCAGAGCTCGGCGAAAATCCACAAGCATCTACGGGGCTGCTAGAAGACCTTCCCAAGCACGACTGGAGAGGAAACCAGCATGAAAGAGCTATAAATCGTTCGCATTTGTGAGAGGTTCCTGGGTCATTCTGGTACGAAGGCGCGATAACCAGTAGGCTACGGAGACTGGGTCATCGCAACAAGCAGGACTTTGACCTGATGTCGCGCGTTCGAATTCAGCTCTTGCCGCTGTGACAGCGGCTGTAAGTCGCTGGAACAGACTGAAACAGCTCACAAACTGTTCGTAGTTACACTAATGTTCGTGTTATAGGCACAGTTCCGACACTGGCAGAGTGATCTAAAGGGAGATTGCTGCGAGATCATCAGTCCTGGGCCAGCGTTGTTTGTGTTTTAGAATCCATGTCTTTAAGGCGCAGCCGCGTATTAATAGTCAAGTACAAGGTCGTGACAATCAAGCTGGCCTATTGCTTTTTATTTATTTATTAAAACCTCCACGTACCACGATTTGCCCATGTGCATGGAAGCCGGATGAGAACATCTCGTCCCGCACCTTGGCACGATGACGGTACTGTTCGCCCGCGATTTGCTCCGTTCTTGTGCCGCAGGCCTCGAACCGCGAGACGTGGGACGAGATGTCCGCATACGGATTCCATATATGTTGCCAAAGACAGCACTTAATTTTGCTCTCACTTGTGTCAATGTTCATTGCGACTGAGCTGTCCCTTAATAACCAAGCCTCAAACCTTAAAATATATTAAAATTGTTACAGTATATATAGAGAGTAAAACCAGAGCAGCGCCGACAGTGTGACAGTTGGCAAATGGTCGCACGTAACCGGTGAAATAGGGCCTCTTGTCAATTTACCCCAGTTAGGGTTAAATTATAACTGTTTATGTAAATGCATAAACAGATGGAAATTACTAGCCACCTGGCACCTTGGTTTAAATTGACATGGTCGCCCAAATATAAGGTATTTTTGCATTACTACAGAATGACATGTGTATCCGGTATTGTTCTCAAGACGTAAAAGCTACAATCTTTTGGTTAATCCTACCCCCAGCTTTGGACGTTAAACGAATGTTTAAAAATATCCAAAGAAGAAAAAAAAGAAATAAAAATAAAAACTGGAAATTCTGTCAGAATATTTAAATGAGGAGCTGTCAAATCAGTGGAAATGGAGCATGCGCACAGCGCTCGGTAAACTTAATATGTTGATAGCTGATACACACGACTGATAAAAGAAGGACTTACGGCTCGCTCGTGACAGGATCGACCAAAAAGAGACGTAGAAAAGAACTCGACAGGTTGACAAGCAAGTCTAGAGGTGTAATTGGCGGTCAGTTTGAACGGTGGAGTACAAAGAAAAAAAGAAGAAAAGGTCTCACGAAACACGAAGATGTCGCAAAACTACTTCTTTATAGGTGGTGCAAATGTTAGCCTATTTTTGTTGTAGACAGGATGTGTTAACCTTCCAACAGACACGCGTTTCTGATTCTTAGTTTAATGAGAAGATTATCTGTAACCTTTTCTCAGTGCTGTTTAAGCTGCTGTACACTGCATGTAGCAATTCTGTAAGACGGATCGGAAGCTAGGTGGGTGAAAAAAACGGTCCTCCCAACGTTATTGCATAGGAAAATGCCTATTTTTGAATCGCTATCAGCGATCTTGTATGCGCTGGATTTTCCAGATCGTCTGAGTATTTCTGCAGAACCTTCGAGATATTATTTGTACAACTAGGCCTTACTGGTCGCTAGCAAAGTGGCAAAAGTGACCTTTTGTGTATGCTTTAACATTGCGCGGCCATTTTGTTTTAGACAGGAAAAGGTGGTCACGTGACCTCCAGCTTCCGACCCGTCTTACAGTGTAGGCCTACGTCGACTGATCGAAAGTCGGTGTCATAGGGAACTTGCCGAACGCTGAGCACTTGCTTTAGGCCCTTCCGGTTGAATATTAATGAAGCAAAATGGCCTGCCCTCTTTGTGTTGAAATCGAATAACGGCAGGACCTCTCCGGGCTCGTACAAGCTACATACTGAATGAATATTTTTTATTTCAACGGAAGTGATTTAGTTTATGAACGAACTTCAAAACTTCGTTAAGACGTCGGTATCAGAATTTGTTTAGAAATCCAAATTTTGAGCAACCATGTCACTTTAAGTAGAATTAGGTTAAAATATATATGCAGTGATGTTAATCGCAATTTATCAGAGGTCATTGGTCTAGAATTACTCTAATTGCTGTGCTCTCATCAAATTTAACATACAATCACATTAAAACAATGTAAAGGGACCAGGCCTCGAGGCTGCTCAGCCGGCTACACCAGCAGAACCTTGGTTTAAAAAAGGCTGTATTGACCAAATGTGACTCGTTACATGTAAAAGGTTATTCATGGCCTTGCTGGTGGAATTTTTATTACATTCAACAAGCACAACTGTTTCCGTTTGTTCATAGCGCAACTGTCACAGTGACAATCGTTTTACCAGGTTTTAATATGCACCAAATAGCAGAAAATTAGGTATTTTGTTAATATATGGAGTGGAAAACGACATTTATTTATTTTATTTGATTGGTGTTTAACGCCATACTCAAGAATGCTTCACTTATACAACGGCGGCCAGCATTATGGTGGGTGGAAACCATTGACGTTTGACCCATAACTGTATTTAACTCTAACAGCCGACAACATCTTTTATCAATAACCTCTTATACTTTGACTGTATATGTCCCACAATTTAACGTTACTGTGTAGTATCACATGCTGATGGTGTTTGGAAAGCGAAAGCAGATGGGTAAAATCTGTTGAAATGAGAGATAAAAGGATAGGGAAAAAGTCGATGCAAATAAATAACCTTTTACAATTAAGTCAATCATAACATATGATTAACATATTAAGTCAATCCATGAGTTCAAGCTAGCTGACATATATATATATATATATATATATATATATATATATATATATATATATATATATATATATATATGTCAGTATAAAAGGACTTGGTGGGGTGTCATGTCTGGTGTCATCCGTATGATACTTCATTGCAGGCCGCACTTTCATTGGAGGCATGGACTCGTCCTGCCACAAGAACACACAATATATGCACACACACCTAATGACTCTTCGTCGCTATTTGACGGAAAAATGTTTAAGTACAACGTTTAAACCCAAAGCATACATACCTACATACATACATATTCTCTAATAGTTTTGCGTTTCAGGGGACGCCACTCTGACCGCCATCTTGAAATGTTGTCGAAGTCACATATTTCCAAGGAGCGCAGTTGTATCTTAGCGGTCCACAGAAACAACGGTGAGAAGTTGACAGATTGATGTATTATAGGCATGCATGAGGTGACTTGAACTCACACTGACCGCTTTGAGAAGCTGCTGGGTGACTGCCTCGCGCTGGCACGCTATCCAGCTCGGCACGGAGACTCCCTAAGAAAATTGATTCATTATGCAGGAAGCAACACAAATTACCACGCTAAGGAATATGTATACGCGGCAATTCAACAGGCGTCAACAAAGGAATATTGGTTCCACAAGAGTTCAAAATATGGTCATCAGTTTTTCCTGTATCGATTTCTTTCCGAATGTATTTACTGGTTTATTTTAAGTTACGAATAAACCGCTCTTTGCAAGAAAACACAACTCTGGAGGAAATGTATATGTGCATCGATGGAGCGTTCCTCATAGAGATTATTTATTTATTTATTTAATTATTTATTTGATTGCTGTTTTACGCCGTACTCATTAATATCTTACTTACACGGCCAGCATTATGGTGGGACTCATAAAGATTTTTAAAAAATTCCTACCATTTTTTTCTTGACGTATTGCCATTCAAAGTTAGCAAAATCGCGAACAATGGGAAAATCGAAACCGTCGACATGTTATAAATTTTAACCTATCCGGCGCGGGTTATCTCTAGCCATCTGATCATTTTGCCGGCTTCTCTAATATGGCGTATCCCATGGATTAGTAACTATTCTAGATTAAAGGTGAATTTATAAGGTAACTAAGTACGCCAGAACGAGATGGCTGTGGCCGTTTATGCCCGTTTTCATCCCTCATCCGAAATCACGAACGTTATTTATTATCTTTTGTCTTCACTGTTTCTTTTAAAGACGCTACTTTTGGCAAAAAATCCATATTCACCAAGCAGATAAATTTATTGTTTTTACCAAGAATAGCTCAAATTACCGCCTTTCAGAAAATACCAGATCCATACCCGTACTATTTACACAGCTAAAATGATGCTAAGGTTTGAAGAAGGTATAATTCGACACGTTTTATAGTATATCTTAAGAAGCCTATTACCCCATTTGGACGGTAAAAATGCATAAACCATAAGCTGATAATTTTGTGAGATAATTATATGGGCTATTGTAAAATTTGCTTGGATTTGCGCTGAGCTATTTTTGCCAAGAAAAGTACAAAGCTATCCATGAATTGTAAAAATTCATATATATTTATATGTACTCTCTAAAATCGATAAGTACGAGTAGTACACAATATTATGATAAAATGCACAATTACAGAATCGGCAGTACACAAATTATGTATTTTAAAGGTTAAAAAGTACACAAAATATGTACCACCGATATACATATACCATTGTGGATGTGCACATCTGTACATCCACAATGGTATATGTATCTTCAGTTAGGCAGCACTGTTTCTGCAGAGTACCATGTTGTTAATATTTGCTACCAAAGTCGTCAAGCAACCTTTTCATGGTTTTAATGATGTTCAGCTCTGGAGATTCATTTCTTGTGGCTTTTACGCACTCAATGTATGCTACATATGCAGGAAATAACGAATAGTGTCCATATGGGCTGAATCTTACAGTCAAAACGTTTAACCGCACTTAATTCAGTTAAGGTTTCTTTCGCTTGAATATTGTACAAGGGAAGGTCTGCCAGCAACCTGCGGGTGGTCGTGGGTTTTCCAGCGGGCTCTGCCAGGTTTCCCTCACCATAATGCTAGCAGAAGTCGTATAAATGAAATATTCTTAACTACGGACTAAAACAACAATCACACAAATAAATAAATAATAAACATTCGATCTTAGACGAAAATCGGTAATTGTAACACCTATGTTCATAACCTTTATTATTACATTCAAAATCATGTATAGTAGGCAGCAATATTACACTTCTCAAGACCAGAGTAAAATGACTGTTAAAGTAGATATTTGAATGTATAGTCCCCTACATGTGTGACAACGTTCGTCTCATCATTCCATGCAGCATACAGGTGGTTTGAACGCAAAGGGCCATTTGTAGAACAATTGCTTAGTTATGTATCACTATTTACATCTACACGGTCAATGATTGTTTTCACTTTTGTTATAGCATTATGTTGTACAGATAGATTTCTCTTCATTATCCCAAACTGCAGTTTTCGTAACGTTGTGTACTTAGTATCTACCTTTATAGCCATTTAATACCTCGTTGGCTAATTCAGAATGTCCTTTACCAAACGGTCTGGCACCAGCCTGCGGAAGGTCGTGGTTTTCCCCCGGGTTCCTCCCACCATGATGCTGGCCGCCATCGTAAAATACTCTTGAGTACGGCGTAAAATACCTTTAAAATAAAATAAAAAAATATATTTCAAACGCTGGTCTCGCCCCTGCGATTAAACTGGGGGCCCATATTTGGAAGACGCCAATAATTTATAAGCTCTCTCTCCCTCTCTGTACAGTTAGACCGTAGCAGAAGTTTATTAACCGCAATAGACTTCTGACCGTTAACAAATGGGGTAGGTCGAGAGTTGAACTTAGGCAGGAGTCCGGAACTTGGCGACGCGCGTCGGCTCACTACCGCCACACTGTTTTCCCTAACCCCATAATCCTGGTTTATATTAACTGAAACACTCATGCGAATACAGACAACAAACTAATAAATTATGCTCGAGTTATTAAACTATGCACACAGGTTTGCTATTGACTAAGGACAAATCCATTAATTCCAGTTGTGATTTGTATCGGGATCCGGATAAAGGAATTGTCTCAACTGCGTGATTTTCACCATTGCCAGATAGGACGGAAATGCAAAGTATCGCCCCTTTGTCTGTAGTGCAGGAATTTGTACCATGGCTGTGGCAGACATTTGTGACTTCTGGATTTATATATATTTGTATCTTTGTTTCGTGTAACGAAATCTTGGCTTTCTTTGTTTCCTGTTAGGTAAAGTTGATGAGTCGCCTGCCAACACGGCAGAATTGAAGTTTAGATTAATTTGCCATTCCATAGCCGCATCAACATTATGAAACATAGGGGCCGAACCTTAAAGCAGTAAGGGTGCTTGGTGTCATTTGTAAAGCTATGCATGCTATATTTGCATATAAATGGTAGGAATATTTTCATATATTCATCAAATCATGTTCAGGCATGATCTTGGTGCGTATAGCTTCCACACAGACCTTCTACATCATAGACACATTAACTAAAACTGCGCCTCCTGCTAACAGCCTCCTGATATTTCGCCCGATGTTTTTTTCGCGATTCTGACTCAGTTATCACGATCTCCGCAGTTTATTATTTTTTCTTCCATTTTATGAATAGAGAACTGATTAGGAAGTCGACCCAATTACCGCCATGCTTTTTATGGCGCTTACAAAATTTCCGCGTGACCCGCCGTAACCAAGACAACGCGTGACTGGGACGAGATTTAGGGAGCACCAAACATGTAGCACGGCAGACTGGCCATGGCATTGTCTATAGGCTATCATCAATTTCTCCTCATGAAGATCACACCGTATTTTTTTTAGAAAATGATCAATATGCATTTACGCATGTAGACCTAGAAAATGAAACATAATTCACGTCATACACACACTAAACATAAGTGTGTCGATTTTAAACACATTTCTGTAACAGTTTAGAAACGTGTCCTGCTGTTTATTCACAGCAGATTATAAACAGTAACGAAAGAGTAACGCCGCGGACAAGATTATGAGTGGACAAAACCAAAATAGGCCTAATTTGAAAGTATTACGAAATGCAAAAAGACAGCAAATGCATAATACTGACTAAGGGTAATAGAAATTTTTGGTGAAATTATCTGCATTTTCATTTTACACTTTTACATAATGATGTAATACATGTATTAACTTCCAGTTTTCGGGTTTTGTGCAACTCGAGGAAGGATTCATGTGCAGCGTAAACCCCAACTACAACGTAAACCCTAAATAACACGTAAACCACAAGTACAGCCTAAACCCCAAGTACAATGTAAACCACAAGTACAGCCTAAACCCCAAGTACAACGTAAACCCTAAATACAATGTAAACCACAAGTACAGCCGAAACCCCAAGTACAACGTAAACCCTAAATACAATGTAAACCACAAGTACAGCCTAAACCCCAAGTACAACGTAAACCCTAAATACAATGTAAACCACAAGTACAGCCGAAACTTCAAGTACAACGTAAACCCTAAATACAATGTAAACCACAAGTACAGCCTAAACCCCAAGTACAACGTAAACCCTAAATACAATGTAAACCACAAGTACAGCCTAAACCCCAAGTACAACGTAAACCCTAAATACAATGTAAACCACAAGTACAGCCGAAACCCCAAGTACAACGTAAACCCTAAATACAATGTAAACCACAAGTACAGCCCAAACCCCAAGTACAACGTAAACCCTAAATACAATGTAAACCACAAGTACAGTCGAAACTCCAAGTACAACGTAAAACCTAAATACAATGTAAACCACAAGTACAGCCTAAACCCCAAGTACAACGTAAACCCTAAATACAATGTATACCACAAGTACAGCCAAAACCTCAAGTACAACGTAAACCCTAAATACAACGGAAACCACAAGTACAGCGGAAACCCCAAGTACAACGTAAACTTTAAATACAACGTAAACCACAAGTACAGCCTAAACCCCAAGTAAAACGTAAACCCCAAACACAATGTAAACCACAACTACAGCCGAAACCCCAAGTACAACGTAAACCCTAAATACAACGTAAACCCTATGTACAGTCTAAACCCGAAGTTTAGAATGTACGGTACTACGTGTACAATACTTACCCTGGATGTACAGTTCTACGTGTACAATACATACCCTGGATGTACGGCACTACGTGTACAATACATACCCTGGATGTACGGCACTACATGTATAATACATATCCTGGATGTACGGTACTACATGTATAATACATACCCTGGAAGTACGGCACTACGTGTGCAATACATACCATGGATGTACGGTACTACATGTATAATACATATCTTGGATGTACGGTATTACATGTATAATACATACCCTGGAAGTACGGCGCTACGTGTGCAATACATACCATGGATGTACGGTATTACATGTATAATACATACCCTGGATGTACTGTACTACATGTATAATACATACCATGGATGTACGGTACTACATGTATAATACATACCTTGGATGCACGGTACTACGTGTACAATACATACCCTGGATGTACGGCACTACATGTATAATACATACCTTGGATGCACGGTACTACATGTATAATACATACCCTGGAAGTACGGCACTACGTGTGCAATACATACCCTGGAAGTACGGCACTACGTGTGCAATACATACCATGGATGTACGGTACTACATGTATAATACATAGCCTGGATGTACGGTATTACATGTATAATACATACCCTGGATGTACGGTATTACATGTATAATACATACCCTGGATGTACGGTATTACATGTATAATACATACCCTGGAAGTACGGCACTACGTGTGCAATACATACCATGGATGTACGGTACTACGTGTATAATACATACCTTGGATGTACGGTACTACATGTATAATACATACCCTGGATGTACGGTATTACATGTATAATACATACCTTGGATGTACGGTATTACATGTATAATACATACCCTGGATGTACGGTATTACATGTATAATACATACCTTGGATGTACGGTATTACGTGTATAATACATACCCTGGATGTACGGTATTACATGTATAATACATACCATGGATGTACGGTATTACATGTATAATACCCTGGATGTACGGTATTACATGTATAATACATACCTTGGATGTACGGTATTACATTTATAATACATACCCTGGATGCACGGTATTACATGTATAATACATACCCTGGATGTACGGTATTACATGTATAATACATACCTTGGATGTACGGTATTACATGTATAATACATACCCTGGATGTACGGTATTACATGTATAATACATACCTTGGATGTACGGTATTACATGTATAATACATACCCTGGATGTACGGTATTACATGTATAATACATACCATGGATGTACGGCATTACATGTATAATACATACCCTGGATGTACGGTACTACATGTATAATACATACCCTGGATGCACGGTATTACATGTATAATACATACCCTGGATGGACTTTTAATTTAATTGAATTTTTTGTTTTGTTTTATTGAAGATGACCCACAGCCAACGGCCACGAGGGAATCTCCTCAAAAACACATACAGATATAAGGGGATATCTGTATAAGAGATATAAAGGACACAATTCGGCAAATACAACAATGAACATGCAAACATGCACACATAAATATATACATATAGGTAAACATTACAATAGACACAGAAATGAAATAATCAAAATTCTGAGAAAACAACTAAATGTATTTTAGGTAACTATTTAATAGACAGTTACAAAAGTGGGAGAGGTAAATAGATAGTGTTGAGCATTTTCATACAATCCACACTATGGGCAGGTAGACTCACAAATGACATTGAATTTAAACAGATCGCGATTTAAAGGCTTAGGGCCATCCTCATTCTACAGTGAGCTATTGAAGCAAAACTAGTAAAAGATTGTATACAAAGGTGCGGTTATCTGGTTTATTAGCAGATATATATTTCTTAAATGTGTGAACGTACACTGTCTAGAGTTTGAAGGTACATTATTGTAATCTTTTGTTGTCAAAGGGAAAGGGGAGGAATAAAAATGATTAATACGACAACTGAAAGGTTTATTTCTGTTTACATTTCTGAGGCAGTAAACATTATTCGCTGCACTGGTACACAATTTATGAAGACAGAATGGTGAGAGGCCATGTATAATTTTATAGAAGGCATGCAGACGATGCACCTTGCGCCAAGAGTTAAGGGGTTCTCAATTCAGTTCATTCAAAAGAACGTTGAACGTGCTCATCCCAATTCCCATTTTGTTTGAAAAATAATACCCAGATGCTTATGAGAATGGATTCTTTTAATTTCATTTCCATGGAGGAATAGTTTAGGGTATGCCAATCTGCTCTTTAGAGACATATATAGAAAAACTGTTTTAGCAGCATTGAATTCAACTAACCATTGTCCGGCCCACTGAGAGAGACGATTTAAGTCACGGTTGATCTTATTTTCGGACTTGTTCAGCTAGTGATATGTCATCGGCAAAAATGTTGATGTCACATTCGATATCAGGGTTAATATCGTTAATATAAATAAGGAATAAGAGAAGACCCAAGACAGAGCCTTGAGGCACTCCGGTAAAAATACGCTTAGAACTGGAACTAACGCCATTTAAGCATACGTTAATTATTCTGCCTCTCAGATAACTTTTAATCCATGAGAGTTGTGACCCTTCAATACCAATTTGTCTTAGTTTGAACAAGAATCCTTCATGTCATACTTTATCAAACGCTTTGCTGACGTCAAGGAAAACCAAGCCCACATCCTCACCTTTATCCAAGCACTGATAGGTCCTGTGGACAATTTTCAACATTTGGTTTACAGTGAAATCGCCATGTTTAAAACTAGAATTACTGGGAATCAGAAGATTATTTTCATCACAATATTCACATAACCTTGTATAAACTATTTTTTCAGGGATTTTAGAGAGCGAGAATTGAAGAGAAACAGGTCTGTAATTAGATATGATGTTTCGATTACCCTTTTTTCCTACGAATACTGAAGTTGAAGTATAAATATCAGTCAGAAGGATTTTATCAGCTAAAAAGAATCGGCGACACCCCTTCGGTTTAGCTTGTTCAGTACAGTCCAAAATGTTTACCGTAGGACCTCAATTAATCTTTAATTGCATTTCATTCACTGTAGATCGTGAAGGCCGTATTTAGAAGCAACACGAAATGCCCATTTAGATGATGTATACAAACCACAGGCCTTCGCAAGGTACCTGCAGTTTTACGCCGGGCTTAAGAACACTTATACCACGGTATAATGGGAGGAAAGGTGACAGAGCCCGGAGGAAACCCACAGGTTGCTGACAGACCTTGACCTTCCCACGCACGACTGGAGAGGAAGCCAGCACGAGCTGGACTTGAACTCAGAAAACGCATTGGTGGGAGGCCCTTGAGTCATTACGCCGCGCTGGTACGCTAACTATGTAAGCCACACAGGTATCTCTCTCTCTCTCTCTCTCTCTCTCTCTCTCTCTCTCTCTCTCTCTGTATATATGTCTGATTGCTATTGCATAATTTTTTTACAAAAATTAATTTATTTCTCATTACATTCTTATACAATTTTAGATTAGCGGCCGCGATGGTAATTACAAACAGATGTCACTTTTCTGCAGCTTAATATAAAGTGGTAGTAATTAAACGGCAATTCAAAAAGTAATACTGATTATTTTGTTTTCATTTTTTGGAATAAATTATCATAAATGTATTATACTGAGATAAATAATGTAGTTTGTTTAAAGTTATTACGCCGAATAAATTGCTACCCATGCAGTTACAGTTTGCATTTCTTGATTTTTAAATTTTGTTTTGATTGTTATTTAACACCGTATTCAATTGTTTTCATTGATATAAATGTTAGTAAGGAAGCTCTGGATGTAGGAAAGAGAGTCCGGGAAAGGCAAATTTATGTTCAAATCAAACATTTGTTCAGGGTCCCATAATTCTAATAATCAGAAGTGGGTTATTTCATAGCTCCCATTGAGAAATTGTATAGGTATATATCTTTTGGGTAAAGTGTATACCGGTATGTTAAAGGATTAATAATAAAACAACGTCAAAATGGTCCATATTATAAACTTTGTACGTATATAGTCACAGTTTTTATATCTATGCCTATATATACATGTATATAATTTAAACCAGATGAGTTTAAAATATCAACACGCCAATTAAAATCGGGTGGGTTCTGAATCATAAAAAAAGAAATCATATTTCGCATAATGTGAAGAAATATATTGATTTTGTATGGATGTCATGGTATACAATTTTGTAGTATAATCAGGGTCTGTACAATCTCTCAAAAAGCAAATGTGTATCGGTACACTTTCTTACACATACCTGTGTAGATCGCGGTGTAAGGAAGTGTACCACAGACACAATAGAAGATATCACCATCTGTAAATATAAGTGCACAAAACATCGAGTATGGCGTTAAAACAATAAATAAATGAATTTGTGCCAATTCAATTACTACATGTAAACTTTAATGACTTCCAAATCGACCACCAACGAAGTGTATCTATTTCGTTTTTAATTTTGCAAATAGTTATGTTCTTTTGTAACGCATGTCAGCACGTGAATAATTTTGCGGTATCCCATTTTTATTTCGGACGGAAGAAAATAATCTGTCAGTATCAACTCCACGTGACATGTCAACTGTCAAATGGAGGCGACTCCACGAGACAACACCGCGCGCAGCCCAATCGCGCAACTTCCGGCTCTAATTTGTCGAGAGGCGGAAAACGAGGTTGAGTCAAAATTTGCGGAGGAAAGTACGGGCAGAAGCACATGGTGAATGTTTTCCTAGCTGGTGTCGATTCGATCGAGAGGAAAGTAGCCGAAAAGGATACTGCTGCAAACCACATGCGAGGCTCGCGAAGGATGCTATAGCGGAGTTCTGTCAGATCAAGGTAGGTATGTCAGATTGTTTGTAGAGTTAGCGACTTGCGTCGAAGCGAGTGCAGAGAGATCGAGAACTGAGAAGTGACAGAATCATGAGCATGGGGTGAAAACCCGGTCTTACTGCCTCACCCCACACGTTTGTCCGGTAGTAAATTACCCAGATCTATTCTTATCTTACCGTAAATTTACCAAACTAGAGGCTGATGTTATGCAGGTTTGGCGTCAAAATGAAAAAGATCTTACGAAGTTGCAAAACGTTCAAACTTGACACAGGGACCCGAGACAGAGGTGCAGGGTCTGGGTCGTTTGTATTGTTTTTACTCCCGCGACTTGGAGAAGTGATTCGAAGCTTATTCCGGTTAAGGCCTTCGATTTTTACCTTTGGCCTCTCTGCAGCTCGCCTGAACTGCCAGTAAACACGCTGTTTTTGTGGGAATACAGATTTACTAGCAACGCATATCACTTAATGACTACCGTAAACTGTGGAAAGCCATGTTCGCCCTTGTCACATGCCCCTCCCACTCTTGCCCCCCATCGCTACCCTACCACCACAAACTTCTTATACTAACATTGTGTGCTACAGCCATACATCCCCATAGCTGTGTGATCTAAAGTCACACATTTATAAGCCTGTCATATAGCATATTGTCCATGATTTTTTTTCTGCTGCTTCACATTTTCCAGAAGACATTTTTTTTTTTTTAAGAAGTGCCAGTAT
This sequence comes from Liolophura sinensis, assembly GCF_032854445.1. Lineage (NCBI taxonomy): Eukaryota > Metazoa > Mollusca > Polyplacophora > Chitonida > Chitonidae > Liolophura > Liolophura sinensis. The sequence goes on along the minus strand of NC_088306.1, from coordinate 1,150,644 downwards.
AAATTTATCTTGTCACTGTATGGATGTAAAGGGGTATGACCTGCTATATGTTGGTCCATCATGACAGAAACAGAAAACATACAGAAAGTCTGAAAGCCTTGTTAGACCCCAAGCAAACTTAGAAAGTCTGTACGACTACATGGTGGCTCGGAGAAATGAAGCCTGTGATTTCCACAAAATATGGGACATCTATATAAGTCCCATATTAATCTAATATAACACTGTAATAAATGTTCCTAATGGATATTTCAGTAATTGAAAATATCAATGAAAAATCATACATTCAATCTCTTGTATAGCATTGCATTTGGTGACCTGTGTGTACATATATTTAGTTTTTCTATTGGAATGGAGCCTGGTTGACTCTAATTGTTAAAGCACTAACTTGCTGCAACTATTAGGTGTTCAGTTAGTGAGGTTACATGTTCAAAACTGGCTCCATGTAAGTCAGCAGGTTTGTCAAGTAATTGGCAAAAGTTGGTTGTTTACTCTGTTGGGCATTCCAGTTTACTCCACCCATAAATCTGAATTGTCATAAAAGTGAAAAATACACATACAGAATTGAAAATCGATAAATATTTATTTTACCTGTACCAGGTATTAGAAATGTTCATGTGGTGTTATGCATTTGGACGGCTTTACTGGTAGGCGTCTTTGGTCAGTTTTTGTAATATTTTAGACACATCATATCTACTTGAGTGGCACATGTAACACTTTGTGTTGAGCTGTTAAATGGGATAACCTGGTATACATCTGATTATGTCAGTACTCTCACATTAGGTTCAAATATCATTATGCATGTATCTAGGGTAATCTGATATGCACACATAAGCAGTATGGTATTATTGCATTATTGCTGTGTATGTATGCACATGTATGTATATGTGCTAGGGGTTTAACATTGTACTGAACAGTTTGTCAGTCATATGACGACGAGGAGTCATTAGGTGTGTGTACATATACTGTCTCTTCGTGTCACAGGGCAAATCCATGCTGCCACTGAAGTATCTTGCTGAAGACACCAGACATGACACTCCAACAGTCGCATTATACTGACACCGGGTCAACCAGTCCCATTGCCTTGCTCTAACCCCTCAGTGCTGAGCACCAAGCAAAGCAGCAGCAAGGCAGCAGTATTACTATCTACAGTCTGTTGTGAAAATAACGTCATATAATAGAACTGATACTGAACAAGCCATAATGTATGGGTGTATTGATGGATGTATGTGAATATGTACATGTCATATTGTACATTTGTTTGTAGATACATGTAATTAATCTATGTAGACCATTTGCACTGGATCCCTCGTGTCTCACTACAGTATTTTGTAAAAATGTTGAGGGTGGCAGAACAATTTTCGTTGAGTTTACTTCAGCAAGGCTTTATGATAATCTCACCTTTTGCAACAATTTCTAATGAAATATGAAATCATGAGTGTTCAGGTGGTTAAGGGGTGAGGAGCCTGGTGAGGGGTGTGGTGAGGAGCCTAATGATGGGCCTGGTGAGGGGTGTGGTGAGGGGCCTGGTGACGGGCCTGGTGAGGGCTGTGGTGAGGGGTCTGGTGACGGGCCTGGTGAGGGGCGTGGTAAGGAGCCTGGTGAGAGATGTTGTGAGGTGTGTGGTGAGGGGCCTGGTGAGGGGTGTGGTGAGGGGCTGGTGAGGGGCCTGGCGATGGGTCTGGTGAGGGGTGTGGTGAGGGCTATGGTGAGCAGCCTAATGATGGGCCTGGTGAGGGGTGTGGTGAGGGGCCTGGTGACGGGCCTGGTGAGGGCTGTGGTGAGGGGTCTGGTGACGGGCCTGGTGAGGGGCGTGGTAAGGAGCCTGGTGAGGGATGTTGTGAGGTGTGTGGTGAGGGGCCTGGTGAGGGGTGTGCTGAGGGGCTGGTGAGGGGCCTGGCGATGGGTCTGGTGAGGGGTGTGGTGAGGGGTATGGTGAGGAGCCTAATGATGGGCCTGGTGAGGGCTGTGGTGAAGGGCCTGGTGACGGGCCTGGTAAGGGCTGTGGTAAGGAGCCTAATGATGGGCCTGGTGAGGGCTGTGGTGAAGGGCCTGGTGAGAGGCCTGGCGAGGGCTGTGGTAAGGGGCCTGGTGAGGGATGTTGTGAGGTGTGTGGTGAGTGGCCTGGTGACGGGCCTGGTGAGGGCTGTGGTGAGGGGTCTGGTGACTGGCCTGGTGAGGGGTATTGTAAGGGGCCTGGTGAGAGATGTTGTGAGGTGTGTGGTGAGGGGCCTGGTGAGGGGTGTGGTGAGGGGCTGGTGAGGGGCCTGGCGACGGGTCTGGTGAGGGGCCTGGTGACTGGTCTGGTGAGGGGCCTGGTGACAGGTCTGGTGAGGGGGTGTGATAATGTGACATACGGTGAAGACGGCCAGATGGTGAAGGAAAACATTGAGTGAAGTGTGATTCGCCTAATGTACAGTACATGTAGGTATGTTTTCTCTTGGGCAAGCCATGTTTAATGTGAACACATCGATCAGTATACAATATTGTAGGGGTATGTTATCAATTAGTAGGCCGTTCTTAAAAATTGTTTTGTTGGTTATGTTGTACCTTCATGTATGTAAAAAATTTTTTTCATTGTGGTTAATGACAAAGATTAGAATTTTCAAGAAATTAACAGCTGGGGAAAAAAAAAAAAGAAAGAAATTCCATCAGTATTTCAATATAGCATTGAGGGCCCTTTTTTTGTAAAATCACTCTTGTTACCCCCAATGATCATATTTATATTGGTGGCTGTACTGCTATTACTAATAGACAAGTTTAGGTAATGGCACATGTAGCAATACCATTTCTGACCATTATGTTCAGTTTCCAGTGCCAGACACAGTAAGCATAGTGCATCGCCAGGCGTTCTTCAGGTGCCACAATCATAGCCATTTGTTTGCTCTACTGTACAATGTTCTTTGGCCGTGAGCACTCAGCTTGTGTTTGAGCAGGAAGATTTCACACAGTTGTATTCTTGTGGATGGGAATTTTCAAATTATCAGTGCTTTGAGAAAGTAAGCGTACATACATGTAGGTATACTTTTCAATTTTTTCATTTCAAATTCACTACTAAAGCTGTTGTACACTGTGTGTGAAACATGCAGTAAATGTCTAGAAATTCACTACAGAAGTTCGAGATGTACATTGTGTAGCTTGCCAATTTTTCTGGGCGTGCTGATTACTGTTTTGACGTGTCGACGGGCGTAATCGCTCAGCCTTTCCCACTGACACAAGTCTGTCCCAGGCTATTTAAGAACACCTCATCCTCTGTTGTTACTGCAGTGATGGTGAACTACCTGTTGTACTGTACGAGTATGACTTCTTGTAAACAGAAGCTATGGTGTATTACAAGAAAAAAAAAGAAATAGTGTAAAACACCGGGACAGACTTATTTTAGACCAGCAGTTTTACCCGTTGATAAGTCTTTATGATTTATGTACATGTACATGTAGTTGGAATTAAGAAATAAGGAGTTTTTGAGGTCGGCGAGAACTAGATCTATGTATGTCTACCAGGGTTTTTTTCTGGAAAGAATATGGAAGTGAATTGTTAAACAAGGCTTTAAACACCAGTCAGATAAGTAAGGTAATGTTAGAAGCTACCTGTTAGTTGTCTTTGTTTGTTGGTTGTTTTCGTGATTCTCAGAATGTATACCACATGTACACTGCCCGCTAAATGGTGAGCACAACACCCTGTATAACATTTCATAATTGTTCAAGGAATTGCTGTTGCTCCTTTGCAACTTGCTGTTTTTAAGCCCCTTTTCATTGAAATGCACCTATGTTATATTGTCACCTATGATTTAATCTTAATATAGCTCATTTCAGTAGCAAGGAGTCATTGATGACATACATGTACCTGTAGTTATCTATTGGAAAAAAAAGAATTCCAATTTTTTCAGACTTCTTTTTAATATTTGAAGCAAAATTTTGGTTGCTACTAGTATATACTAGTATCCTAGTTGGACACCTTTTGAAATTGGTCGGATTATTATTAGGGGTCCATACTAGTATCCTAGTGGGACACCTTTTGAAATTGGTCGAATTATTATGAGGGGTCCATACTAGTTTCCTAGCAGGACACCTTTTGAAATTGGTTTAATTATTATTAGGGGTCCATACTAGTATCCTAGCAGGACACCCCTTGAAGTTGTTCCGATTATTAGGGGTCCACGCTAGTATCCTAGCAGGACACCCCTTGAAGTCATTCCGATTATTAGTTGTAGTAGTATTCTTGGTCAGGTCATGAAATTGCAGTTTCTCCTAAACTGGTAAAGGTAGAAAAACAATGTTTTTATGTTTTGACCCAAAAAAACCAACAAAATTTGGCAAACTGTCCTATATAAATAACACGGGAGCTTTGTGTGAGACTACATGAAACCATGGACCGTGTTTACAGCGGGAAAGGTCATCAGCTCTGGGACAATGATTTCTGTTTGTCTTCTGCTCTGGGGCACCAACTTTACAACAGTGTATTCTTTCTTTTGTTCTCAGCTATCCAATTCTCCTAATCTCTATTCTAGTCTTCAGTACTTTGCCAGTTGTAAATGATGCTTGATAGTGTAGGGTTCAAATCCAGTACATTCCTTTACGTTTTTTCGTGTTTTTAACCATTATTATGAATTTTATAGACATCAGGCTTCAAGAAGTGGTAGAAGTCCATTCTCATGGGCCCGACAACGCTGTTGGATAACAGCTTTAATTTATTTATTTGATTTGTATTTTATGGTATTGGTACTCTAGAATGTTTCACTTGCATGACACTGGCCAGCATTATAGTGGGAGAAAACCGGGTAAAGCCTGGGGAAAGCCCACTACCATGGCAGACCTTCCCATGTAGGAATCCAGCATGCATGAACTGGACTTGAACTCACAGCGACCGCTTTGGTGTAGTATAGTCATGGGCATCCTTTAATACTAGCTGTTAATTGATCATATATCATATTTATGGTAAACTATGAAGTTGGTATTTGAGCACCTGTACGTGATACTTGTTCACAGTCATCACTGAGCATTCTATGTACAGCTGGTGATTACCCCACCCTGCCGTTCACATACGTGTAGAAATTAAACTGAGTGGAATGTTGGCGTAATAGGGTTAGTGGCTTAAAATACAAGGTGTTTTACTTGTATGTTAATAATGTGAATCAAATGTTGTCAAAATAACAGGTGTTGCTGATGAGCTTATCAATAGGAATATGTATACATGTACCTATATAAAGGTATTGAGGCGCTTTTTTAATTGCTTTGGCACAGTAGGTTCAGGTTCAAACTTGGCCGTGGACAAGCAATTTTTGATTGAGTGAGTGAGTGAATGCTTGCGGTTTAACATCGTATTTAATATGAATCGTCGTACGGTCATATGATGACGAAGGAATCCTTAAAGTGCATGTAATGTGCCTCGTTGTTGCAGAATTTTTGATTGACAGTCTCAGTGCAAGCAGTTGTTGTTGAGTAGTGTTCCACGTTTGTAGGAGAGCAGTGGTTTCACGAGTGTGATATATGCATGTCATGTGAGTATGTATATAAGTTGCCAAAGGTTGGTGGTTTATGCCAGGCGTATACTGCAAGCTTCCCCCATCAAAAGTATAGAAAAAGTGAAAGAAAAAAATACTGCAGTTGTGTCTTCAGAGTGATGACCCCGAGAATATTCAAAAGTTTAACTCATCCGCTACGATCTGTAAGTGTCAAATGTAATAGGAGTCACTTTCTGTTATTTTTAAAAACAATGTGAACCTGAATAAATGACATTAATGCAATAAACAATGATCTAAGATGTGCCCCTGGAAAGTTGTTAATGTTTGCATGATACTAAGGCACCCTCTTTATCTGGAGCTCTTTTAAGGAGCGAGTGACCAAACATTTTCACGCCTGACACAAAATAGAGTTCTGCAATTCTTCAACCTATCAACATGTTTGCAAGTTGCTTATTTAACCATGTTCTGAGGACATTAATCTGTGTAGACTGATAAAAGTATACTTTTTGTAAAGCGCTGAGATTGGCCAATCCAACCAATGAAGTTTTGTCTCCAAAAACAGAAGAAAAGGGTGCATAAATTGCACTAAATGTTGCTGTTTCATATGCGAAACAGTTGAGGAATTGTGGTATCAACAGTATTTTGTCTGTGAAATTATGTATATGCGAGAATGAAAATAGATGTATAGTATCGTTACTATTTTAAAGCTTTATTCTCCAACTTATGATAACAAGATGTTATCCTGAAAATTTCAAAGAATGAAAGGTTAAGATGTGTGATTGTTTTTCTTTTTCTGGCTTTACTTTCTACATGCAGCTTGCGTTGTTCATACATGTATATTTGCCCTGTGAGATTGAGGGCCGTTATCCTATCCCACCCTGACGGGAAGTTTATCATGGCAGGTGGCCTTTAACTATCCATTAATCACGGCTTTATCTTGATGATAACATTATTGATTGCAGCCGTACATCATGTAAATCCCAGACTGGCCTTAAAGTGAACCAGCATTACATGAGCACAGTTAGGGCTATGTACATGTCACCTACGCTGAGCTGAGGTGAAGTTCCTGTTTGGTAGTTGACTTTTAGTGACGAGATTATTCTTAATGGTTGTCTTAAAAGCCTGGTTTTTACACATGGCTGTGCGAAGAAGCTCTGTATGCTGTCTGTCTGTCTGTCTGTCTGTAGCTGTGTGAAGAAGCTGTGTATGTTGTTCTGTCTGTCTGTCTGTAGCTGTGTGAAGAAGGTCTGTATTTTGTTCTGTCTGCCTGTCTGTCTGTAGCTGTGTGAAGAAGGTCTGTGTGAAGAAGCTGTGTATGTTGTTCTGTCTGTTGTTCTGTCTGTCTGTCTGTAGCTGTATGAAGAAGGTCTGTGTGAAGAAGCTGTGTATGTTGTTCTGTCTGTTGTTCTGTCTGTCTGTCTGTCTGTAGCTGTGTGAAGAAGGTCTGTGTAAAGAAGCTGTGTATGTTGTTCTGTCTGTTGTTCTGTCTGTCTGTAGCTGTGTGAAGAAGGTCTGTGTAAAGAAGCTGTGTATGTTGTTCTGTCTGTTGTTCTGTCTGTCTGTAGCTGTGTGAAGAAGGTCTGTGTGAAGAAGCTGTGTATGTTGTTCTGTCTGTCCGTCTGTCTGTCTGAAGCTGTGTGAAGAAGGTCTGTATTTTGTTCTGTCTGTCGGTCTGTAGCTGTGTGAAGGTCTGTGTGAAGAAGCTGTGTATGTTGTTCTGTCTGTCTGTAGCTGTGTGAAGAAGGTCTGTGTGAAGAAGCTGTGTATGTTGTTCTGTCTGTTGTTCTGTCTGTCTGCCTGTCAGTCAGTCAGTCGATCAGTTGATCATTCAGTTGTTTGTTGATTAGTTTGGTTGTTTGTTTATGATAATTCTAATTATGAACATGGCTCATGGACATTCACGTATCCTGAAGATTTTCATTGTTCACATTTGGCAGGATATCTCAGTTGTCAATCGCACATTTGATTTTCGACTTAGTGTGACTTGGACTTGCATTACCGGTAACTCCTATGTTGTTCAGACAATGTTTTCACAGTTGTGTCAGCACGAGTAGCGACCACGTATTTGCGACCAAAACAGCGAAATCCCAGATAACCGCAGTCTGGACTATGTGGTGTAAGGGGATTATAGTTGTGTGCTATTTATGCCACTCTTCTGACCCATGTACATGTACCCTTGTATTGTTTCAGGAAGTCCCCCGGACCAGGAAGTGTAAATTATGTTGTTGCCTGCAGACATAAGCGTAACATTACACTCTCAAGTTTTAAATATAGAATGGTCATAAATTCTTTTATTATCGCTTCTAAGTTTGCCAAGTCAACTAAATATCAGGTGTCGGTTCCAGTGTTGATCATACTGTAATAATCAGATCAGATTTGTATGTGTACAGGACGTGAATGTAGGCGATTTAAGCTACATCCAGCCATTGTAAAGGCCTAAAAGTCTAATCTTCATATGATTTTTTATTTATTTGTCTGTTTGATGTGTATTTAACTGTTTGTGCTCGTGAAAATTTCACATGTATGATTTGCAGTTAGGTTTATGGTTGGTGGAAACCATAAATAAACTACCCATAAACGCTGCAGGACCGCTTCATTGGTCTAATGGTTGGAACGTCTGTGTCATTGTGAGGAGCCGTGGCATCAAGCACAGGTTCGGTCGTACCAAAGACTAGGTTGCTGCCTCGCTTGACAGTCAGCACTGACAGGTTAGAGCAAGGAAACATGACTGGTTGGCCTGGTTTCAGTATAATGTGACTGGGTGAGGTGTCATGTCTGGTGTCTTCAGCATGATACTTCAGTGGCGGCAGCACTTTCGCAGCATGGACTTTCCCCTGCCACAAGGAGACACTCTTCGTCATCATAATATGACTGCAGATTTGTGAAGTGTGACATAAAACCTCAAGCATGCATAGATACAAACGCTGCAGCTGTTGCTCGATTAGGTCAAATCTGATCAGCTGACCGTAAACTGTAAACATGTACATGTACATTGTATATATATGTTGAAGTGTTTAATTTGCAAGCTGTCAGACGCACTATTTTTATATGCAGTATGCAAAGTATGAAAAAATTTGGGATCCCAAACTTCTCACCCCCAAACCATTAGCAGGGGACGAGTCATAATGGTTGCTCCTTCACTAGTTTTTAAGAGCACAATGGAAAAATTGAGCTTTGGTCATCACAAAAATGACTTGGTTTGTATCTTGCAAATATTCATTATTTATTGCACAAAGGATTGTCTGTGGTATTTTATCTACTTCGATATGGTGTTACAACAAATGTAATGTAATAGCTAGAATGTAATACGTTCGACATCTCAATGTAATACATTTGACATCTCAGGATAATTCATTTGACATCTCAGTGTTATACATTTGACATCTCAACATAATGCATTTGACATCTTGATGTAATACGTTTAACATCTCTGTGTAATTCATTTGACATCTCAACAAAAATACATTTGACCTCTCAACATAATACATTTGACATCTCAATGTAATACATTTGACATCTCAATGTAATACATTTGACATCTCAATGTAATACATTTTACATCTCAATGTAATACATTTGACATCTCAATACAACACATATGACATCTATAAAACATATTGAATGACCTCATATACATTCTGAAGCACCCAAAGTATCAAACATTTTGACCCATGCTTAATAGTTGATTGGTTCGGAATACCAAATACCATGGGTTCAGACCGTGGGTTCAGACCGTGGGTTCAGACTGTGGCTTCACACCGAGGGTTCAGAGCGTGGGTTTAGAGCGTGGGTTCAGATTGTGGGTTCATACCATGGGTTCAGTGCGAGGGTTCAGACCGAGGGTTCAGAGCATGGGTTCAGACTGAGGGTTCAGACTGAGGGTTCAGACCAAGGGTTCAGGGCGTGGGTTCAGAGCGTGGGTTCAGACCGAGGGTTCAGAGTGTGGGTTCAGAGTGAGGGTTCAGAGTGAGGGTTCCGAGCGTGGGTTCCGAGCGTGGGTTCAGAGTGTGGGTGCAGACCGTGGGTTCAGACAGTGGGTGCAGAACGTGGGTTCAGACAGTGGGTGCAGACCGTGGGTTCAGAGTGTGGGTGCAGACCGTGGGTGCAGACCGTGGGTTCAGACTGTGGGTTCAGAGCGAGGGTTTGGGGCGTGGGTTCAGGCCATGGGTTCAGACCCTGCACGTATTGGGGATGATATGATCAGTCAACCTGCATGATATGAAACCTTACATAACAGCCAGGAATGTTCCCTAAATGTCATGTGCTGTGGGAAAAGGCACATACTCGCTTTGAATAAAGCAGAGAGAGAGCTGTCATCAGGGTCTGTACATCCAGCAAAGCTTTTTAATTTCATTGCCATGTCCCTTCCCAGTTGTGAGCAATGCTTCTGATTGATTCGGATTTCTCTTATCTGGGTAACGTTACCAATTTCCATGTGTAAAGATTAAGGCATGTGCGAACCTCAGTCTCTTACGTAATGTTCACCTTCTGATTACAGAGAAGTTACAGTGTGTAGGCTTTTTGTTGTCCTTCAAATTATAGGCACACTAACTCGTCTCTAACATTTTAAAAAACTTTTTTTTAGTTCGAAGTACCCGGATGGTCGTAGGTTTCCCCCGGGCTCTGTCCGGTTTCCTCCCAGAATAATGCTGGCTGCTGTCGTGTATCAGTAAGTGAAATATTCTTGAGCACAGCGTAAAACACCAATCAAATAAATAAACAAATAAATCCAATTTATGAGTACAGCGTAAAACACCAATCACATAAATAAATAAATCCTATTTCCCCGATAGCTCAGTTGAGGTGGTAGATCCAAAGTCAACCCTGGGTTGGGTCTTACCTAAGACGTTGAAAGAGGAATTTGTAACTTCTTCGCTTGGCGTTTGGCATTAAGGGGATAGTGCAATGACTGGTTGATCCGTATCGGTATAATGGCTCAGGTGGGGCGGCTTACTTGCCTTCGTTAAGCCGTCGCACTGAAGCAGCACTAGATAAAAGGGCAGTGGAAATCCTGCAACAAGTAGGCACATTACATACACTGTAAGGACTCCTTTGTTGTCATATGACTCGCTCACTCCAATTTCTGGGCATCATATTTCATGCATTGTCATGAGTATCAAATTTATAAGGCCATCAAAAAAGTATCTTAGTTGGACTTAACCCAACAGACCCTACCAAAAAGTTTCTGTTGGGGTTTCATTAGCTATACTAGTAATTTAAAAAAAAAAATTGTTGTAACCACTGACCTTCATGTGCACCATTTTAAAATTTTTTTTTCCTCTACAGTGTCAGGTTACGCCCATCGAAAATTTTAAGGATGGCCTAATTGGCTGTTGGAAATGTTTCATGTGTCTGTGCATGCATGTATAGGCCAGAGTATTCTTCTAAAATTTGGGACAGATGTTAGTAGTGTTGAAACTAGAATATTGTATTTCTTTACAATACACTTTTTTGGAAAAGTAAAGATATGAGTGTGTTCATCAGATGGTCAAACCATGTGAGAAAGAAGAAACTCAATATGCCTGCTAGAATTATATATGTAGTGGATAAAATGAGTGGACCAGGTGTCCCAAATTTTAGAAGAAATAAGGTAGTTCTGATATGAATGTAATACAGCCTGCTTTGTCAGTGTAACGAGATGTGATTAGCTGGTAATGAGGGTATGTCTGAGGATGCCAGATTATAGATAGGCTTGGTGACATAAGCTGTCCTGTTGTGAATGGGAACAAGCAGAATAACCAAATGAATCTCTAATTACATGTACTCGAGTCTGCGTGAAGATGTGTGCATGTTGAGAGAACTGACAGGAAATTTCGTAACAAATGTGACTTCAGTGTGCATTCTCTGTATTATCGTTATCAAGGATTACAGTTTTGGGGTATAACACAGAATCTAGTGTTGAGAATTGGCGGAAGGGCCACTACTGGTTTTGAACTATCGACCTCAGACATGTCAGACCATGCAGCAGTCTCAGAGGCAGGCACCAAAATGCAAGCAGTGCATGTCAGTTGACAGTATAGACCACTCGCAAAAAGAGGAGGTAGCTGACAGGTAGACTTCATGGCAAACTTCCATGTACAGAAATGAAATCTGCCAGTCTGATGTACGTCTACATCCTCATTGTCTACATGTACGTCTACATCCTCATTGTCTTCATGTATGTCTACGTCCTCATTGTCTACATGTACGTCTACATCCTCATTGTCTACATGTACGTCTACATCCTCATTGTCTATATGTACGTTGACATTCTCATTGTCTATATTTGTAGTCGACATCCTCATTGTCTACATGTACATCGACACTCTCATTGTCTATATTTGTAGTCGACATCCTCATTGTCTATATGTACATCGACATTCTCATTGTCTATATTTGTAGTCGACATCCTCGGTACCAACGTCCTCATTGTAGGTGAGCAATCACAGCAATGTTTTGCTGTACAGGTGAGTGCAGACCCTGTACAGTGTACTTGTAACTGAAATTTTCTTACCATCTGAATGTATTCTTAGATCTGTCTGAACCCTCCTGACCCAGTTTAGTCTCGTCTGTACATGTGAGCTAACCAGGTGGAACTGCTGAGTCGGCTATTATAATCCAGGGCATTTTATAGCTACATGTAAAACATACATACACCTGTGCACCTCCTCTTGGTACTGCTGAGTCAGCTATTATAATCCAGGTCATTTTATAGCTACATGTAATACATACACACACATGTACACCTCCTCTTGGAACTGCTGAGTCAGCTATTATAACCCAGGGCATTTTATAGCTACATGTAAAACATACATGTACATACACATGTACACCTCCTCTTGGAACTGCTGAGTCAGCTATTATAATCCAGGTCATTTTATAGCTACATGTAATACATACACACACATGTACACCTCCTCTTGGAACTGCGGAGTCAGCTATTATAACCCAGGGCATTTTATAGCTATATGTAATACATACACACACATGTACACCTCCTCTTGGAACTGCTGAGTCAGCTATTATAATCCAGGTCATTTTATAGCTACATGTAATACATACACACACATGTACACCTCCTCTTGGCACAGCCGAGTCAGCTATTATAATCCAGGGCACACACACACACACACACACACACACACACACACACATGTACACCTCCAGGTTGAGGTGTTAAATCAGCCATAATGAGCCAGGTCATTTTATAGCTAGAATATATACATGTACACCTGTAGGTAGAACTGCCGAGTCAGCTGTAATGGACTAGAGCATTTTACCAGCATATCATGTACATCTCCAGTTAGAACTGCTGAGTCAGCTATAATGATCTAGTTCATTTTTTCAAGCGTGCACACGCGTACATGTACATGTACCAGGTCCTAATCCTGCCCTTCTCAGCGTCCAATTACCCAAGCCCGAATTTAATATAAGACTTGGATTATCTACTTACTCGCTAGGCTTCGGCTAGCCATTCGCCACATTAGTTTTGGCAAATATAATTCCTTTGTGGCGAAAGAAAATTGGCATCCCTTCGCAACAGTGGCGAAAGCAATGGATGCCTTTCAACTTCAGTTGTTTAGGTTTAAAGTTCGTAAATTTACTCAATCATCATTTAATCAAGAAGGAATATTTGAGTTTGGTGTTAAAGAACTTGGTTATGAAAACAACAAAGTTTTTAAAGAGCATTTAAAATCGGAAATGCATGCCCTGAAGCAGGTGACGAAAATTGAACCTGTGATAAATCAATTAGCTTTCAGAATATGTGTGCCGGAAATTACTTTTAATTTACTTTTAAAAAAAAGAAAAAAAAATGCCGACCAACCTACTCGACTGATTAAACAACTTTTTAATGATGGCCTGGGGTATCTATGATACAATGTGATGATCAGATGCACATGTCATCTGGGGTGGCAGAGTTTTCCACATATCAGTAAATACAAGCCGTCCTCAGACTGAATTTTCGGGCTAGGTACATGTTGTGGTGTGCACACAGGGTGGAGGTCAACCGTAGGAACCGAGGCCCTTAAAAATGTATGAGAATCGAAATATTCAACAATGAGGTGCCCTTCACCGGTGGTTCCACCCCTTGCCCTTCTGACCTCAGATTAAGCCCTGTGTACATCGCTTTAGGGTAGAATTGCTGAGTCAGCTGTTTTGAAATAGGACATTTTATAGCCAGGATATGTATACATTGACATCTACATCTCTATTGTAAAGTGGAACTGCCGAGTTGGCTATTACATGTACATGTATTATCTACGTGTAGGGAACTTTGTGACCAGAATACCTGTGGACACCTCCAGGCTGACCAAATGAATCAGGTACATGTACATGTATTATCTACGTGAAGGGAACTTTGTTGCCAGAATACCTGTGCACACCTCCAGGCTGACCAAATGAATCAGCTACATGTACATGTATTATCTACGTGATGGGAACTTTGTTGCCAGAATACCTGTGCACACCTCCAGGCTGACCAAATGATTCAGGTACATGTACATGTATTATCTACGTGAAGGGAACTTTGTTGCCAGAATACCTGTGCACACCTCCAGGCTGACCAAATGAATCAGGTACATGTACATGTATTATCTACGTGAAGGGAACTTTGTTGCCAGAATACCTGTGCACACCTCCAGGCCGACCAAATGAATCAGTTGCATGTATTATCTACGTGTAGGGAACTTTGTTGCCAGAATACCTGTGCACACCTCCAGGCTGACCAAATGAATCAGGTACATGTACATGTATTATCTACGTGAAGGGAACTTTGTTGCCAGAATACCTGTGCACACCTCCAGGCCGACCAAATGAATCGGGTACATGTACATGTATTACCTACGTGTAGGGAACTTTGTTGCCAGAATACCTGTGCACACCTCCGGGCTGACCAAATGAATCAGTTGCATGTATTATTGTCCAGAATATTTTATAGTCAGATTATTTGTTAACCAATTGTCAGATACCTCTGTTAACGTGTATATCTCCAGGTTGAACTGCCTAATCAGCTACTGTGATCTAGAGCATGTGACCGATATATGTGTAGACAAACCTGTACACTTCCTAGCAAAACTGCTGATTCAGCTGTAATGATAATAATGTCTGTGGGTAAAGGCTACATTATTACATGTATATCTTATATCCAAACTGTATAATGGGACTTTTTCAATAGGAAGAAAGTCATTATTAATAAACCAGCAACTTGTGGTTAAATAAAGCAGAATGGGATGGGATGGGGTGTTGCGAGAGTTGGGGCATTGTGGGTGGGCGAGGGGTAGAAATGGGTTGAAGACCAGGCTTGGCACGTCTTACGTGTATGTACTGCGCACGTAAGTCAGAACTCAGTATTGTCCTCATGTTACAATGTACATGTCCATCAGTCTGCTCATGTCAGGTGGGTTTTAGAGATAATTTACTGAAAAGGCCATTAAAGTCGCGATTTATAGCCTGACCGCTGTCATAACCGATCGTTTTGTATTTATGGCTTTCTTAATTGCCTCTACCTAATGGGTTTTTATGTCAACGGCAGAACATGGATTTAAAACAACAATATTTTATTATATATGGGATCAGATAAATTCTATAGCTGGCCACGCTGAAAGAGTGTTTATCAAATACATGGCTCTGCTTTGGGCTGTAAGAGTAAGGAAGGTTTAACAGGGAGTTAAGCGATTTTCTGAAGCCTTCATGCTTTATGGCCTAAAGCACACCAGGCGTAATGATGGGGGGAGGACCCTGGCCGAGTGGTTGGCATGCATTCCCTTTGGGTTTTCGCCTGGGATGCATCAGACCCCCCTCACCCTTCAGGTTCCCCTGTCGACACTTCAGTGACACCCCTCCAATCCCCTTCTCCGCACACTTCAGTTTCTCTCGCTCTACACTTTGGTGATCCCGTAACTAAATACTTCAGTTTTCCCCACCCATGAAACAAACTATTCTGTGTGTTCAGGTAGTCTTACCTGAAGGTTTCATGAACGTCACTAGTTTTCTTCACTTCATGGTCTGGGCCTGTTACATGAAGGTTGTATGAACATCTCTGGTTTCCTTCAGTTCACGGTCTGGGCCTGTTACATGAAGGTTGTATGAACATCACTGGTTTCCTTCAGTTCACCGTGCGGGCCTGTTACATGAAGGTTGTATGAACATCACTGGTTTCCTTCAGTTCACCGTGCGGGCCTGTTACATGAAGGTTGTATGAACATCACTGGTTTCCTTCAGTTCACTGTCCAGGCCTATTACATGAAGGTTGTATGGACATCACTGGTTTCCTTCAGTTCACGGTCTGGGCCTATTACGTGAAGGTTGTATGAACATCACTGGTTTCCTTCAGTTCACAGTCCAGGCCTATTACATGAAGGTTGTATGAACATCACTGGTTTCCTTCAGTTCACAGTCCAGGCCTATTACATGAAGGTTGTATGAACATCACTGGTTTCCTTCAGTTCACAGTCCAGGCCTATTACATGAAGGTTGTATGAACATCACTGGTTTCCTTCAATTCACGGCCTG
Organism: Liolophura sinensis; assembly: GCF_032854445.1. NCBI lineage: Eukaryota > Metazoa > Mollusca > Polyplacophora > Chitonida > Chitonidae > Liolophura > Liolophura sinensis. The sequence goes on along the minus strand of NC_088306.1, from coordinate 1,134,695 downwards.
GGCCTATTACATAAAGGTAGTTAGTTCCCATCATAAATCTTGTAAGTCTGGAAGTCTAATGTTTACATGGACAGTGTACATATAGCCTAATTCCTCAACCTTTTCAACCACCACTGTTGCCTGTAAAACATTTGGAGAGAACTGTGGCATTAGTGGCGTAACTTGGCAAAAGTTAAGAAAATTGGCATCGGACAAGTGAATCGTGTTTTGTGGATGCCCGTCATCGCGTTTGACCTGTGTGAGCATAAAGATAATCTGTACTCTGATTTCCACATGTAGACAATCCTTCCTTTGCTTGAATCTTTGAAAAGAAAAGGGGGCTTTGAAGATTGAAGATTTACAGTATGATAATACATGTATGACACCTTCTACAATACAGGATTATAGAGTCTGAGTCAGTGGAAGGATATCAGGTTCATGTGTATTGTCACATTTTTCGTTCATCTGTTTACTTCACTCAATACATTGTATATGCTTAGGTAATTGAGGATGTTATAAATGATAGTACCACTTTGTGACAGGAAACTGCACTTTAGTGTGTGCTTAACGTGACACTCTGTTGTGTAGAGCCTGGTTTATTGGCGAGTGTGTCATGGGTGTACTATATACACATGCTCACTACAATGATGTGATCACATGTCAGAGGTCACATTATATGAGAGAACGTGAGAGGTTGAAGTCATGCGCCAATATATCTGAAGTAATGTTGAAAATGACAACTTAGACATCTTGTCTTTGCCTGAAAGAACCACATGTGCCAATATGTCTGAAGTAATGTTGAAAATGACAACTTAGACATCTTGTTCTTGTCTGAAAGAACCACATGTGCCAATATGTCTGAAGTAATGTTGAAAATGACAACTTAGACATCTTGTTCTTGTCTGAAAGAACCACATGTGCCAATATGTCTGAAGTAATGTTGAAAATGACAACTTAGACATTATGTCTTTGCCTAAAAGAACCATATGTGCCAATATTTCTGAAGCATGGTTGAAAATGACAACTTAGACATCTTGTCTTTGTCTGAAAGAACCACATGTGCCAATATGTCTGAAGTAATGTTGAAAATGACAACTTAGACATCTTGTCTTTGCCTGAAAGAACCACATGTGCCAATATGTCTGAAGTAATGTTGAAAATGACAACTTAGACATCTTGTTCTTGTCTGAAAGAACCACATGTGCCAATATGTCTGAAGTAATGTTGAAAATGACAACTTAGACATCTTGTTCTTGTCTGAAAGAACCACATGTGCCAATATGTCTGAAGTAATGTTGAAAATGACAACTTAGACATTATGTCTTTGCCTAAAAGAACCATATGTGCCAATATTTCTGAAGCATGGTTGAAAATGACAACTTAGACATCTTGTCTTTGTCTGAAAGAACCACATGTGCCAATATGTCTGAAGTAATGTTGAAAATGACAACTTAGACATTATGTCTTTGCCTGAAAGAACCATATGTGCCAATATTTCTGAAGCAGTGTTGAAAATGACAACTTAGACATCTTGTTCTTGCCTGAAAGAACCACATGCGCCAATATGTCTGAAGTAATGTTGAAAATGACAACTTAGACATCTTGTCTTTGCCTAAAAGAACCATATGTGCCAATATTTCTGAAGCAGTGTTGAAAATGACAACTTAGACATCGTGTCTTTGCCTAAAAGAACCATATGTGCCAATATGTCTGAAGCATGGTTGAAAATGACAACTTAGACATCTTGTCCTTGCTTGAAAGAACCACATGTGCCAATATGTCTGAAGCATGGTTGAAAATGACAACTTAGACATCGTGTCTTTGTCTGAAAGAACCACATATGCCAATATGTCTGAAGCAAGTTTGAAAATAACAACTTAGACATCTTGTCTTTGTCTGAAAGAACTATATATGCCAATATGTCTGAAGTAATGTTGAAAATGACAACTAAGACATCGTGTCTTTGCCTGAAAGAGCTATATGTGCCAATATGTCTGAAGCAAGTTTGAAAATGACAATGTAGACATTGTGAAAGAACCACATGTGCCAATATGTATGAAGTAATGTTGAAAATAACAACGTAGACATCTTGTCTTTCTCTGAAAGAACCACATGCGCCAATATGTCTGAAGTAATGTTGAAAATAACAACTTAGACATCTTGTCTTTGTCTGAAAGAACTGTATGTGCCAATATGTCTGAAGTAATGTTGAAAATGACAACTAAGACATCGTGTCTTTGCCTGAAAGAACTATATGTGCCAATATGTCTGAAGTAATGTTGAAAATGACAACTAAGACATCGTGTCTTTGCCTGAAAGAACTATATGTGCCAATATGTCTGATGCAAGTTTGAAAATGACAGTGTAGACATTGTGAAAGAACCACATGTGCCAATATGTATGAAGTAATGTTGAAAATAACAACGTAGACATCTTGTCTTTGTCTGAAAGAACCACATGCGCCAATATGTCTGAAGTAATGTTGAAAATAACAACTTAGACATCTTGTCTTTGTCTGAAAGAACTATATGTGCCAATATGTCTGAAGTAATGTTGAAAATGACAACTAAGACATCGTGTCTTTGCCTAAAAGAACTATATGTGCCAATATGTCTGAAGTAATGTTGAAAATGACAACTAAGACATCGTGTCTTTGCCTGAAAGAACTATATGTGCCAATATGTCTGATGCAAGTTTGAAAATGACAATGTAGACATTGTGAAAGAACCACATGTGCCAATATGTATGAAGTAATGTTGAAAATAACAACGTAGACATCTTGTCTTTGTCTGAAAGAACCACATGCGCCAATATGTCTGAAGTAATGTTGAAAATAACAACTTAGACATCTTGTCTTTGTCTGAAAGAACCACATGTGCCAATATGTCTGAAGTAATGTTGAAAATAACAACTTAGACATGGTGTCTTTGTCTGAAAGAACCACATGTGCCAATATGTCTGAAGTAATGTTGAAAATGACAACTTAGACATTGTGTCTTTGCCTGAAAGAACCATATGTGCCAATATGTCTGAAGCAAGTTTGAAAATAACAACTTAGACATCTTGTCTTTGTCTAAAAGAACCATATGTGCCAATATGTCTGAAGTAATGTTGAAAATGACAACTTCGACATCGTGTCTTTGCCTGAATGAACCATATGTGCCAATATGTCTGAAGTAATGTTTAAAATGACAACTTCGACATCGTGTCTTTGCCTGAATGAACCATATGTGCCAATATGTCTGAAGCAAGTTTGATAAGACATTGTGCCCTTGACATCGTGACCTATGTCTGAAGTAATGTTGAAAATGACGACTTCATCATGGTATTCCAATGAGGCAGCACTATAATGGGTATGTCTGCACCGAGGCCTTTCTGCTTGAAGGAAATACTGTTGGGGTAATATACCTGTCATAATGTGGGAAAAAAATATAAGACACAAGGAAGCAAGCAAACAGAAGTAGTATAATGTTGAGAATTGGTGTAGGCAATTCCCTTGTCAGCCCAATCCAGCGTGGAGAGCCATGCAGAAGGACCTTAGATCTTGTAAATGTGTTCGTATTTCATCTGTTCAAAAAAGTATTGGAGTATTAACTGTTCTCATTCTAAAGGTCACAGTGACTTGATGCAAGACAGGTGCACTGGGAATACAATGAAACCTGTGTTGTTTGTATGTGGAGAGTCATGTTTATGATCCTCTGGGTGGGTGTTAGACGCATGATGGCACGAGAGATATGGGTTCATTGTGAAATTCTCATGGTTCCTTTGTCCAAAGTCAAAGGCCAGTGGTTTACGCCAGGCACTTAGGTTAATTCTGATTTTTAGTTTGGTGCTATGCAACAATCAAATAAATAATTATATATAAATGTTGTAATCTGCAAACTTGGTGAGGCTTGCAATCAATAGGTATTAACTGGTAAAAACATGGTGAGGCTTGCAAACAATAGGTGTTAACTGGTAAGAACATGGTGAGGCTTGCAAACAATAGGTGTTAACGGGTAAAAACATGATGAGGCTTGCAAACAATAGGTGTTAACTGGTAAGAACATGGTGAGGCTAGCAAACAATAGGTGTTAACTGGTAAAAACATGGTGAGGCTTGCAAACAATAGGTGTTAACTGGTAAGAACATGGCGAGGCTTGCAAACAATAGGTGTTAACTGGTAAGAACATGGTGAGGCTTGCAAACAATAGGTGTTAACTGGTAAAAATATGGTGAGGCTTGCAAACAATAGGTGTTAACTGGTAAAACATGGCGAGGTTTGCAAACAATAGGTGTTAACTGGTAAAAATATGGTGAGGCTTGCAAACAATAGGTGTTAACTGGTAAAAATATGGTGAGGCTTGCAAACAATAGGTGTTAACTGGTAAAACATGGCGAGGTTTGCAAACAATAGGTGTTAACTGGTAAAAATATGGTGAGGCTTGCAAACAATAGGTGTTAACTGGTAAAAATATGGTGAGGCTTGCAAACAATAGGTGTTAACTGGTAAAACATGGCGAGGTTTGCAAACAATAGGTGTTAACTGGTAAAAATATGGTGAGGCTTGCAAACAATAGGTGTTAACTGGTAAGAACATGGTGAGGCTAGCAAACAATAGATGTTAACTGGTAAAAATATGGTGAGGCTTGCAAACAATAGGTGTTAACTGGTAAAACATGGCGAGGTTTGCAAACAATAGGTATTAACTGGTAAAAACATGGTGAGGCTTGCAAACAATAGGTGTTAACTGGTAAAAATATGGTGAGGCTTGCAAACAATAGGTGTTAACTGGTAAAACATGGTGAGGCTTGCAAACAATAGGTGTTAACTGGTAAAACAGGGTGACATGAGTCTTAATTGTAACCTACAGGGGTTGAAATAACAGGGTATGAAAAGTTAGGCTTCAGATAAATGCAAACTCAGTGGCTTGGTGGATAAATGTTGTATCACCTGTCACATAAACGTTGTATCACCTGTCACATAAACGTTGTATCACCTGTCACATAAACATTGTATCACCTGTCACTGATTTCCTGTAAACTGGCTGCCAGTATCAGCTACATCTGTAGATGTAGATTGTAGGTGAGGGCCTGTCGTCTCACATTTGGGGAAATTTTAATGAAAACAACACATTTTGAGGGGAAAACGGTGTGCCAGGGAACTGTGATTTTTAGTACTTTGTATTTAATAATAAACTGGAACTTTACCTGTCACATACAATAAAAGCTTGTGAATGGGTATTTAAGTAAACCGAAATCAAACGCACAAACCTTCATTCCTCCTAATGTACATGTGCCTGAACCCCAGTGTTCAGACAATAAACGAAATGTGTCCCTCATACCTGATAAGTGTCAATTTTGGGAATGTCCCCAGTTGGGACATTTGTACATGTAGCTGCAAGTTGGGTAACAGGTCATTGGGAATGGGGCCAGATATCGGCCTTTGGTGCATATATATATATATATATATATATACACATAGCTAGATTATGACATGAATGTACATAATCTGTTTTAGCAGGTCATGCTGACTTTAATCGTATTTACTCTGGCTCTGCATTCAACCTGGAAAGATATACATGTACACGTAAGGCCCTGAAATAATTAGTGCTTGTCAATATCGATATTGTACATGTAGGAGTCAGTGTCTGCGAGCACATCAAACACGCTGTTTTTCCGTTTCACGCTTTGCAGACACCAGATGGTTGTAACAGGGATCATATTTATCTCTTGCATTTTGGTTAAAGAGCTGTTCTACTCTGTAATGTTTGATTAACGTAATTGTTCTGTGAAATTATATATATGTATTTTATATAACATTGTTTTGTCTGCATCCAGTTGGCCCTTCAACACTGCAAGTGGCCACAAGTTCTGTTCCAACTCTGGGAGATTTAGCTGCAGCTTTAAAAGGTTTGTCAGTGACTTAACAAAGACATCTTTATTGTCAAGACATCAATCATATTTAAATGAGACTTGTACATTCTGAGGTAAGGCATTATATACCACTCAAATTATGGAATAAATGAAAAAAAAAAATTGTTACACATAAATTTTACAAATAAATGGGCACCCCGGTTCCCTGAACATGATAACTGGCTACAGTCGTATGAGTGCAAAATTATTTTGTATGGTATTAGGGAACCATCAGCCAACCAAGCAGTCCATCAATCAATCAGTCAGTCAGTTATGTTTGTATTGCCCAACTGTGTGTAAAATGTGTCTGTTTACATTTATTTTGTAGGATGAAAGTACATGTAAACAGACTGGAAAGTGAATTGCTCTATACATGCACATAGAAATGCGTGCACAGTACATGTACATATATATATATATATATATATATATATATAATGTAAACAAATGTATATAGTACAGTATGCTAACTGCCATAGCCTAATGTGTATTTCATGTACCCCAAATTGTGGGGGTGACGTAACTGATTGCGTGTTAACGAGACATATTCATCATTGCTGCACCTCTGGCAGGCTGATGCGTTCTGCATGTACGGGAGGTTACACGCGTGTCACCTGGAGTGTGTTATCCAATATCCTGTAAGGAGCTAAGGTAGTCATCTGTCTGGGTGTTGTAGATACAGCGGACTTCATCAACATGTTCATGGACAGAACAGCACTAAGCTTTGCGGCCATAAGGACGATACATTATTTATCCTCTGTGTTTGATTGGAGATTCACTCTTTTAGTTCAGGAATATTTTATATATATGAACATGCAAATACGATACATCTGGTATATTAATCTGTGCCTAAATTGTAGAAAAGTTTGTGAGTAACTAGCCAGTGGTTGGTGCTTACCCAGGTCACTCCCGTTTCCTCCGATCCATAAAAAAGACTGTCGTCGTTTCAGTGAACAATTCTCAATTATAGCATTAGTCAACTATGAATAATTAATCAAAAACAGTTTGTGCAAACCATGTACTTGCTTGGGTGGAGATAGATGTAAATGCTGAGGTGATTTTTCTCTCACTGACATGAGAATCTGTTGCAGAGTTGATGTCCCAACTGTCCTCGCTCTCATTGCTTTTCTCTACATGTATGTACATGTACATTGCAGGTTCCATTGCATGGATTCGTACATAATGCAAGCTCAGAATACAGTGATCTGTATAATACTCAGTTTATCAGGATAAACAATTTTTAGTGATACTCTTCAAGTTTCCTGGGAGCCGTTATCGGTATCATTTGGGTTTTGACGTACATGTAGCCTTTATTTAAAACTTTGCAAAGGGCAGACTGGCCAATTTTGGGTTTCTTTGTTGTTCGGGGTTTGTGAGTAGAGTGTAGCGGAATGCTGGGTATCTGAGCGAGACATTGATTGACACTAGGTGTACTACGCGAATTGATCTGAATCACATAGCTGGCAGCCATGTGTAATGATGGCCTATGAGCAGCCTGGGAATGTGATGGTAAAGACTTGTTACCGTGATGCTGGTACATGAAGTATCAATGCTGAGGGGTAGGCCAGGTAATTAAGACCCGTTAAACAAGGTTAGGGTCTTGAGTAAAATTGCGACCGGGATGGCCGCAGTCATTTATCTTCATTCCATGTCTAACGTAGATAGGAACACTCTCCAAGGCCTTTTCAGTTAACAGCGGGCATTTATTATACATAATAATAATAATGATAATAGTAATAATGGTTTTATTTCAAGAGGGTTAAATACAGTGTGTATACTCAGTCAGCACTGGGTTGATCTACCCTGAGGCCCTCAGGCACAAACAAATTTGAAACAATACATTACATTGCATATGCGTTTGAAAACATGGTAATTTGGATGGTGTAAACCACTTGCAACAAGATTTTGAAAACAATACATATATAAATATACAGTGGCAAATTAAATCAACACAACAGTGAAATAGTAATAAAAGCAAGTGTGAATTTGGCCACCATAACTGTCCCACGCAATGGCAGAGATAGGTTAGTGGGAGATGGATCATTACCGACGCCTCTCTATCCCCTCCAGAAGTTGGAACCTCATGACACATGTCCAGAGCACTGAACGAGTGAGTGGGAGGCGGCCCATTACCAACCCCTTTCTACCCCCTCCAGAAGTTGGAACCTCATGACACATGTCCAGAGCACAGAATGAGTGAGTGGGAGACGGCCCATTACCGACGCTTTTCTATCCCCTCCAGAAGTTGGAACCTCATGACACATGTCCAGAGCACTAAACGAGTTAGTGGGAGGCGGCCCATTACCAACCCCTTTCTACCCCCTCCAGAAGTTGGAACCTCATGACACATGTCCGGAGCACTGAACTTGTGAGTGGGAGGCGGCCCATTACCGACGCCTCTCTATCCCCTCCAGAAGTTGGAACCTCATGACACATGTCCAGAGGACTGAACGAGTGAGTGGGAGGCGGCCCATTACCGACGCCTCTCTATCCCCTCCAGAAGTTGGAACCTCATGACACATGTCCAGAGGACTGAACGAGTGAGTGGGAGGCGGCCCATTACCAACCCCTTTCTACCCCCTCCAGAAGTTGGAACCTCATGACACATGTTGAAAACAGAGAATGTGTGAGCGGGTGATGGCCCTTTCCCATCCCCTTCTCGTCTGCATATGAGCTCAATATATAATTATAAGTTTCAGTTCTTGGGAAAGGCGTTTTTAGGTTAACTGCAGTAGTAGGTCTTAAATTCATAGCAGGGTTTAATTCAGTTGAGAATAGAGCTGACATATAGGCTGGGAAACAGCATGGGAATGACCAGACTCTGAGGTCCTTACAGGTCAACCCCCAAACCCTTTTTCCTTCCTCTCTTTACTTGAGAAACAACCATATTTATACAGTTTACAATTGTTTGTTTACTTAACTATTAGTAATAGTTGCTGGTTTCAGGTATAAACTTGTTCTTTAATTACAAACACTGACTGATTAGTCAAATGCACAGGTGGAAAGTTAATCCCCACATTTAATCTGCTTAACTATACATGTTAACAAACTGGACACCGTTGACTGCCCAGTCTATAGCTTGATTTAACTGTTCGTATGTCACACGTCTATTATAACTATTTTACATGTACATTACACTTGACCACTACATGTGTGTCCACAGCTTGTCTGTAGCTCGTTCACTAGTAGTTTACATGAATTATTAGGATGATCAGTATATAGCTGGTCATAAAATGATCAGACAATCAGTAGACATGCACATCTATATATATAGACATGAGGTGTAGGCCAAGTGATGATCAGACAATCAGTAGACATGTACATCTATATATATACACATGAGGTGTAGGCCAAGTGATGATCAGACAATCAGTAGACATGTACATCTATATATATACATGAGGTGTAGGCCAAGTGATGATCAGACAATCAGTAGATATGTACATCTATATATATACGAGGTGTAGGCCAAGTGATGATCAGACAATCAGTAGACATGTACATCTATATATATACGAGGTGTAGGCCAAGTGATGATCAGACAATCAGTAGACATGTACATCTATATATATACACATGAGGTGTAGGCCAAGTGATGATCAGACAATCAGTAGACATGTACATCTATATATATATATATATATATATATATATATATATATATACATGAGGTGTAGGCCAAGTGATGATCAGACAATCAGTAGACATGTACATCTATATATATATACATGAGGTGTAGGCCAAGTGATGATCAGACAATCAGTAGATATGTACATCTATATATATATATATATATATATATATATATATATATATATATATATATATACATGAGGTGTAGGCCAAGTGATGATCAGACAATCAGTAGACATGTACATCTATATATATATACATGAGGTGTAGGCCAAGTGATGATCAGACAATCAGTAGACATGTACATCTATATATATATACATGAGGTGTAGGCCAAGTGATGATCAGACAATCAGTAGACTTGTACATCTATATATATTTATACATGAGGTGTAGGCCAAGTGATGATCAGACAATCAGTAGACATGTACATCTATATATATATACATGAGGTGTAGGCCAAGTGATGATCAGACAATCAGTAGATATGTACATCTATATATATATATATATATATATATATATATATATATATATATATACATGAGGTGTAGGTCAAGTGATGATCAGACAATCAGTAGACATGTACATCTATACATATATATATATATATATATATATACATGACGTGTAGGCCGAGCGATGATCAGACAATCAGTAGACATGTACATCTATATATATATATATATATATATATATATATATATATATATATATATATATATATATACATGAGGTGTAGGCCAAGTGATGATCAGACAATCAGTAGACATGTACATCTATATATATACGAGGTGTAGGCTAAGTGATGATCAGACAATCAGTAGACATGTACATTATATATGAATGCATGTAGTACCACTTAAAACTTCTGTATACATGGAGGATGGATTTAGGGTTGTTTCAATGTTCCATGCAGAAGGTCTTCTCTGTGGCTCAGTTGGTTAGCGTGCTAGCACAGCGTTGTGACCAGAAGCCTCTCACCAATGCGGTCGCTGTAAGTTCAAGTCTAACTCATGCTGGCTTCCTCTCTGGTCGTAAGTGGGAAGGTCTTCCAGCAACCTGCCGATGGTCGTGGGTTTCCTCCCACCATAGTGCTGGCCGCTGTGGTATACGGGAAATATTCTTGAGTACGGCGTAAAACACCAATCAAATAAATAAACAAATAAATCAAATGGCCCAATATTAGTGGAATGTGAATTTGGTGATGTTTTCTTCACTGTTTTGTTAGGAACGTGTAGTACCCAAGACTGTTTCTTTTGTGGGTCACAAATTCATGAAACTTTTTTTTGAGAATGCTGTAGAATGAGAAAAATCTTAGATAATAGAAAAAAACAAATGAGCATCCATTTCATTGGATAGGCTGTCTGTGCTGTGTGGGGACTTGACCAATCAAAAGCTGAAGTGTGCAGTTTAAATGTCAAATCATTCAGCATGTTATATGGGAAAATAAAAAGAGCATGTTGTTGTAAAACATTGAGTTGTGATCCCAATGAAGGCAGTACGATTGATTCTGTTTATTATGATGCACATTTGTGTGATTATGAAGGGCCATGTGTACATTTATATGGTGTGAGATTTGCAAATTATATGTATACATTTTATATCTCCACATTTGCAAGTTTGTTTTTTTGTCAACAACAACGTGTGTTTATTTTGGGTGTTCTACACGAAACAAGAAAAGGGAAAGTAAAGATTTCTTCCCTTTGCAAGACTCCATGTCTGGAGTGCTTTTTGATGACACTTACAGCGCTCTTAGCAATTTGAAGCTAATTTGTTGGCTTGTTTCAAGAAAAAACACTCCTGCAAATAACTGTTTAGCTGAGGCATTATTGACAGCTTTCAATAGGGTGTGAGCGAATCACAAAACATCTCCTGAATGCTAATGTGTAAGGAAATGAATTGCGGGCAGATTTTCCGTTTTATTCCTCCGTCAATCTTCATGTAGTGGCCCAGTTTCTGGCTGTTCTGGACTAGTATTGATCACTGATGATAAGTAAGCAAACATCTCCGTCATCACTTTGATGGGTTACTATCCGATAACTCGATAACCCAAAAATTATGGCCGACTCCACGACGGCAATGAGGGACTTCCCTTGGCTAGAAAGAGACACATCGACCAATAATTCGTTCAAAGTAGATTTTGATAGTCGAGTCTTCTCCCGACGTTGATTTTGGAGTCGTCCCCTCCTTCTTTTTTTTAACTTTCCAGTCAGCATCTCGATCTCTCGCCAGGGAAATCTTCAGACGCCCTCAGTGATGGTATCTAAACCGTTGTTTTTCTTTTCCAGTCTCAGACACTCACAATTCGGTGGAGGATAAAATCAGGAACTTCTGATGGTAAACTGGCAGGAAACCATGGCAACTGAAGAGGATGTACTCTTCGATGATGTTTACGAACTCTGTGAGGTGATTGGCAAGTAAGTACTATTTTTTTCTCAAAGCTAATAAAATAGCCTTCGAATGCAGTTTTCATTGCAAAGTTAAAGTTTGTGTCTGTTGAATGAAGTGAGCACGTGTTACCTTATTATACGTGTCAAATGATGATAGGCTACTTCTTTGTTTCTTTTTCCAGCGTGTAGAACATCAGATTTTTTCTTTGAATATAACAAATATGAAAAGTGTAATTGTAGGGCTCCCCAACGTTTTCTTTGAAATATTACAATTCTCTTGTAACTACATAAAATTCCAGCATAAAAATAAGGAGATTCATTTTATGAGACAAAATGGGTCAGAGGTCAAAGGAAGAGTCCATTGTAGTTCATGGTGGAATGAAGCTAAACAATGAGTTCTAATTTGGAAAGGCTGTGAGAGACAAAATTGTGATATATGATCTGTTTGAGGTGTCTCCAGTTTCAGTAAACAGGTTTCTTATTTCTCACCACAATTCTCACACACATTGTGCACGCGTGTTAATTAAATTACATAATTACTGTAAAATATCTATAAAAAAAAAAAACTAAGAGGATACTACAAGTGCTTTAAAAACTGATTCAGTTTATTGTACAAATTTTTCAAAAAATTTGAATATCTTAGAAATCTGGTTAAAGTTTTGACCAAGAGCCGGGGATGATAAGCTGAATAGTTCGTAGAAGATGTGGACAGCTTTGTGAATTTAATTTGACTTACGGTTTAATGTGACTCGGTGAAAACCCATTTTTCATATGGCTTAAAAGTTGTGTAATTGCTTGAAATTAGAGTTGAAAAACTTTAAAGAAAAAGTAAGCTAAAATATGAAGTAAGGTTCATCATACAGACAACTGCAAACTATGTATAAAAACACTTTTTAAAAATTTTTTTTGTTTTAAGGGTGTTGAAAGGCATTCAAATATTTGAATTCTGTGGTAGGCTTTATGGGGCCATACTGGCATTATTTAGGAAATCTGACGTCACATCCTCTTTTTTTCCTCATGTTCACCAGAAGGAAGGAATTTTTGGGAACATTATTTCAGTAATCTTTTACTCATGGGTTAAAAAAGTTATTACAACTTTCAGTGTCGTGATTAAAGCTGGAAAAACTTCCTAGAGTTTCTAACTTCTGATAGTATGGTCCATAAAGCCCACCTTAGAATTTAAAGATTTAAGCGGCTTTAACTCACTTTACAAAAATCTAAATAAATAAACGAAAGTATATTTATGCATAGTTTTAAGTTTTCTGTGTGATGAACCTTACTTCATATTTTAGCTTTCTTTTACTTTCAGTTTTAACAGGTTTGAATCTTTTTTATATTTAAACTGTTTTATACTGCTTTTAAAGTGTGTTGGACAATATCCCTTCCTTTTGTGAATGTTGGAAAAAATGGTCTCATTGAGAGTTTGTTTTTGATATAACTGAAAATTGTGCAACCTTCATAATTTAAAATTTAACTTAGCTGATGTAATTGAAATCCTGGAAATGTCGCGGAAATGTTTGAAGATTTCTTTTACTGTGCTTTCAACTTTTTTATCAAGTTTTTTTTGTGTGTGTGTGTAAATGAATCTTCTCATTTTTGGTGATGTGATTGAAATATGTCATTTTTCCAGTGGAATTCATGCATACATGTTCATGTTACTGTGAAAATAAAGCTAGTAATGATTTGTTTGTGTCACTAAAGGTGGAGGCTTCATAAAACTGTGCAAGAACAAAACTTCTTAAAGATTATTTCTCTACTCCTCCCAGTTCTCTTAGAACGTTTTAAAATATTGGTCGCAGTGGTGATTGAATAGGTTGAAGAATTAGGGTAGAGTAACATGCCATTATATAAATTGTTGTAGATCATTCATCTGCGTCGGAGTGGAACAGTGTAGAAATATGTGATGAACATTTTACAGGGATTTTACGGTATCGGTCATCAGGCATGTTGATCTAAATCTACATGTAGTTGATACTCAGTATTTTTATGTGAAATCTAAGCCTCATGATCATTGCCCCTCCTGATGTATTCGGAAGGGGACACTTGTGGACAGTGAGGTGGGACATTATGTATGGAGGGGGACACTTGTGGCCAGGAAAGTGGTACGTTGTGGCCAGGAAAGTGGTACATTGTGGCCAGGAAAGTGGTATGTTGTGGACAGTGAAGTGAGACATTATGTACTTCTTGGCATTATCCAAACCTGAAAGCTCATTGTGTTTTGGAGTTTCTGCAGATAAGAAATTCTGGACTCGCTTACCAAATTCAGAATCAGAGTAAGTTTGAACTCGTTTGCCCATCGTTTAAAATTGTGTTACTATTTGAAGTCCTAGTTATTATTAAAACCTTAATTAAATGCTTGGATCAAGGGATAGGGAATCCCTGAGAATGTGTGCATTTATATCATGTGATTGAAAAAAAAAATGAAATCTACTCACTGAAACAAGATAATCTCAGAAACGGCTGTGTGATAAAAATCTTCCTATTTGTAGATGACACTGTGAGTGCTCTACAAGTGAGCCACTAGCAGGCTCGTGCCTGACTTGTGGCATTCCACTTTCAGTCATCTGTGGCCTATGACATTGTGTACCACAGTCACAGTACACATGGATACATGTACGTGTAGGTGCACCAGAGACACAGTACACGCGGATACATGTACGTGTAGGTGCACCAGAGACACAGTACACATGGATACATGTACATGTAGGTGCACCAGAGACACAGTACACGTGTATACATGTACATGTAGGTGCACCAGAGACACAGTACATGTGGATACATGTACATGTAGGTGCACCAGAGACACAGTACTCGTGGATACATGTACCTGTAGGTTCACCAGAGAGACAGTACTCGTGGATACATGTACATGTAGGTGCACCAGAGACACAGTACTCGTGGATACATGTACATGTAGGTGCACCAGAGACACAGTACATGTGGATACATGTACATGTAGGTGCACCAGAGACACAGTACTCGTGGATACATGTACATGTAGGTGCACCAGAGACACAGTACATGTGGATACATGTACATGTAGGTGCACCAGAGACACAGTACTCGTGAATACATGTGCGTGTAGGTGCACCAGAGACACAGTACACGTGGATACATGTACGTGTAGGTGCACCAGAGACACAGTACACGTGGATACATGTACGTGTAGGTGCACCAGACACACAGTACACGTGGATACATGTACGTGTAGGTGCACCAGAGACACAGTACACGTGTATACATGTATGTGTAGGTGCACCAGAGACACGCTTCCAGCTTCAAAGACCGCTTGGTCGTACTAACCATGTATTCTGTACATATGTAGCTAACTTCTCAGGGAGATTGGGGTTCTGCTCCCAGCCACACATCAGTACGGTGCAGGTGTGAGGAGCACCTGCAGAACTGTGAAGAGGCTGTGCAGTACTTGTTGGTTTCGTATTGGGTGATGATCTCCATGGTCGGTACCACTGATTAGTTTTTTTTCGCAGTACACTAATGGTGTATCTCTGAAAACCAGAAACTTCAATGACAGTGACTCAGCATTTAGGATCCGAGTCACTTTGACCAAAAAATTACGTCAAAATAAAATGCCAAACTATGAAGTCACAATCAAATTTTTACGGATTAGATCTACAAGAAATGACTTAAACTTAAGCAAATGGCTAAGTCTGAATCTAAGAGTTCTGTTGATCTAAAAACTTTTTTGGGGGTTTGTTTGGAATGTATGATGATACCCTATAGGATTTTCAGTACCAAAAGTGATATTGTGTGACATTTATTAGCATTAAATATGTTCATTTTTGAGTCAAAATCTGAGGTCATACCTGTACAGTACAGTGCTGTGTATTTCCACTCAGTCTCATGGCGTAACCAAACAGTAGCCTGCAATGAAAGCTTTTACTTTTTTTGTCCCCATTGGTTACAAAGTAGCAAGCTCATGGGTTATCTATCAACATTTTTGTGCGTGGTTGTTGCAGACTACATGTATGAAGGAAGGTCTTCTGCTTGTGCTGCCTTCAGGGTTATGGTATCAGGTTTTTAACTATCAAAGCCCTCCTCAATCTGGTTGTCATTCCAGAAGGATCAGTCAGAAGTTTGGTTAAATGTTTACCCCAGATGTTTCCTGGCCTTCCCACATCTGGAAAACAGGTGCTTATTAAGTCACCCTTCCCCACCACCAGCTTGGGCCTGGATCTTAGCTCTCTGGTGGGGCTTCTGGCTCCTACAGGTAGTAAAGTGGCTTTGTTAGTGCTGGAGTTTTTATTTGAAGTTTGATATGATTGATTAGATCGGTTTATCATTTACTTATAATTGGACTGGATGGCCCCAAAGTTAGCAGTATCATTTATACATTTAGGAACATTTGTAAAGTAACAGTAAGTACATACACATGTATGTCCTAGCTTTTAGTGAAAGTACTAGATTGTGTTCTCTGGTCAGGTTTTGTTCCTAGCTTTTAGTGAAAGTACTAGATTGTGTTCTCTGGTCAGGTTTTGTTCCTAGCTTTTAGTGAAAGTACTAGATTGTGTTCTCTGGTCAGGTTTTGTTCCTAGCTCTTAGTGAAAGTACTGGATTGTGTTCTCTGGTGTGGTTTTGTTCCTAGCTTTTAGTGAAAGTACTGGATTGTGTTCTCTGGTCAGGTTTTGTTCCTAGCTTTTAGTGAAAGTACTAGATTGTGTTCTCTGGTCAGGTTTTGTTCCTAGCTTTTAGTGAAAGTACTAGATTGTGTTCTCTGGTCAGGTTTTGTTCCTAGCTTATAGTGAAAGTACTAGATTGTGTTCTCTGGTCAGGTTTTGTTCCTAGCTCTTAGTGAAAGTACTAGATTGCTGTTCTCTGGTCAGGTTTTGTTCCTAGCTTTTCGTGAAAGTACTAGATTGTGTTCTCTGGTCAGGTTGTGTTCCTAGCTTTTAGTGAAAGTACTAGATTGTGTTCTCTGGTGTGGTTTTGTTCCTAGCTTTTAGTGAAAGTACTAGATTGTGTTCTCTGATCTGGTTTTGTTCCTAGCTCTTAGTGAAAGTACTAGATTGTGTTCTCTGGTGTGGTTTTGTTCCTAGCTCTTAGTGAAAGTACTAGATTGTGTTCTCTGGTGTGGTTTTGTTCCTAGCTCTTAGTGAAAGTACTAGATTGTGTTCTCTGGTGTGGTTTTGTTCCTAGCTTTTAGTGAAAGTACTAGATTGTGTTCTCTGGTGTGGTTTTGTTCCTAGCTTTTAATGAAAGTACTGGATTGTGTTCTCTGGTGTGGTTTTGTTCCTAGCTTTTAGTGAAAGTACTAGATTGTGTTCTCTGGTGTGGTTTTGTTGCTAGCTTTTAATGAAAGTACTAGATCGCTGTTCTCTGATCTGGATTTGTTGCTAGCTTTTAATGAAAGTACTAGATCGCTGTTCTCTGGTCAGGTTTTGTTCCTAGCTTTTAGTGAAAGTACCAGATTGCTGTTCTCTGATCAGGTTGTGTTCCTAGCTTATAGTGAAAGTACTAGATCGCTGTTCTCTGATCAGGTTTTGTTCCTAGCTTTTAATGAAAGTACTAGATCGCTGTTCTCTGATCTGGTTTTCTTCCTATCTTTTAATGAAAGTCCTAGATTGTGTTCTCTGGTCAGGTTTTGTTGCTAGCTTTTAATGAAAGTACTAGATCACTGTTCTCTGATCAGGTTTTGTTGCTAGCTTTTAATGAAAGTACTAGATCGCTGTTCTCTGGTTAGGTTTTGTTCCTAGCTTTTAATGAAAGTACTAGATTGCTGTTCTCTGATCAGGTTTTGTGTTCCTAGCTTTTAATGAAAGTACTAGATCGCTGTTCTCTGATCTGGTTTTGTTCCTAGCTTTTAATGAAAGTACCAGATTGCTGTTCTCTGGTCAGGGTTTGTTTTTAGCTTTTAATGAAAGTACTAGATCGCTGTTCTCTGGTCTGATTTTGTTTTTAGCTTTTAATGAAAGTACTAGATTGCTGTTCTCTGATCTGGTTTTGTTCCTAGCTTTTAATGAAAGTACCAGGTTGCTGTTCTCTGGTCAGGATTTGTTCCTAGCTTTTAATGAAAGTACTAGATCGCTGTTCTCTGATTTGGTTTTGTTCCTAGCTTTTAATGAAAGTACTAGATTGCTGTTCTCTGATCTGGTTTTGTTCCTACCTTTTAATGAAAGTACTAGATCGCTGTTCTCTGATCAGGTTTTGTTGCTAGCTTTTAGTGAAAGTACTAGATCGCTGTTCTCTGATCAGGTTTTGTTGCTAGCTTTTAATGAAAGTACTAGATCACTGTTCTCTGATCAGGTTTTGTTGCTAGCTTTTAATGAAAGTACTAGATCGCTGTTCTCTGATCAGGTTTTGTTCCTAGCTTTTAATGAAAGTACTAGATCGCTGTTCTCTGATCTGGTTTTGTTCCTAGCTTTTAATGAAAGTACTAGATCGCTGTTTTCTGATCAGGTTTTGTTCCTAGCTTTTAATGAAAGTACTAGATTGTGTTCTCTGGTCAGGTTTTGTTGCTAGCTTTTATTGAAAGTACTAGATTGCTGTTCTCTGAACAGGTTTTGTTCCTAGCTTTTAATGAAAGTACCAGATTGCTGTTCTCTGATCAGGGTTTGTTCCTAGCTTTTAATGAAAGTACTTGATCGCTGTTCTCTGATCTGGTTTTGTTCCTAGCTTTAAATGAAAGTACTAGATTGCTGTTCTCTGGTCTGGTTTTGTTCCTAGCTTTTAATGAAAGTACTAGATCGCTGTTCTCTGATCAGGTTTTGTTCCTAGCTTTTAATGAAAGTACCAGATTGCTGTTCTCTGATCTGGTTTTATTCCTACCTTTTAATGAAAGGGCTAGATTGTGTTCTCTGATCAGGTTTTGTTGCTAGCTTTTAATGAAAGTACTAGATTGTGTTCTCTGATCAGGTTTTGTTCCTAGGTTTTATTGAAAGTACTAGGTTGCTGTTCTCTGGTCTGATTTTGTTGCTAGCTTTTAATGAAAGTACTAGATTGTGTTCTCTGATCTGGTTTTGTTCCTAGGTTTTAGTGAAAGTACTAGGTTTCTGTTCTCTGGTCTGATTTTGTTGCTAGCTTTTAATGAAAGTACTAGATTGTGTTCTCTGGTCAGGTTTTGTTCCTAATTTAGGCTGCAGACTGTACTTCTACATCTTCAAACAGTCAGTATTGTAGTGTTTTGTGACTGATTTGTACACACTAATGACACTTTCAGTAATGTAGCCGAACAAATTTTAACCAAGTGTTTTGACCAAGTGTTTGCATTGAACAAAAAAAAAAAAACAAAATGAACGAGTAAGACAAAAAAAAAAAAATTATCACATTTGTTTGCAACAAAATGCCTATTTTCAAGTGTATTCATGTTGGTGTGTTGTGGAAATCAGCAAAAACTTACCAATTTATTAGTTTCCATGTGTCATCAGTCTGGTCATTCAGAAGCTTCCTGAATTTGCTGATAATCAATATCCCACATAAAAAGTCTTGCCATCACCATTTCTACGTGCATTAATGCTGAATTTAATAATATGTCCTAAAAAAAAAAAAAAGCTGCCAAATTAGAAAAGCTTTAAAACTTTACAACAATATAGACTCTTTATCATATTGGTGAGTTTTTGTTCTTTGTCTACATGCTACAGGCTATGAATGTCAAAATGGAAGCGAGACAAAAAACTTATGATGTTGGGGATTCTTTTCAGCGCACAAAAGCGTTCGTGGCATAATTTCCCTATCAGTCTATCAAACAGAGATGCTTGAAAGAAAAACCCTCAGTTTTCCCAGTTATTAGGCTTGCTGGAGGCTTAATTTATGTCATTTATTTCTGGATGCTGGTTGAAACTTGATTATGCCTTTCATATTTTCACTGCCAGTGGCAATATCAGATCTTTAAAACTATGATTCGTTTAGTTTCACGTGAAATTTTCAACATGTAAACACATGTATTTCTTACATCATTCATTCTGATGAAAACCCTGAAGTAAAAGAAAAGCCAAATATAAAGTGAGGTTCGTCATACAGACAGCTGAAATGCAGACTATGCTTAAAAGTACTTTCATTTATTTTTTCAGATTTTTTGAAAGTCATTCAAATATTTGAATACTATGGTGGGCTTTATGAGCCATACTGACGTTATCTAGGAACTTGCATCACCTTTTTTTCCTGATGTTCACCAGAAGAAAGGAATTTTGGGATATTTATTTCTGTTATGTTTTACTCATGGGTAAAAGGAGTTATTCCAACATCCAGTGATGTGATTAGAGTTGGAAAAACTCTGATGATTCCTCTGGTGTCAGAGTTCCTAAACTCTGGTAGTATGGTCCATAAAGCCCACCTTCCAGTGCAAATATTTGAACAGTCTTAACAAAAATCTGCAAAACATAAAATTTATGAGTGTATTTATGCATTGTTTTAAGGGATTTATTTAGTGACGCCTACTATGATTTTTAGAGGCCTTTAAAAGGCATGTATTCATTCAGTGGGTTAAACATTTAGAGATAGTCATACTAAGTTCTGCGGTTCAGGGTGAAATGTACACCTTGTTGGGATGTAACTTGAAAAATCATGCCAGAAAAACCTAATTTTTGGACTTTCATGTACATGTATTCTACCAAGGGGGCCTTGCAGTTTTCTCGTATTTGTCAGAATTGTTTGAAACTTTGTGAAATTTTGATTTTTTTTTAAAAGCTAGCACTTCAGTTTTAATTAATTTGTTAACTAAAGAGCTTGTCTGTCACCTCAAAATGGCAACATTTGGGGCCAAAGTTTCCTTATTCATCAATAATTATATTAGTGATCATTATATCAGCTGTTCCTTTGTGGATAGCTAAACACCTAGCTAATTAGTTTAACTATATTTTGTCATTCTTTACAGTTAACAGTGACCTTAATGACTCTATATGATTTAAGGCCAAAGAAATTTGAAAAATAAGATTGTTCTTAAATGAGCTAGAAATCATTTTAGTGTCTTTAACTGTTGACAGTGAAATAATTTTTATTTGTGTATTTACTTGATTGTTGTTCAGTGCCATACTAGATAATTTTTCACTTGTAAAACAGCAGTCAGATTCCTGGGTGGAGGAAGCAGGAGTGTGCGGGGTAGTCCACCAGTCTTTAGCAAGTTTGGAAAGAATAAATGAAGTTAGTATAATTGTGAAGCTATGAAGAGGTAAAGAAAATCTGATGATCTACGGTAAGTGCATATGGCTACCAGGTGTGTGCTGCTGAGCTTATGCCTCGCTGGGGGTGAGAACTTATCCTGCCATTAGAGGGGCATTTGATACACCCAAAGGGTACAGGGTCATCTAAACCTGACTGCCACCAACAGTCAGGGCTTAACACAGTTAAAGCTAATAATAGCTACACTGATGATTTCAGAACATCTACCTGTATGAAATATGCTATGAAAAGTGAGCCTGTAGCTTTTACATGAAGGTACTAATGAAAAAGCCTTGTGTCTAGTTTGCTGTGTTATAATCTTGTAGTTATTTTGTGTTTAGTTGATATTTTGTGTGAAAGGTTGAAAAGTAAGGCTTGCAGTAAGTAAGCCTCTTACTGTATCATTTACTCCATTCTACATTCATATTTGTATAAATATGTGATCACTATACACAAATGAAGTATAGTGATGGCTGTAACCAAGTACATGGTAACCAAGGACATGGTAACAGAGGACATGGTAACCAAGTACATGGTAACTAAGTACATGGTAACCAGGTGGAAGTCCTTTGCAGTGAGTTTCAAATATTATCAGGAAGTTTCTTGTTTGAAATTAATGAAGAAGTAGAGAACAGAAGGATTTGTTGGAAGCTGTTTATTTCCATGTTTTCATTAATTATGAGTATTATAAAGGACTGGTTTTGTGTTTGTTTTTTCCATTTGCCTTCTCCCTTTGATGTGCTGCATTGTGTTTCAAACCTTTCTGTTTTATTGTCTATAGTCATTAAGCTTTCTCCTGATAAAAAACACTGTTTCTTTGTAGATAACAATATCATGAGATATTAGGTCTTTCATGTTGTTGAGGGAAGATTTTATCCTTTGGTTTGGTAAGGCTGTGAAAATTGTTCATTATATCATCTTTGCATTTTCTCAGCTTTTTTGTGTAACGCAAATGGACTTTTCTAGCTTTGTTAATTACTCTGCTAGGTGTACTGTAAAGATTTTGATCATATTGGGCCTTTTCATTTTGTGAAACTTTTGACTTTTTTGTCATGAATTTCTCAATAAATCACAAGGAATCATTCAAGAACTGTGGGAATTCAATTATCCATGGTCAGCTGGCTTTGATTCCAAGCAGAAGAGATAAATTCCTGTATGCATGACAGTTGGTGTCCACATTATGGTGGGTCATTTAGAACAGGAGAAATGATTTCTGACTGAAATTAAAGGTTGCCTGATTCATGTGGATCATTTCGTCTGCGTTTCTTGTCGTAATGTGTCACTTTGAAGTGCATTGCGCCATTTGACGTGCAGACTTGATAGCTCGCATCTGCCGTGACTAGGGTAATGTCTGGTCTTCGCGAGACGCCCGTAAGTGCCTCCCTTCAGACTCGCTCTTGTCTCCGGGGTTCAGCTGTTAGTCCCGCTTCAACGACTCACTTTCATCTGTGGAAAGGTCAAGGTCACTCTGTCAGAGTTGTATGCCGATCACGGTAATAGAATGGCTATCAAGTTTATTTGATTTGGAGGTGATCCCAGTCTGATAAATTGTGCTGTTTGTCATTCGGAGCAACGTTTTTTTTCCCTCAGGGTAATTCTTCTATAAGCATTGCCAACATGATGAAGTAAAAATTTTAGTAAATGAAATAATATTTTTCCATGTTACTCTTTATTAAGGTGTTGCTTTGGGTTGTTTATCAAAAAATGTGGTGTGGGGGTGTGAAAAAAAAAATGTAAATCTCCCGAAATTTTTTCTTCCAAATTCTTTTTTTAAGAAGGGAACAGATATCATGAAGTATTACTCACGAAACTTACATATTTTTGCAATTATATTCCCAACTTTCTAAACAAAATTTCCTTTTCAAATATTTTAAGATTGTCACAATGAGGGAAAGCTGCAAGTTTAAGTGTCACAATGAGGGAAAAGGTGCAAGTTTAAGTGTCACAATGAGGAAAAAGTGCAAGTTTAAGTGTCACAATGAGGGAAAAGGTGCAAGTTTAAGTGTCACAATGAGGGAAAGGTACAAGTTTAAGTGTCACAATGAGGGAAAGGTGCAAGTTTAAGTGCCAAAAATGAGGGAAAAGGTGCAAGTTTAAGTGAAATGTTTAGATCATTTACTATACATTGAGGAAATTGTACATCTGTAAATTCATAAATACCTGTTTTTATCTTGATGCATGTAGCACATTTTACCGATTTCAAATATGAAATCTCTGCATTCATAATTGCTGCTTACAGTAAAATGTGGAGAATTGATGTACAAGAGTTTGAGGACACTTAGTACTCTCTGAATTGTTTGCTGTTTTGGGACCGTTGCCATGCCAGCAATCTTCACTGCATACATGCGTATACAGAGAGAAGTCCCTATGACAGCTGTTGTGTATTCTTGCATCGTTTTATCATGGTGTTTGGATCTACACACACACTCTGTCGCACATGGTTATATTGTCTGTTGAAACTGGTGTCTTGTCTCTCCTACCATGTGTTTTGAGCGTACTGTGTGCTGATTTAAAGTACACACATTATAAATTGTAACACATACATTGTATAGAGAGAGAGAGAGAGAGAGAGAGGCACTGTCTTAATGGGATTCCCCATCTACATATGTACTCCAGTATATACTGTATTGATGTGCACTATCACGGAAACAGACGATCTCCTGTTCTATTTATAGATCTATAGAAAATAGAAACACGCTGCAATTAATTTCAGGTAGGAATATTTTCCTGCAATATAAACGCACAAGGGTTTAGGATTTATACGTGCATTGCAAAGAGCCGAACATACATGTACGCTTCCACAATTCATATTCTGTTAACTGTTGTCATATTTCTGGGCAACTTGCATGTGTAGCTGTTTGATCATGAAGCAGGGCTTTTTCTTTAGTTTAGGGTTAAAGCCCAATGATAAGGTTGCCATGCATTGCCATTTTAAACTACCTGTTCAGTCTTGATCTGTTCAGTTTGTAGGGGCTGTGTTATGTAAACTGATAAGGTTGCCAAGCATTGCCATTTTAAACTGCCTGTTCAGTCTTGATCTGTTCAGTTTGTTGGGGTTGTGTTATGTAAACTGATAAGGTTGCCAAGCATTGCCATTTTAAACTGCCTGTTCAATTTGTATGGGTTGTGTTATGTAAACTGATAAGGTTGCCATGCATTGCCATTTTAAACTGCCTGTTCAGTGTTGATCTGTTCAATTTGTAGGGGCTGTGTTATGTAAACTGATAAGGTTGCCAAGCATTGCCATTTTAAACGGCCTGTTCAATTTGTAGGGGTTGTGTTATGTAAACTGATAAGGTTGCCATGCTTTGCCATTTTAAACTGCTGTTCAGTCTTGATCTGTTCAATTTGTAGGGGTTGTGTTATGTAAACTGATAAGGTTGCCATGCATTGCCATTTTAAACTGCCTGTTCAGTTTGTAGGGGTTGTGTTATGTAAACTGATAAGGTTGCCATGCATTGCCATTTTAAACTGCCTGTTCAATTTGTAGGGGTTGTGTTATGTAAACTGATAAGGTTGCCATGCATGGCCATTTTAAACTGCCTGTTCAATTTGTAGGGGTTGTGTTATGTAAACTGATAAGGTTGCCATGCTTTGCCATTTTAAACTGCTGTTCAGTCTTGATCTGTTCAATTTGTAGGGGTTGTGTTATGTAAACTGATAAGGTTGCCATGCATTGCCATTTTAAACTGCCTGTTCAGTTTGTAGGGGTTGTGTTATGTAAACTGATAAGGTTGCCATGCATTGCCATTTTAAACTGCCTGTTCAATTTGTAGGGGTTGTGTTATGTAAACTGATAAGGTTGCCATGCATGGCCATTTTAAACTGCCTGTTCAATTTGTAGGGGTTGTGTTATGTAAACTGATAAGGTTGCCAAGCATTGCCATTTTAAACGGCCTGTTCAGTTTGTAGGGGTTGTGTTATGTAAACTGATAAGGTTGCCATGCATTGTCATTTTAAACTGCCTGTTCAATTTTGATCTGTTTAGTTTGTTGGGGCTGTGTTGAAGTAGGTGGCCTAGTTTTTTCCCGTGTTAGGAGTATAAGCTTTGTGTTGAAAAGGGATAATCAATTTTGATTAGATTGATGAGAGCCAGACAGGAATTGATGGCCCGGCATAGTTTAACTGTTGTCCCCTTTTGTTCCAATAAAGCTACAGACGGATCACAGTGCCGTTTCTCTCGACATATAAGGTAGCAATCTCTTTCTTAACAAGCCCTCCACTTAAGGTCACATATACACTCCAGATTGATTTCTCGCACCAGAAAATACCCGTAGCACGCAAGAAAAGAAAGTGGTTCTTTAAAAGAAAAAGGAAAACTCTGTGTCGAAGATGGAAAAGCAATCTATTAAATGGAGTTGAATTGAAAACAGCTTTCTTTCTTAAGGACGCCAGCGTAGGTCTTTTGTAAGACGTAGGTCAGGTTTTTCAAAGAAAGAAAAAAATTAATAAAACGTGTTATATGGAAACAGGCAGTTGATCTTTTGCCACGTCTTAGCTAATGGATTTCCTGTATAACTTACTGAAGGCTTCCAAAGCGATTGTAACAAGCTATAAAATACTAATGTCTACTTTTATCAGCGTGTACTTCCAGGTATGGATTTTTTTTTTATTTGACCCTTGTTCAAGTGAATGTGCCCAGAATTTATATGTGTGGGTAACACTTAGGTCAATGTTAAACTGGTCACTATTGAGAGGGACTGGAAATTACTAGGGTGTGGGGAGGGGGGAGGGAGTTTCGTTTTTCGTTTTGACACACATATACAAGCACTAGTGCAGTACCTGTTGAAAACAGTTCATACCTGGCTTACCCTCTGTGTTTTAATGATGACATCTACACATCTACACATAAGGTCTGCCAGCAACCTGCGGATGGTTGTGGGTTTCCCCCGGGCTCTGCCCGGTTTCCACCCACCATAATGCTGGCCGCCGTTTTATAAGTGAAATATTCTTGAGTACGGCGTAAAACACCAATCAAAAAAAAAAAAAAAAAAAAAATCTACACATATACATGCACTAGCGCAGTGCCTGTTGATAACAGTTCATACCTGGCTTACCCTCTGTGTTTTAATGATGACATGTCTACACATATACATGCACTATTGCAGTACCTGTTGATAACAGTTCGTACCTGGCTTACCATCTGTGTTTTAATGATGACATGTCTACACATATACATGCACTATTGCAGTACCTGTTGATAACAGTTCATACCTGGCTTACCCTCAGTATTTTAATGATGACATGTCTGCACATATACATGCACTAGTGCAGTACCTGTTGATAACAGTTCATACCTGGCTTACCCTCTGTGTTTTAATGATGACATGTCTACACATATACATGCACAGCCACTAGTGCAGTACCTGTTGATAACAGTTCATACCTGGCTTACCCTCAGTGTTTTAATGATGATGTGTCTACACATATACATGCACTATTGCATTACCTGTTGATAACAGTTCATACCTGGCTTACCGTCTGTGTTTTAATGATGACATGTCTACACATATACATGCACTAGTGCAGTACCTGTTGATAACAGTTCATACCTGGCTTACCGTCTGTGTTTTAATGATGACATGTCTACACATATACATGCACAGCCACTAGTGCAGTACCTGTTGATAACAGTTCATACCTGGCTTACACTCGGTGTTTTAATGATGATGTGTCTACACATATACATGCACTAGTGCAGTACCTGTTGATAACAGTTCATACCTGGCTTACCCTCTGTGTTTTAATGATGATATGTCTACACATATACATGCACTAGTGCAGTACCTGTTGATAACAGTTCATACCTGGCTTAACCTCTCTGTTTTAATGATGACATGTCTACACATATACATGCACTAGCGCAGTACCTGTTGATAACAGTTCATACCTGGCTTACCATCTGTATTTTAATGATGACATGTCTGCACATAAACATGCACTAGTGCAGTACCTGTTGATAACAGTTCATACCTGGCTTACCCTCTGTGTTTTAATGATGACATGTCTACACATATACATGCACTATTGCAGTACCTGTTGATAACAGTTAATACCTGGCTTACCCTCTGTATTTTAATGATGACATGTCTGCACATATACATGCACAGCCACAAGTGCAGTACCTGTTGAAAACAGTTCATACCTGGCTTACCCTCTGTGTTTTAATGATGACATGTCTACACATATACATGCACTAGTGCAGTACCTGTTGATAACAGTTCATACCTGGCTTAACCTCTCTGTTTTAATGATGACATGTCTACACATATACATGCACTATTGCAGTACCTGTTGATAACAGTTAATACCTGGCTTACCCTCTGTATTTTAATGATGACATGTCTGCACATATACATGCACAGCCACTAGTGCAGTACCTGTTGATAACAGTTCATACCTGGCTTACCCTCTGTGTTTTAATGATGACATGTCTACACATATACATGCACTAGTGCAGTACCTGTTGATAACAGTTCATACCTGGCTTACCCTCTGTGTTTTAATGATGACATGTCTACACATATACATGCACTAGTGCAGTACCTGTTGAAAACAGTTCATACCTGGCTTACCCTCTGTGTTTTAATGATGACATGTCTACAGATATACATGCACTAGAGCAGTACCTGTTGATAACAGTTCATACCTGGCTTACCCTCAGTGTTTTAATGATTGCATGTCTACACATATACATGCACTAGTGCATTACCTGTTGAAAACAGTTAATACCTGGCTTGCCCTCTGTGTTTTAATGATGACATGTCTACATATACATGCACTAGTGCAGTACCTGTTGATAACAGTTCATACCTGGCTTACACTCGGTGTTTTAATGATTGCATGTCTACAAATATACATATACATGTACTTTGTGTAGAGTATTCCACAACAAAGGTATTAAAGTTTTGTACCCCACCTAAAGTTTACCATTTTCCAATTGCCACATTTAATCTGAATCTGATTGGTTTATCAACCATAAGAGTTTTTGGTGAAGTATTTTTGATTTCTTATCAGAAATTCGTGTTTGTTGGCATCAAAAGTGTCACTTTAAGGTCTTAATGTGCTCCATACCAAAAATTAGGTGAAATACAGTATGCTCTTGTAAAAGGGGAAAGATCTCTGAGGTCATCGTTGCCTGAGCAATTTCCTGAAAGTTGCCACTGCACTTTCTTGGGTCCTCAGCAAGTGTAAAGTTGATCAGACTAACTGTTGTAGAAGAAATCAAAGGCCAGATATACATAAACTGTACATCATACAGAGATTCTTAAATTCATATCTTTAATTCATAGGGTTAAGATGTGTAAACTGTTCATCTTGTCGAGATGGAACGTGACAAAAAGAATACTACCTATTATGATTTTGAGTGAGTCCTTAGGGTTTAAGTTTGTACTTAACAATTTTTCAGTCACAGGACAATGGGGGAGTCTTTATAGTGTGAATGTATGTGTAATGTGCCTCCTTGTTGGAGGATGGATTTCCATCGCTCTTTTATCTAGTGCTGTTTCACTGAGACGACTTACCAAAGGCAAGTAAGTCACCCTCACTCGAGCCATCATACTGATACGTCTCAACCAGTGGTTGCACTATCCCCTCAATGTTGAACGTCAAGTGAGGAAGCTACAATATAGGTGTCTTATGTGTGACCTGACCCAGGATTGACCCTGGATGTACCGCGGCTGAAGGGGACGCTCAACCAACTGAGCCATTGGGGCCAGTTGTAGGATTTTGAACCTAGATTTTCCCCAAACTCCCTTAGAGTTTTCAAAATGCATCGGCTATTTAGGAAGGGCTGCAGTTGACATGTAATTTTCTTCACCTTTGGGTCTCTTTCTGTTAGGAGATGTACACTTTTCTCTTTTTTTTTTTTTTTTTTGTTAGCCCTTGTGACTACCCATGTCAACTCCTCTATGTACAGTGTACATGTGTTGTTCCCGATCCTGTTCGACTGTCCTTTTCTTCTTGGGTAGATATGGTTTATTCTTAAGGTCATGAAAAACATGTCCACTTTCCATATGTGTCAGGCAAAGTTGTCTTGTTCTCCTTGTTACCAATGCCGTAACATTGCCATAACACATACACAATATGAAGATTACAACTGTTTAAAATATATTACCACAGGAATGTTAAGTACAATGAAGAGCTGCACCTAAATGCTATGACAGTTGAAAATAACGTTTTGCTTTGTGTTTAGACCAGTAATTGAGTCACGGTTATTTTTAAGATGACAGAGAGACTTTGAATGACCTCTCGGAACATTTTTAACGGAAGGGCACTTTCAAAAGCACCCCCATTTCCCCCCTCATTTATAGAACCACATAAAAGTCCATTCGAGCCACTTCTGAAAGTTCATAGCTAAATATTAACAAGGAATCAGGTCAGTTCTTTTAGTTGGTTATTGAAAAAAACATCTGCTTACTGGCTCCAGGGTATTCTGGCCACCCCATGGCGTTAATCCCCAGTCGTTCATTCTTTTTAAACACATTAGTTAAGGATTATCTGGGACGTAACTGCATATTTATATGTGTTAATTTGATGGTAAAATTCAGCATACTGTAGTATTAAAATTGCAAATGTCGCTACCTTCTGTGACTTCGTTGTCACCATGGTACTAAATGGTTTTTGCCTTCCTCAGAACACTTTGATAGCCTCGTCATCAGACCAATATGGATTAAAGGATTTGTCAATGTAAGAAGTCTTCAATAATCTGGTCAATCATTACATTTATAAAGCATCAGGGAAATCTCTTCTTAGTTCCGCTAGCTTCGCTGGTACAAGAGCACCAGAAGGCATCCCTTGTCTCTCCCCACTTCACACTCCTGTTAGCTGAGGTCTGAGATGCTTTATGCAGAGAATCTCCGCAGCTTATTCAGTTTTGAATTACTGTGAATCAAGCAGAGCGGCCAAAATCACATCCCTTTGTCCATCAACCATGACTGAAGACTGGGACTAAGCCATTGCCATTGATGGCAAAGCTTATCCTCTGAACAATTTGTACTTTTGTTGATCTGACGTCTTTGTGGCGGGGGGTGGGGGGGGGGGGGGGGGCCTCGATGGAATCCCCGCTTTCAATGGGCCACTGTCCCAATAAACTGGCTTGTCTGACACAGCCTTGCAAAGGACTGCATGTAAGAGGGGTTCATTATTTGGGTCTGGCTGTGGTTTGACAGGACGTAGAGATGTGGTTGTCCCTGGTTTGGCTCGAGGTGTTGACAGGATAATTAATCAGGATAAGATGTCATTAGAACTTGTCATGGTGAAAGCACTTATGAATGTGACGCAAAATTGCTGTACTGAAAACTACCGAAGCTCTGTGTGTTTATTAACAGTAAGGCTTACATTGAATCTTTTCATTCCATCAGAATTACATGTCCGTATAGCCCTGGATCATTGTTTGTGAGGTCTGGGTGACAATAGATCATTGCAGTGTTCTTTGGGCTATTAATTGGCGAATACTCACACATTTATTTATTTGAATGGTGTTTCATGCCATTCTCAAAGAGTATTTCACGTATATAACGGCGGCCAGCATTATGGTGGGAGGAAAAACCAAACCATCCGTAGGTTGCTGGCGTAGACTTACTTGCATGTCCTTCACCAATGTAGCATGCAAATTTATCAGTAAATTTCCAATGGTTGGTGGTTTATCATGATATAAATGGGATTGAATACATTTCCTGCCAGGGAAACACATTGGATGACCTCAAGGCTATCACTCTGAATATCAGACATTTTAACGCTTGAAAATAAAAAAAGAGTATCTACGTACACACAAGATCCAGTAGATCCACTGATAAGTTTCGCGTAATACACAATGATATGTATTGATCACCGGAGTGATGATGACATGGTAAAATATTGATCACCGGAGTGATGATGACATGGTAAAATATTGATCACCGGAGTGATGATGACACGGTAAAATATTGATCACCGGAGTGATGATGACATGGTAAAATATTGATCACCGGAGTGATGATGACACGGTAAAATATTGATCACCAGAGTGATGATGACATGGTAAAATGCTGAAATATGGAGTCAAACTGAAGCTTTAGTTTGTCAGAGTTACTCGACTTGTGTATCATGTATTCTGTGAGTTGATTGTAACAGAAAGGCGTCTGCAGGTTTGTTTGGAAGGTTATGCACATGTAGACAGAAGTCATTTAGTTCTAAACCTTTTTGTACATGAAAGAGCAACTATGAGTCCAATTTAAGCACCTTTTTAGATGAAATTTGATTTGGAGACAGAACTGCATTTGTAGGGCTGGCCAGTTTCAGAGCATTACAAAGAGTTTAATTTTGTGTCAGTTTACACAGTGTAATGTCCTCAGGAAAAAACTTGCTATAACAGTATGTGAGCTGGAAGAATTATGCTGGACATGTATTGCTTGAGGGTTTTTTTTTGCAATTTTTTGGGGGTAAGAAATAATGTCAAACACCGTGATAAAGTTAGCGTAAAGCGTTGCATCAGTGTAGATCAAGAGATGGAGCTAGCTGTGAGCTTGACACTGCTCACCCGATGAGAATGTGAGATGTTGTCTCTATCTTGTGCCATTACGTGTGTTGATTCTGCCGAGAGATGTCTAAATGACTGCCACGCTGTCCTCTTAAAAGCTTGTCCCGAGAGGCAGCCGATGTCATCTCAGTAAATAACGGCTTTCAAAGAAGCCGTAAAGAATCGTCAAGCTTTCTAAGACAAATTTATCCCTCCCTTAAGGAAAATATAATTAGGCATTGTCAGATTCCGTCTTTTGTTTCTGGTGGACGAGAGGTCAGCAAATCCATGATCTCGCTCAGCGTTTTGAAGCGTCGTTTCTCGGCGATGTACTGATACCATTAAATGGGCCAGTGGATCGCGGGGAAAATCAGGCTCTGTTTACTGTCTGATTAGCCGATATCCCACAGCATAGTCCACCAGTAACCCCGCTCGGGGGCCTTAGTTAGATAAACTCCACTCACTGATTAGTCACACCGCGAGCCCAAGCCTTGCCCTCGGCAAAGCTACCTTTCTGCCCGTGCCCGTCCCACCAAAGCCAGCGGCTGAGCACCGCCAGCGAGAAGTATTGCTATTGAGCTGTATGAATTATGGTTATGCTTGCAAGTAGATCAATAGCCTGCTATCAGGGGATTTGTTGAGCTGTCAGGAGTGTTAGAAGGCTTACTGGCCTGTAGACAAAGTTTGACGTTTCTTGGCGCACGCTGTAATGTGGCGAGTAATGTCTGAGTGAATAGGGAGGTCGTTGTCGCTGATAACGCCCGTCAGCGTTCTGATTTGCTGGATTTATGACCGCACTTTACAATGGATGTGTCTTCATCGCCTTCCGCTTCATTTGTCTGAACACAGAGAATTAACATTTGTCGTTGTTGCCCATGGTACATGTTTGTCTGTCTGTATGTAGGTTTGTACTTGTACATGCACCAAATGTCCTGCACCAGATAGTATAGTGACAGCGGACAGCTATGTGGTACAGGACAAAACTGTCATGTAAATAACATGCAACTTTTTAAAGAATTTAAATAGGTGGAAGAGTTCCCTTTATGTTCTGAACCAACTTAAGCATTATTTCCAGGTTTGTAACCATTGTTCCATGTTCTGTACTAGTCAGACATAAGTGGTGGCAAAGAGGAAGCTGTAAGTCAAGAGCCTTGCTCGTTTTACTGCTCAGTAATTGAAATTTAGTGATATCTGTCCAAGAAACATTCCCCTGAGATGTACATGCGTGTAAATTTCAATTCTTATAAAAAGAAAAGAAAAAAGAAGTAAAAAAAAAAAAAAACCAAAGAAAAATGTAAAAATGTCTGTACATGTATTAAGTAACTAATGAATACTAATTTGACACTTTCCTCACTCACTCCGAAGAGAAAATGAAAAAAATAGTTCCTCTGTCCATCTGTTGGTCTACGTTAAGACGAACATGTCTTTTGTTAAAACTGTTACTCTTTTAGGGTGAATCTCATGCTTGTACAAATTGCTTCATTTGAAGACGAGAGTTCCATGTAGCATTTGTGGTTGTTCATGGTGCACATGTTGGTCCCATATGTAGGTTGGTTGGTCCTGTCTGTCTATTTCAGGCTTTGTGCTGCATGTTGTAATAACAAATGGCATTTGCCAATAATGTGACGAGAGCCCCCACTCAGTCTCTCTAAACCAGACCATCCTAACCTATCGGTTGAGTAGTCTTTCTAAACCAGACCATCCTAACCTACCGGTTGAGTAGTCTCTCTAAACCAGACCATCCTAACCTACCGGTTGAGTAGTCTCTCTAAACCAGACCATCCTAACCTACCGGTTGAGTAGTCTGTCTAAACCAGACCATCCTAACCTACCGGTTGAGTAGTCTGTCTAAACCAGACCATCCTAACCTACCGGTTGAGTAGTCTGTCTAAACCAGACCATCCTAACCTACCGGTTGAGTAGTCTGTCTAAACCAGACCATCCTAACCTACCGGTTGAGTAATCTCTCTAAACCAGACCATCCTAACCTACCGGTTGAGTAGTCTCTCTAAACCAGACCATCCTAACCTACCGGTTGAGTAATCTCTCTAAACCAGACCATCCTAACCTACCGGTTGAGTAATCTTACGGCTATGGTCCTCTGCATAAGGAGAGTACACTCTGAGGAATGTGTAAAAAATGGCTGAAAAATTGAAGAAGTTGAAACATGCACTGTGAGAAGTATAGGAGTAGATTCGAAAATTGTACAATGAGAGGGGTCAGAAACCGTAGAGAAGAAAAAAAGACAGGAAAAAAAGAAATAAAGTAAGAAAATAAAATAAAACTTGATACAATTTAGATGGCAATAGCTTTTCGTAATGGTGATGTGCCATAAGATGACAGCTGACATGGCTTGGTTGTCTTTCGTGTCCATATTAAATAACACGCCTGCTAACTTAACACTCTTTCCCCACTCTCAAGGGGAAAAAAAATATTGTTTTTCTTTTCATCTGTCGGTCCAGTTTAAGAAAAACATGACTGTTTTGGAAGCTTTTGTGTGACCTTTTGGTGTCATGTGGCGGGAGCAAAATTTCAGCATTGTCAGTGCTGTTCCATTTGAAAAGATGACAACTTGAAAACCTGCCCGGGACTTGAATGGCGATCTTAAAACATGGAGACTTGTAAACCTGGCAATCTAAAAAAGAGAGCTGATTGCAATGTACTTGTATTAATATTTTAGGTTCTGTCAGTTTTCAATCAAATACAAAACATTGATGGAGCCATGTAACCATTACATTGTATTAGGCATTTTCAGTGTTTACTGTTACTGTAGTCTTAGTTAAGGTGTTTATTTCACCCTGGAGTTTGTCGATGCATTATTAAACCCTTATGATATGGTGACGTGTATTTTGATATAACATACTGAATATTTGATATACCTCTAGGATGTGACTTTTCACATAAACTGTGCTCAATTCATTTTATTGATATTATGCTCAAAAACAACCATTTTTTATGAAAACATGTCACTTCTGACACCAAAGATTATATTCAGTTGATTAACTTTGGTGGTAAACATTGGGGATACTCAGGCAACTGAGGGCACCTGCCATACTTGCCATGGGTGTAGTCAGCCTTTATATGTAATCGCCCAATTTGCGATTTTTCATTATACAGTAAATTTACAGCTTCAGTGCATAAGCTTGCTGCGATTTATAGCTTTTGCTGATTAAAATAAGACAAAACAAAAACATAAATTAAATTTTTGGCAATTTTTCGGAATATGAGATGTTCCAGTTGATTCTACTCGTAGAAAAAAAGAAAAAATAAGAAAATGATAATGCTTGTAATCCCAAGTTTTTCACATTCCTTCCTGTCTTCCTCCATATCTGTCCAAAGGTAATTACCCCTGCTGTACAAGGAAGTTTCATGTATTACTCTGAGATGGAGTCTCTGACACTTGCCTCTATATTAACGGGATGCAAATATCAACCTGTTTTCAAACTTTGTTTTATTCACAAATTTCTTACCCTATATCTCTCCGATGTTAATTACCCAGGCTTTGTAACTGAGTATGTGACATGTACTTGTGATTCGATGTAACAGCCAGTTCAGCCTGAGGATAGGATGAGATATAATAATGTATGCGATCTTGTCTTAGAAATTGTTAAGTGAGGATTACATTGGCTTATAATTATAAAAACCCTCCAATGAGAAAGAAGCGAAGTACTCAGTGAGGATTATTAACCAATTTCTGTGGGCGGCATGTTTTATTTATTATTTTTTTTCTGTAAACTTGGTAAATCTTGGTAAACGTTGCATATTCATACCAAACACTTCAGCATCCTAAATCATGCATATATATATATATATATATATATATATATATATATATATATATATATATATATGCTTATGTAGCTAATTTTTCAAGGTAATATAAATTGTGAAACTTTTCAACCACTAAAGCACTTTTTTGCCCAGTAGAATTTAGTTATACAATTATTATGAATAGGATGTTGAAAATGATTTGCATGTGTTAATAATGATGCAGGCTTCATAAAACTGTAACGTATATTTCTGTAGACCCCATAGTTCTCTGAGAATGTTTCACAATATTGGTTGCAGAGGTGGATGAAAACATTGAAGAATCAGGAGAGTTGTATTTTTATTCAAAGGTGCAACACATCATTGCCCTTCTGTCCGTATAACAGGCCATGATGGCTAAAGGCAAGCAGAGTTAGCTCTGGACAAGGTTCCCTCTGCTCTTTGAAATCTCTGAAAGAAAAGCTTATTTAGTTACTGTCCGTGGAGGACAGTGAGGAAACAAAGGTTTTCAATTGCCTCTACCTTACCATATGTCACGCACATATGTGTATAACAAATAGCAGTGCTCACCATTGACTTTCAGCAGCAAGTGACACGGTGTTACAGCCAGGTCACTACATGCTCCTGACAGCGCATGCGTCGCTCTCTACCTTCACTTTACATCACTGCCACCACTAGACAAGCTTGACCTTTGGAGACTGTGTGACGCATGTAGGCTTGTTTAGACTTAACCTCATCTCTTGTGTCATTGCGTGGTTATTATTTAATCAGGATTCATCAGTAAGATTGTTTTAGGTGTTGAATAGAATCATGTTGTGCATACTTGAGATAAAGGGAATGCATGTGTATCGATAATTAGCAGTAACAAAGGTTGAGACAGAATGTTTGTGTTTTCTGGCATCACTTCCTGTCTCATAACTGTGACCCTGGTGACCTCAGCATTGTTCAAGATGTCTGTACAGAATTTACTAGTGGTGGCGATGCTATAAAGCCAGTGTAGAGAGTGACGCCTCCGCGGTTAACTAGTTTGTTAAGATCTTTCTATTTTAATAACCTATGTCATTATAATTAACCTACGTACTTGTGTTATGTCAGTGACTTCAAATGCCTACATGTACATACATGTCGTATCAATCTTAATCCCTTAATCCTTTAATCCATATTTTAATCTTTTCTTGGTTATACTGTTACATGGTTCTCACCAGGTTCAAACCTGTTCAGTCCAAGTTGGGATGAGCTGTGACAACCGTGCTAAGCAACACACACATGCACTAATGTACATTATATAAACCTTTCCCAGACATGACCACTCTAGAGAGGAAAATGGGTCGTTAATAAACATAAGTACAGCTTTCAAGACAGGGGTCACAAATTCCTCTTTGATGTCAGTCTTAAGACCAGAACCCCTAGTGATGGTATTTTCTGCAAATGATTTCCAACAAAATACGAAATGCATATAGTCTTCCTGTCTCCATAATGCTGGCATCAGTCATATAAGTGAGATACTCTTGAGTATGGTGTACAAAAACACCAATCAAATAAACAAATAAATTCTTCAAAGTTTTTAATATTTGAGTATGACGTCATAAATATATGTTCATGTCATGTCAGGCAATCTTGGCGGGAAATACTGCACACTTTAGTTGTATTACCCATTGAACAATATCAAATCATGTTGCTACCCGTGTTCCAGATTGAGTCATGTTACTACCAGTGTTCCAGATTGAATGATATCAAATCATGTTGCTACTCGTGTTCCAAACTGAATGATATCAAATCATGTTGCTACCCGTGCTCCAGATTGAATATCAAATCATGTTTCTACCCGTGTTCCAGATTGAATGATATCAAATCATGTTTCTACCCGTGTTCCAGATTGAATATCAAATCATATTGCCACCCATGTTCCAGATTGAATCATGTTGCTACCCGTGTTCCAGATTGAATGATATCAAATCATGTTGCTACTCGTGTTCCAAACTGAATGATATCAAATCATGTTGCTACCCGTGTTCCAGATTGAATGATATCAAATCATGTTTCTACCCATGTTCCAGATTGAATATCAAATCATATTGCCACCCATGTTCCAGATTGAATCATGTTGCTACTCGTGTTCCAAACTGAATGATATCAAACCATGTTGCTACCCGTGTTCCAGATTGAATGATATCAAATCATGTTTCTACCCGTGTTCCAGATTGAATATCAAATCATATTGTCACCCATGTTCCAGATTGAATCATGTTGCTACCCGTGTTCCAAATTGAATGATATCAAATCATGTTGCTACCTGTGTTCCAGATTGAATGATATCAAATCATGTTTCTACCCGTGTTCCAGATTGAATGATATCAGATCATATTGTCACCCATGTTCCAGATTGAATCATGTTACTACCTGTGTTCCAGATTGAATGATATCAAATCATGTTGCTACTTGTGTTCCAAATTGAATATCAAATCATGTTGCTACCCGTGTTCCAGATTGAATGATATCAAATCATATTGTTCCAGATCTAATCGTGTTGCTACCCTTGTTCCAGATTGAATCATGTTGCTACCCGTGTTCCAGATTGAATGATATCAAATCATGTTGCTACCCGTGTTCCAGATTGAATGATATCAAATCATGTTGCGAGCCGTGTTCCAAAATGCTTTCTTCATATTATTCAAAGAAAAAAAAAATATTACCTAGTTTCTCCAGGAAATGTGCGGAGCTCTTTTAAAGCCTGATGGCCATGTGTTGACCACAGGCATGTTTATCTCGTCCCTGTCCAAATCTGATGACATCATCCAGTTGGATAACCAATCCCATTAAGATCAGCTTGCTTCCTCATTTCTGAGTTTTAAGTGGATTTGACAGTTTTCGTCCTCCTCTTGCTTGTAGGCAGGATTTTCAATCTCCGATGTTCCATTTGTGAATGCAGCTTCATATCTCTCACTTTATTACTAGCAGAGGAATAAAATTACATTGCTCTGCTGTTGTGGTGTGGTACACGTCATTTTTCTTGTAGCTGAAGTGTTTTCTTTTTTTTTTTGTTTTTGTAAGTGAGGAAAGTGGTTAGAATTTTTTGCTGATTGATTTGACCGAATTGGGTGAATCAGTGGAAAAATATGGAGAAGAATAAACTGTATTAACAATTTGAAACCAGTGGACAAATATACACATACTGTATCTTAATCTAAATTTTGTTCTGTTCGAAGCAAAATGAACAAGAGGATGACTAAGCTTGTCTTTTTAATCCCTCTGAATTACCCTTGCTTGGGGATCAGACATGGCCGCCTGCCTCTCAACATCTACTTGTACATTTGAGTCTGACACAGGTACATGTATATTTCATCATCAAAGGATTAAAGCTGAGCATGGTTTTCTTGATGCATTGGAAATAAATGTAGCCTGAGAAACATTTATGTTTGTATGTTTGATTCGTGGTTAACATCACTTTCAACAATATTTTGTTCAGTGTTTTCAACAATATCACAATTGTGGGTGTAGCATGCCGGACCCAGTGCTCACATACAGTGCACATGTACAGTGTGGTTTTAGTGCTGCTTCACTGGAATGCTATGCTGGAGACCCCAGATATGATGTTCAACCCAGTTCACTACTCAACACTCATGCCAGTACTTGGCCTGCTCATCTTATGCAAAGTGCATGTAAGGTAGTAGCAAGATGAGAGATATATAGGTATGACTACACTGGAAGTTCAACCATATATTATTCACTGATGAGAGAGCTGACCAATGATGTTGCGGACTTGCTTTGTTTGAATTCATGTATTTCTTGCCATGTCTAGTCTAATCCATACACATATATATTCAGTAAAAATCTTCTTTGGTAAGATTTTCAGGGAAAATTGAATTATAAAGTCTAAATAAAGGATGTTGACTACAATATATGGAAAGATGAAAAGAAAATCATTTTATATGTTGATTTAATGGAAGCTTTTAGAATTGAGTGGTTTTATGCTTCACCAACTTGAGCAGTGGATTACGTATTGGAAATCGATCTGCTTAGTGTATACCGAGACCATTTCTGCACCATTAGCTTTTGAAGGCATCCAAAAGTGAGCTAGATGTGAGGACTATAAGCTGATAGCCCGTGGCAGTTACCACAGCTTAATTCTGTTTTATAACAAGATGTTTGTCAGCATGGATAAAGCATCCACATTTCACCTGCCCACGTCGCTCCTAAAGCTTTCCTCGTGCGGAAGAAGAGAAACTTTGTTTCTAGAAGCAGTTAACTAGTTCCTGGCACAACTGATGGGCAATCTGTGACAAAGCAAAAAGCTATAAATTAAGGCTGCAAAGGCTTCGGTGTGAAGAACTTGGAATGCACGCATCGTTTGGATTGTTGTTAATTATACAGCTGAGTGTTTCTTGTTGTGAGATACACCTAGTTTATCATCACATTATGTATAATTCATAAAAGGCAAAATGGACGCATGTATCAATTCCCAATTTACATGTATATCCTCCAGTTTTTACATAGTGATTAACAAATGATTGCAGCCATTTTCAGTGAGTGGCGCTCCTGGTTGTCAGCGTGTTGTCCAAGTTTTAATTTATCACACGCTTCAACCAAACTAGGAATATTTATTTAGGCCTCTCAGTTTGTCCGTTGGTGAAGCTTTTTTGTTTATGCTAAAACATCTCCAAACGTTAACTGTCCGATTTTGTGTTTTGTGTACATGTACATGTATGTTGTGTGCAACCTGAGATTATTCTTGAAAATTAGGCAGATCTGTGCATATGTTTTTTTCATATTAAATATTACATCGATGCTCATTGGTTATTTCAGTGCAAAATATAACTGCTTCAGATATTGTGTGACTTTTGATATTGCTAGATTCTGAGGATTCTCATATTTGGCCTTCTGATCAGGATGGAATATCAGCTTGATCCCTGCATTATCTTTGCTGATAAAAGGGGATTTATTCCATGGTTGCTTCACCCCATACTCCACACTATTCACTTATTTGATGGTCTCTCTTGAGAGTAGAACAAACCAGAGTTCCTGTGGTAAACCACCGACTTTTGGCAAATTACTGACAAACTTTCTCTTGTGTCTTATACATTTATATAAATATAAACAATGAACATTTGACTGGACAAATGCCCCTATAAGTTTTGCTGACCTCTTATTTTCGCCAAGGCCACATAAAACATTGAGGGAAAGAATATAACGTGTGGGAGTTTGCTTGTTTGCTCAGATTTAGGGTGATTACCATG
The DNA here is from genome assembly GCF_032854445.1 of Liolophura sinensis. NCBI lineage: Eukaryota > Metazoa > Mollusca > Polyplacophora > Chitonida > Chitonidae > Liolophura > Liolophura sinensis. The sequence goes on along the minus strand of NC_088306.1, from coordinate 1,094,185 downwards.
GTAACTGTACATGTTATCATAAAGAAGTTTCAGAACCAACATCTTCGTGCTCTCATCAACTGATGTACATTTGCATGTGGGAAAGTTTGTTAAATTTTCACATCAATGGGGTAATTTGATGTCAAATTAATTTGGAATGCGAAGTATGATCCTTATTTTTATTGAGGACTCCATTTTGGATTTCATGGACACTAACTTGATACTGAGAATGAAAGAGCATGTTACAGATACAGCTGTGGTCAGCAGCATGCTACAGATAAAGCTGTGGTCATCAGCGTGTTACAGATACAGCTGTGGTCATCGTACATGTTACAGATATAGCTGTGGTCGTCAGCATGTTACAGATACAGTTGTGGTCATCTTGTTTTTGTTTTATTCTTACAGTTTATTGCATTTTTCCCGCCTTTATATCCCTTTCCAACGAACATGTACATGTAGTAGCTGGAGGGAATACACTAGTAACATCATGTAAACCTAATTACCTTAACAAGGAATTCAGCTTTATTTTTGATGCTAGTTATAAGGTGTGCAGTATAATGTAAAATACCACACCACACATGCTCAGCATAAAGTATCGAGCAATTGGTGAGCGAGATAAATACCACACCACACCACACATGCTCAGCATGAAGTATCAAGCAGTTGGTGAGGTAGATAAATACCACAGCACACCACACATGCTCAGCATAAAGTGTCAAGGAGTTGGTGAGCTAGATAAATACCACACCACACATGCTCAGCATATAGTATCAAGGAGTTGGTGAGCTAGATAAATACCACAGCACACCACACATGCTCAGCATAAAGTATCAAGGAGTTGGTGAGCTAGATAAATACCACACCACACATGCTCAGCATATAGTATCAAGGAGTTGGTGAGCTAGATAAATACCACAGCACACCACACATGCTCAGCATAAAGTATCAAGGAGTTGGTGAGCTAGATAAATACCACACCACACATGCCCAGCATATAGTATCAAGCAATTGGTGAACTATGGATGTGTGTCATTTACAAACGACTTGTTTTCACGGCTACAAATGTGCTGGTGTTGAGCTTGTTACTAGCTGGTGGTGAAGTTGTGGTGAACTGGTCATCGAGCTAGGAGCTTGCTTGTGGTGAGTTTGTGATTGGCTTCTGGTCATCGAGCTAGGAGCTTGGTTGTGGTGAGTTTGTGATGGGCTGGTGGTGATCGAGCTAGAAGCTTGCTTGTGGTGAGTTTGTGATTGGCTTCTGGTCATTGAGCTAGAAGCTTGCTTGTGGTGAGTTTGTGATGGGTTGGTGGTGATTTAGGAGCTTGCTTGTGGTGAGTTTGTGATGGGCTGGTGGTGATCGAGCTAGAAGCTTGCTTGTGGTGAGTTTGTGATGGGCTGGTGGTGATCAAGCTGGGTGCTTGCTTGTGGTGAGTTTGTGATTGGCTGGTGGTGATCTAGGAGCTTGCTTGTGGTGAGTTTGTGATGAGCTTGTTGTGAGCCAGGAGCTTGCTCGTGGTGAGTTTGTGATGAGCTGGCGATTGAGCTAGGAGCTTGCTTGTGGTGAGGTGGTGCAGAGCTAGCTACTTGCCAAGGAACACCTTACAGTGTACATGAAGTCTAACATATTGCGTGGCTCAAATTAACAGGTAACAGAAAACTGTGTCCAGAATGTTTGATACTTAAAATTATTTTTTCATTTCACTTTTCTACCAAGATACTCCACAGATGAATTTATTTTGTAAGATGGGTTTTTGGGATCATGGTACTTTTATTATGAATTATTGTGAACAACTAAAAATCCATTGAAACTTATTAGAATGATTCTATAAACGAATGATGATTTTTATGATTTTACCGAAAATCATGCTTTTCAAAATGTAACATAGACAGATAAGGGATTTTCTTATGAAAATGATACTTAAATTATTTTAAATGATTATTAAATGATTTTTGGCACACCAAAAATAAGAAAAAAAAATAAATAAAATAGCTTTAGGTGCTGTATGGTGTTTAAAATGGCACTGACTTTCTTACCTCATTAATGTTCACTTCAGAGTTGGTTATTCTGAACATAGTCCTGACCAGGACCAGACGTTTACATTGATGGTCTCACCAAAGTTTGATCACACAGGTACTGGAGTTCGGGAATGTTCGTGGAAACGCTTTACTTTAACGATTGTCGGGTAATGGTGACCATGTACATATAAGGAGAAGAGGTTATCAGTTATTGATAGGCATGAGCCCTAATACCGTCACAGTATCCCCTGGACGTGTCCGTTGTTTATAAACTTGCGGTGTTGAAGTCTCAAGAGGGTCTGAAGAGCCTGGGCCGTCTGGCGGAGAGCTATCCGGAGCACTACAATACCATCAAGAGTGTTATTGCTACGTTTAGGGCGGCAATGCTAAAGCAGGACTCTGGTGTTCCGGGGGCGATTAAACAGCGTGTAGCCGACAAATATATCAGTTATCTTTGTCCCTTGTGGAAAATTGAAACATTATCTTGCGGCGATCATGTGCTAACCTATTTAGGTAAATGGTGCGGAGTTAGTTTTGGTGGACAGTGAGATTATCATTGCCCCAGTGCTTAGGCTGTACGGACTAAGGAAGATTGATGCTGTCTTTGTTGCTGTGGTTAAAGTATGTCAGTGGTTCACAGTTTTTGTTTGAGAAATTGTATGTTGGGCCATCATTCAAAAATTCATTGTTGAAGGTATCCCAACACTATCAGGTAACAGGGGTTGGTAGGTAAAGAATTGTGCTTTTTTATATTGGTTAATGAAAGAAATGGAAGATTACTAAGAAATTAATATTCAGAGAAAAAAGAAAGAGATATGCGATGAAAAAGCCAATAGAAACTTTATAGTCGCACCTTTTTTTGGGGTGGTCTGTTGGGTTATCAGCCAACAAACATATTCTTATGTATAGCCTAGTGATATTGTCCTTTAGTAATAACCTAGCAGAGCATATGTTTGGAAAATATATTTTTGGAAGAAAAACTGTGAACTTCTCTTTGATACATGTATACACACGTTTGTACATATAGGTAGGATGGGATGAAGTTGTCTGGGACTTCTGGAATTAAACGTGGTAATTAATTGATGGTCATCAAGGTGTAAGCTGATTTAATTAAACAATGTCTGGTTTGGCCTGCCCTGACACATACTAAATTAGTGCTATGTCCAAGTGAGTAAGTGCCAGCAGTAGTAAGGGGCCGGCAGACTTTTGTCTTGTGGAGAATTCAAGATTAATGCATCAACACAGACATCTGTGTCTTCTCTCTTGGAATCTAAACAGTTTCTCAATTCAAGCTTGTATCAGCTCTTAAGTGTGAAGATATACACTTTGTGTTTGTCAAAAACTAAACAGTTTCCCAATTCAGGCTTATATCAGCTCTTAAGTGTGAAGATATACACTTTGCATTTGTCAAAAACTAAACAGTTTCTCAATTCAAGCTTGTATCAGCTCTTAAGTGTGAAGATATACACTTTGTTTGTGTCAAAAACTAAAGTTTCTGAATTCAAGCTTGTATCAGATCTTAAGTGTGAAGATATACACTTTGTGTTTGTCAAAAACTAAACAGTTTCTCAATTCAAGCTTGTATCAGCTCTTAAGTGTGAAGATATACACTTTGTGTGTGTCAAAAACTAAACAGTTTCCCAATTCAAGCTTGTATCAGCTCTTAAGTGTGAAGATATACACTTTGCATTTGTCAAAAACTAAACAGTTTCTCAATTCAAGCTTGTATCAGCTCTTAAGTGTGAAGATATACACTTTGTTTGTGTCAAAAACTAAAGTTTCTCAATTCAAGCTTGTATCAGATCTTAAGTGTGAAGATATACACTTTGTGTTTGTCAAAAACTAAACAGTTTCTCGATTCAAGCTTGCATCAGCTCTTAAGTGTGAAGATATACACTTTGTGTGTGTCAAAAACTAAACAGTTTCCCAATTCAAGCTTGTATCAGCTCTTAAGTGTGAAGATATACACTTTGTGTTTGTCAAAAACTAAACAGTTTCCCAATTCAAGCTTGTATCAGCTCTAAGTATAAAGACTGTAAACAGTTTGTCATTTCAAGCTTGCACCACCTCTTAAATGTACATGTAAGTATGAAAATATACACTTTGTGTTTATCAAGAACCGAAGAGTTCCTCCTGTCAAGCCTGTCATGTCTCCTGCATCAACTTGTTAGATAGGTATTACTTAATGCCTGCTGAATGTTTAAACAATTGAACTTCCTCTTAGCTGAGGCAAATCACCTTGTCTGTCAGAAATTGAATCAGTTTATATTTAAAGAGTTTGTATCACCTCTTCAGTTAAAGATATTCAGGTGTTTTTGTCCGTATCAGAAACTGTAATAGTTCCTGACTTTATGACAGTTGGTGCCTGTCAGATGCTGGTTTCTGACTTTATTACAGTTGGTGCCTGTCAGATGCTGGTTTCTGACTTTATGACAGTAGGTGCCTGTCAGATGCTGGTTTCTGACTGACAGTTGGTGTCTGTCAGATGCTGGTTCCTGACTTTATGACAGTTGGTGCCTGTCAGATGCTGGTTTGTGACTTTATTACAGTTGGTGCCTGTCAGATGTTGGTTTCTGACTTTATGACAGTAGGTGCCTGTCAGATGCTGGTTTCTGACTTACAGTAGGTGCCTGTCAGATGCTGGTTCCTGACTTTATAACAGTTGGTGCCTGTCAGATGCTGGTTTCTGACTTTATTACAGTTGGTGCCTGTCAGATGCTGGTTCCTGACTTTATGACAGTAGGTGCCTGTCAGATGCTGGTTTGTGACTGACAGTAGGTGCCTGTCAGATGCTGGTTCCTGACTTTATGCTAGTTGGTGCCTGTCAGATGCTGGTTTGTGACTTTATGACAGTTGGTGCCTGTCAGATGCTGGTTTCTGACTGACAGTTGGTGTCTGTCAGATGCTGGTTCCTGACTTTATGACAGTTGGTGCCTGTCAGATGCTGGTTTCTGACTTTATTACAGTTGGTGCCTGTCAGATGTTGGTTTCTGACTTTATGACAGTAGGTGCCTGTCAGACACTGGTTTATGACTTTATGACAGTTGGTGCCTGTCAGATGCTGGTTCCTGACTTTATGACAGTTGGTGCCTGTCAGATGCTGGTTTCTGACTTTATTACAGTTGGTGCCTGTCAGATGTTGGTTTCTGACTTTATGACAGTAGGTGCCTGTCAGATGCTGGTTTCTGACTTTATTACAGTTGGTGCCTGTCAGATGTTGGTTTCTGACTTTATGACAGTTGGTGCCTGTCAGATGCTGGTTTCTGACTTTATGACAGTTGGTGCCTGTCAGATGCTGGTTCCTGCCTTTATGACAGTTGGTGCCTGTCAGATGTTGGTTTGTGACTTTATGACAGTTGGTGCCTGTCAGATGCTGGTTTGTGACTTTATGACAGTTGGTGCCTGTCACATGCTGGTTTCTGACTTTATGACAGTTGGTGCCTGTCAAATGCTGGTTTGTGACTTTATGACAGTTGGTGCCTGTCAGATGCTGGTTTCTGACTGACAGTAGGTGCCTGTCAGATGCTGGTTCCTGACTTTATGACAGTTGGTGCCTGTCAGATGCTGGTTTGTGACTTTATGACAGTTGGTGCCAGTCAGATGCTGGTTTGTGACTTTATGACAGTTGGTGCCTGTCAGATGTTGGTTTCTGACTTTATGACAGTTGGTGCCTGTCAGATGCTGGTTTCTGACTGACAGTAGGTGCCTGTCAGATGTTGGTTCCTGACTTTATGACAGTTGGTGCCTGTCAGATGCTGGTTTCTGACTTTATAACAGTTGGTGCCTGTCAGGTGCTGGTTCCTGACTTTATGACAGTTGGTGCCTGTCAGATGCTGGTTTGTGACTTTATGCTAGTTGGTGCCTGTCAGATGCTGGTTTGTGACTTTATGACAGTTGGTGCCTGACAGATGCTGGTTCCTGACTTTATGACAGTTGGTGCCTGTCAGATGCTGGTTCCTGACTTTATGACAGTTGGTGCCTGCCAGATGCTGGTTTCTGACTTTATGCTAGTTGGTGCCTGTCAGATGCTGGTTTCTGACTTTATGACAGTAGGTGCCTGTCAGATGCTGGTTTCTGACTTTGTCTGTGAGTAAACTGGAGCAGATTCCATAAGGTCAAAATTTAAAATTTCATCACAGTGCTTATATTTTGGTTATTTGTGTTGAAATATTTATAAATTTATCTTCATATGACATTTATGAGGTGGTCTAAACGAAAATTTCTTGGTCCCAAAAATGAGCTCTAAAATTGTACTTCAAAATTTAGCAGGCTAGAGCATCACCGAACCAGGGTGAGATCATACCAAAGACTTTAAACATGGTATTTGTTGCTGCCTCGCATGGCGCTTAGCACTGAGAGATTAGAGTAAGGAAACAGGACTGGTCGGTCCAGTGTCAGAATATTGTGACTAGGTCGGGGTCATGTCTGGTGCTTTTTGCATGATACTTCAGTGGCAGCGGCACTTGGCAGCATGGATTCTGTCTGCCACCAGAAAACACAGTATACATGTATGTACACCCACCTCGTGATTCCTTGTTGTCATGTGACTGAAAAATTGTTAAGTATGACGTTGAACCCCAATCATCATTCATTAAAAATTTGACTGAAGTCAGAAATAGCTTTGTGGAATCGGCGCCCGGTTTTATAAACTCTTAATGTATAAGTAAGATTTATCGTATTGATCAAGTGTTAGAATAGTTGAATCTCACTTTGAGCTTGTATATACTCTCCAGTAAGACGTATTGATGGAGTGTTAGAATAGTTGAATCTCACTTTGAGCTTGTATAGACTCTCCAGTAAGACGTATTGATGGAGTGTTAGAATAGTTGAATCTCACTTTGAGCTTGTATATACTCTCCAGTAAGACGTATTGATGGAATGCTAGAATAGTTGAATCTCACTTTGAGCTTGTATATACTCTCCAGTAAGACGTATTGATGGAGTGTTAGAATAGTTGAATCTCACTTTGAGCTTGTATAGACTCTCCAGTAAGACGTATTGATGGAGTGTTAGAATAGTTGAATCTCACTTTGAGCTTGTATAGACTCTCCAGTAAGACGTATTGATGGAGTGCTAGAATAGTTGAATCTCACTTTGAGCTTGTATATACTCTCCAGTAAGACGTATAAGCTGGTACTCGTGTATACTGTACTCTTGGTGCCTGTTGAGTACTAGAACAGTTAGAGCTTGTGCATATTCTTATGTAGGATGTATTGGTGCCTGGTAAATGGAAGCACTGTTTCTTGTTTTGAGCTTGTGTATACCCATAAGTAAGACGGATAACTTGGTGCCTGTTGAGAATAGTTGAATCTCACGTCAAGCTCTATCAGATGTATTATTTGGTGCCTGCGGACTGCTAGAACAGTTGAATCTCATCACTTTGAGCTGTCACTTCAGGCAGACATACATATACCGTCTTCAACACCGTGTCCAAAATTGAACCATTGTTTCGATTCGACCAAGTATCACCTTTGCGGAACAACCTGCCAATAGCCTGTCTGCAGAGCTCCTTGCTGGTCAGCACCTTGCACCAGAACGTTGGGAAACCACAGGCTGCCAAGAACACAGACGACCATCTGGTTCCTGCTTCTAATTGGAATTATTGACGTATTATTGAGCCTCGCCCCAGTGAGCCGTTGCTGCGACACGACCGACTCGCCAAGTTAATCCTCCCTGGTTCTGTTGTTCTCTCTTAATTGACTCGTTGGTTGCGTTCGCTGAGGATGTAGCGCAGTATCAATTCATGTCATATCCAGAGATTTGTGATTTCTAAGCTTTTGAAGACGCCAGTGATAAACTGGAGAGACTGCTAGCTGTTGAAATACTTAGTTTAGAAGCTACAAGTGAGACAGTAGTGTGGCCAGTGTATAGATGTAGCTCACCTAACGTGCAAAACCCTCTAACCTCAACCCGTTCCAAATCCTGTGAGCCTGCACGGATGAGTACACCATCCAAGGTAGACGTACGAAGCAGCATGTGTGTCACACTTCTGGTTATTTCCGAAATATTTTTGTGCCAAAGTTCAGTATATCACATATCACAACTGTCGTGTTTCACCTAAAGTTAAGTGTGTACCAAAAATTATTTTAATAGCGCTAGCAGGGAGCAAAATAACATCACCATGTCAACAGGGGGAAGAAAAAATTAAATGTCGACCCTTGGAATATCAGTTAATACATTAGTCAGACAATTTTTCAAACTCCACTTGGATCGAGTTTTGCATTCAAAATAAGGGACAACTTTGTTTGAGATTGGCAGAAACCAATGATAAACATTGATAAATGTCAACCTGGATTTTAGTGAAAATGGTCATTTTGTTTATGTGTCATTTTAAAAAGTATTGCGATAAAATCTGAAAACAAACATAAGCAATTTGTTTTTTTTTTAATTCTGCTGTTCTTAACCCAGTTTTGTGAAAAACTGTTTTATAATGTCCACTAAGATTTATAACTTTTTTGTGATCGTTGTTTCATTTGTAGTTCATTCTCGACATCGTCTGATGTTGTTGGTAGGATGTGCTTCCCATCTTGTCGGCTTCAGCCGAAAACCATTGTATCCACGCAGAGAAAGCTAGCCTAAAGTAAATGACCTACTGTAATTCTTCAACCTTTTCGCATGTTTGCGAGGTGTTTATTCAGGCATGTCCTGAAGGCATTGTTCTGTGTAGACCGATAAAGTTACACTTCTTGTAAAGCCCTGAAATTGGCGAATCCAACCAATGTAGTTTTGCTGCCAAAATAAACTTAATGTGCACAAATTACACTGAAAATTGCTTTTTCATATTTGAAAAGTTTGAGGATTTTGGGCAACACTTCGTCCCCTTTTATTACCTTTGGTGCTGAAACATTTTCCCATTGGGATATCATTCTACAGTTCACCTTTCAAACGAACCACAAAACACCTTTCTGACATCAATGGAACTATCACAATCAGGTGCTACTTACAAATGGGCGAAGTTTAAGGTCATTTGCCATATTATTTTGTTTATCAATCTTACACAAAACTTGGCTCATCCTTTTGCTCGGGGCTTATGAAGTACAAATGCATGTTGATACTAAAGTTAGCAACAGGTGATATATCTTCCTGTCTGAAACCTTCAGCGACATGCACAGTGTAAAGATGGTTTTCAACTCTTGTTTATTATTTGATGCTTATTCAACCAGAAAACAGGAGGAGGTATTTCTGCTGACTCTGTGAAATGTTACCCCTTCATAGTGCGGTGGTGTGTACATGCTCAGGACCTGGGTGTCTTGCCAGGACAAATTGATGAGGCTTTTATGGTAGATGGAGTTGTTTCCCTTGTTTGGAAAGTGAACGTGTGTAGAGCAGTTTCTTTGATGAGTTGAAAGAAATTAAATTTAACAGCAAAATAGTTGAAAATTGTTGGAATTCATTGGAACTTGCTTGAATCAGTCATACTGCTTAGAGTCTTGTACTTTATACCTGAGAAGCTCTGAAATGGGGAGATTGCAGATGTAAAGCAGAAAATGTGTGGAAACATTTGTGGCACAAATTTGAACCAGTCCCAGGTTTTGTTGCAAATTTGCTTGTGTCTTTTGACTTTAAGTCTAGCATAATTTTAACAAGAACCATATGCAGAGGTTGTGTCAACTGCTGTTTGTCTTTGTACAGTTAACTGGTGTGGCCCTGTGTCAACTGCTGTTTGCCTTTGTACACTTAACTGGTGTGGCCCTGTGTCAACTGCTATTTATTTTTGTATAACTAACTGGTGTGGCCCTGTGTCAACTGCCGTTTGCCTTTGTACAGTTAACTGGTGTGGCCTTGTGCCAACTGCTATTTGCCTTTGTACACTTAACTGGTGTGGCCCTGTGTTAACTGCTATTTACCTTTGTACAATTAACAACAGACTGACATGCACTTGTTCACAATGTGTGAACAGTGGGAAGCAGGACGTTGTTCAGTAAAACTGTACATTCCAAACTATGGGCACACAAGGTGCATCTTCAGTCCTGGAGATGGACAGTGAGTTTCTAGATTCCCAGTCTTTCATTGTTGGGATGCCCCTGTGTCAATAAACCGTTGACGGCACAATGTTGGAAGACGGTTTATCTTCGAATAATTTGTTGTGGGGAAGTTTGTCAGCTCGCCAAAGTTCAGTGGGTTTACTCCGGCAAATTTTAGTCAGTTTTCCTTTCTTCACCAAACAGTTGACAGCTAAGATGTCAGAATAGGGGAGGTAATTCTTGTAGGCCAATATCTGCTTCCAGACGTTTTACAGAGGCTTTGTATGTGCATCCTCAGTAGCCTTAACGTATTACCTCACGAAACAAAAGAAAGGATAGAAAAAGGGACGGCGGGAAAGTATGATAGTGTGATTGTCAGTGTTGTCAAATTTGAGACAGATTTATGTGTACATTTGGCTGAAAACAGTGTTGTCATATTAGAGACAGATTCACATGTGCATTTGGCTGAAGTCAGTGTTGTCAAATCTGAGACAGATTTATGTGTACATTTGGCTGAAAACAGTGTTGTCAAATTAGAGACAGATTTACATGTACAGTTGGCTGAAGTCAGTGTTGTCAAATTTGAGACAGATTTATGTGTACATTTGGCTGAAAACAGTGTGGTCAAATTAGAGACAGATTTACATGTGCATTTGACTGAAGTCAGTGTTGTTAAATTTGAGACAGATTTACAGTTACATGTACAATTGGCTGAAGTCAGTTTTGTCAAATTTGAGACAGATTTACATGTACGTTTGGCTGAAGTCAGTGTCAAATGTTGTTAAGTACCAAAGTGGTAAACAGGGTAAATTGCGTTATAAAACATTTTCTGAAGCTCAGAGATTGTCTTGAGATGAGATCGTGAAGGCAGACATCAAAATTTGTGAGAAAATGGCTGATTCTTACATGTAAGCATTTTTGCCTGGATATACAATTGAGTTCATACTGACAAACATAGATTTAGCCAAAATTTGAAATCCATCTCATTTCCAATTTCATGTATTTTCCCTATCTGTCCCATGTGGATTGTTTTAGAATAGGGCGTCTCAGAGGCACTGAGTCGTCCCCACTGGCAAACCTGTGGACAGTGTTCACCAGGCATCATAGCAGCCCCCACATTGTCTGCTTCACAGGTACAGATCACCATGTTCACTTGACATACTGACCACAGGTACAGGTCACCATGTTCACGTGACATACTGACCACAGGTACAGGTCACCATGTTCACGTGACATACTGACCACGGGTACAGGTCACCATGTTCACGTGACATACTGACCACAGGTACAGGTCACCATGTTCACGTGGTATATGTGGAAGCAGAAACAAACACTATCCAATGTATTCTGAACACATCGTTAGTCTTGTGGACATGGCCGCAGCCTCACTGTCTGATTTCTCTCTGTACCCTTATCCACAATATTGTACACGGCGGTTCAAGCTGTAACACAAACACAATATGTTCCTTACATGTACTTTACCACTTCACTGTATTTCAAATCATGTTTACCACTTCACTGTATTTCAAATGATGTTTACCATTTTACTGTATTTCAGATCATGTTTACCACTTTACCTTATTTCAAATCTTGTTTACCAATGTATTTCAAATTATGTTTACCACTTTACTGTATTTCAAATCATGTAACGGAATTCTGGCACCGCATAATGCTTGTTTACTTTAACACGATAGGACTATCTCAACTATTTCTGCCTAAATGCTCATTTAAACAACATTAACTGTCCATCAGCATTACACAGTTCAGCTACATACTTACAAATTTCTTGGCCGTATTTTAGCTTCTACAGGGAGTTAATACTTATTAATAAATTTTACATCATCAGCTCACCTCAGTCGCATCAATTCTTGTTGTGTTAATACTCGCCACAGCAACCCCCATACCCAACCCTGTGTTCGGTTAACCACAAAACATTAACTCACATTCAAGAACCCTAACCCATTACAGCACTCAGTCCTGTATGATTATCAACTCTACAATATACATGTAGTCTTGAGCAAGCTGTTAAATAATATCCCGATAAATGAGTTTGTAATTCTGCAGGCAAGTCTTGTGTTCGGGTACATTTGTGAAAAAGATAGGTTATAAAATGTATCCAGTGGATAACGTGTCAAGGTCTGAGCACTTCTCAGCATATTTATACTGCTGACTCACTAAAACACTATGCTGCCTCACTTGAACAACATGCTGCCTCACCTAAATGCCATGCAGATTATTAAAGTTACTTGTCACAATCAAAGCATATTGATCAGGCATGGGCCTAATCATTTTCAAGGAAGCTTGGAAGCCCTTCAGCGGGTCAGGTGTGCGACACTATAAAAGGAGGCACATGAGGCAGAGTTCAATCAGACTGCGTGTAAGGGGCCTTGGTGTCAGTAAGCGGTTGATCTGTTTTGCAGGGCCATTTGTGCAAATCTAGTATACATGTAGGTTGATCAGGTTGAAGTCTTCCAAACAAAAAAAAAAAAGGCATGCAACTGTGTATGCCTGGGAGAATTTGTCAGTGACTTGCTGAAGGTTTGTGGTTTATACCTGGCTCTTCAGGCACCTCTGCCATAAAGCTGTCCGCCATCACATTTCATAAATATAGCATTTAGCAACAATCCATCACCTGTCCCAAGTTACCTGTAGATTGAACTCCGATCTCTCAATTACAAGACCGAAGCTCTAACCAAAGCAGAAAAACTTTAGTCAGAATGTTACGTGCAGTGTAACATGGGCACGTAGTACTGCCCAACTGTCTTAGTATAATGGTATTCACCCTGGGAACATTTCCACAAATCCATCCTTGGCGAAGGGAAATGTAAGTCTTCATCGCATTGATTAATTTATTGTCCTGAAAAATGAAAACGGAATGATGACCACATTTATCAGAAGATAATGTTATGGCTTTAACAGTTAACACTTAGAATTGTGACCATTGGGTTTATTTTATTTTGAGGTACTCTTTTGGTGTAAACTGTCATGACAGAAAAGAAAATTAGTGCTGTAATGTCAAACGGAAGATTGGGTTTATTTTATTTTGAGGTACTCTTTTGGTGTAAACTGTCATGACAGAAAAGAAAATTAGTGCTGTAATGTCAAACGGAAGATTGGGTTTATTTTATTTTGAGTTACTCTTTTGCTGTAAACTGTCATGACAGAAAAGAAAATTAGTGCTGTAATGTCAAACGGAAGATTGGGTTTATTTTATTTTGAGGTACTCTTTTGCTGTAAACTATCATGATAAAAAAAGAAAATTGGTTTAGTAACTTCAAACCAAAGATCAAGAAGAAGGCCACACATTTGGACTATAAAGAATGAACTAATATGATGTAAGATTAAGAGAGCTTTGTGGTCCTGGATCTAGGGTTTGATGTACAGACCCAGAGACTTGTAAACTTAGAGAGCAAAATAGATTTGATTAACATCCCGGGTGTATAGCGTGAAAAATTGTAACATGTGTTACTGGCCCTGTGTTATTGATGTCACAGGTCAATAATATCCCAGCTGTGGTTTCCACGGTAATCAAGCAGTCTTGAAGCGCCCGGAGGAAGGAACTCTCAATTATCATCTCTTTACTAAATGTCCTCCGAGCAAATACAACTAAAAGAGGGTGAAGGATGCTGTTGAAGTTATATGTATGTGTACTGGTAGTTAAAGAGCTACTGAAATTCTACAGCCTTTGTGTTTTAAAATATATGTTTGAAGATCGAATTCGATTTGCCAGATATCATGCATCTCTTGTTTAAAATTGTTGGAGGATCTTATAGAAACAGAATTTTTTCTTTCATTTCCAATTTTGTCTCATATCATGATTTGGTTTTCCTCCCTTTTTTGGAGAACCTCTGAATTTTGGATAGCATGCAATTGCTGTTGATAGGAGGGTGCAAAAAAAAGGGTGCAAAGTGAGGAAAATGTCACGTTTAAGCACACATTTGATAAAAACATTTACTGCAGTAACTTCATGACCTGGGTTTGCGTGTCCATTTAACACTTGGAGCGATGCGCTCTCCATCTCAGCATTGCCTGAACATAAGGATCATTTCATGTTTTGTGAGACATCCCAAAAGAAAAAAAAAGATGTTTGAGGAACAATATTTTAGATTAATAGAAACATACAAAGAAAAAATGCAAATAGAGTGGGAAATGTTGACATTTTCCAATTTGTTGTAAATATGGGCTGACTGTGAAGCAACTAGGATTAAGGTTTGGCGGAAGTTAAGCATTTGTTGCTTCAGCTTTTGGAACCTATCTATCATCGGGTTTATGTTTTATCAGAATTGGAGACATTTTTCATCTGCGTACCCATGGAGAATTGATTTTCCTCAGCGCCGAGCACAAGTTTTCCTTCACTGATTCGGAGAGGAGTGTCAATTACAGGAGCGGCCGATTCCTCCAATTACAACTATCGGTGCCGCAAATAAAAGCAAAAGATTGCCGGGCGGGCGTGAAGGCTCAGAGATTTCTGTTACCCGTGCAAGACAATTTGAGAGAGACAGTTTGTGCTGCTGACATCCTGCAGTGGGAAATAATCGAAAATAATTAATAAAGAGATCATCACACTGCTGTGTAGTCTTAACTTACATTCACACTAACCATTATTTGGCGCAAAAGCTATGATGATAGGACTTGCTGGACATACGTAGCATGCTGAATTTTGATGCATTGAAGCTATATAACTGCAATCCACTCTGAGTGATTGTGTTAAACCTTTTAATGGGAGCTAGGAAAGAGGTTTTGTCCTGTGCAGATGTCTGTACATGTATATACAATTGACTACCCCCCAAGGCGTCTCCGTGACCAGTGTGTTTACGGGGGAAGGGTAAATGGGATTAAGTTGTTTGAGATGTTTGTACAGAGTCGGGCATGGATCGGGTGGTTTACCAATAGTGCCCATACCAAAGCTCTCAGGGGACCAGAACACAAGAGGCTGTGAGGAGGGTGGTGAAAAGCGTTGTAAGTGGCTGCCAGGATTCTTGGGCCGGGTGTCCGTCAAAGACTGGGCACTAATGGAGAGAAGGGGGAAAGGGCGCTTCCTATGGGTGTGGTGATGCTGTAATTTCTACTGAGGTTATGTATTATCTCAGCCGATCAAGAGGAGTCAATATGACGTTGTAATCACTGAAAGATCCACCAAGAATCAAAGACAAGAGGATATACAGATATTTTTTCTTTCGTTTTCCCTCCACTGCCAGGCTCTTTGGTTGTTGTGTGGAGCAACAGACCTTAAGGAGATCATATACCGGCTGTGTTTGTTATCCTTGAGGAGCTGCTGATTGCGTTTGTGTCTGTGAACTGAAATTGAGTCGTGTAAGATTGAGGCATGCACTCTGGTACAACCTACAAGTGGTTGTTACCCTTTAGTGTTCTGTCTGCGCCATGTTGATAATTAAATCCTCCAAGCTCCTGATAACAATTGTGTTATACAAGCAATTAGAGCTGAACAAACAGATAGAAACTTGTTGGTATTCAGCTCTGATTATACACTGCAATGGGTTGTTTTTTGCCGTTGCTGACAAAGGGAAAGTAACATCTTCATAAGCTTAATTGAAAATCACACAGGCTTGGAACGACGTGGTCATAATTGCGAGAGAGCTGTCAATCATTTTTTATTACAATGATTACAATCTTTTGAGACAGTTGTTGTTGTAAGCCAAGGATTTTGTTTGCTGCACAGATCCAAATACTGCTACATGCTGTGCAGCTGTAGCGGTATTGTGTTCTTTTATGCATGTATGCGCATTGGAGGTGCAACAGTTGAGCTTGCTCGTTGAACTTGAACTTTTGCTGGATCAAAAAAAAGCTAATGGTGTATGTAAAGGGCGCGTGTGCAGCAGTGTACAATAATGTTGTCTTGTTATTCAGCGATGACTCCACCCTTACCTACTTTGACCAAAGCCTCGTGTAAAATGACCATTGTCCAAGGCCTTATTCATTAATTGACTGACTGCTAATCCCTGACCAAGTTCCTGTTGACTGACCGTTGGCCAATGGTTGTTGGTATTCACACTGATCAAGACGTCATTTAGTGGATCCAATGTTCCAGACACTGCTGCTCAGAGACCTGTGTAATTTGCATTGTTGGCTTGAATGTCTCTGACGGTGTGGAACAATCGAATATACCAATCTTCTCCCTTGTTCTCGATCCTCTTCAAGACAAGGTGGCTATGAAAAGTGTGCAACAAAGAATGTAATGATTCTGATACGGTTGAGTGGCTTCAGTACCCCGTGAATTCAACCCGGCACTTGTCAGATTATGTAGCTTAGGTATCAAGATCAAGATCTAGCCATGAGATTTGTTGGTCTAAGCGGCTTGGAATCCGAATAACTCCAAAATGGAACGTCGTTAGAGGCATTGCTGACGTGGGTTGCTCACCTACTGCTGACATAGCTATTTATTTTGTGGATGTTTGGAGCTGTGGTCCAACGTCAAGGATTAACGGCCATCGTGTAAATTTGATAAGTGCTGATGGTTAGAATACTGCAGTGTCGCCGGAGGTCACATTAGATGATTTTTGTGGCAATTGTATGTTAAGACCAAAAGTTTTCAAGGAAGGGTGTTACTCAAGTCTTCGCTCTGAGTTGTTTATGATATTCGTTGGATTTTACACCTGTGGGCATGGACAAATGTGTATAAAACATCCCGGAAAACAAAGTGCAAGTTTTGCCATTTTGGAAGAACCCTGCATAACGGTGACAGTTCATGTGTTTATGAAGGTTTACTGTTTGTGCATTTTTTCAGGAAGGAAGTGAACAAGAAGTGTGATGATAGATTTCTGTTATATCAGGAGTTAATGTATAGTGATGAATAGCACATGAACAATTCAGGTTGAGAAAAACAAGCAATTCCATTTTTTCATGATTGAAATAAAAGTTTAACATTTCCTTGGATTTACAGACCATTGGTAGAAACTTGGAGGTATCTGATTTGGCATTGATTTAATAATCACAAGGTTTTTTGGAATTTGAATGTTTTCTGGGATTGACAGATCATTGGTAGAAACTTGGATTTATCCGATTTGGCATTGATTTGATAATCACAAGTTGTTTGGAATTTGAACGTTTCCTGGGATTGACAGATCATTGGTAGAAACGTGGATAACCTAGTTTGGTATTGATTTCAAAAAATCACAAATTGTGTTGGAATTTCCAAATCCCCTGAGATTGACAAATCATTGATAGAAACATTGATTTATCCTGTTCAGCTTTGATGTAAAAAATCACAGGTTGCTTTGATTTCCAGCATTTACCCCTTGTGGACGAGGTCGGTGAACGTGTAGCAAACTGCCATGGGGTATTTGGGAAGTATACAGCTAATTGACTTACTTGTACCTCTCAGGATAGAGTGAAGGATTAACCCAGTGGATTAGGATTAAGTCTTTGAGAATGCTAATCCCACCACCTGTGTTCAGAGTAAATTCCAGACATTTGTCATACAGGATTACTGGATTAATTCTTCTATTCGTCTAAAGATCGAGGATTAATCAGTGGCATAAATCCCAGATTTGCGCTCTGTGTGTGTTATTATAAAGAAATTATTCCTCCTGGGATGGAACGGTCGCCATCAAGCCAATTCGCAGAAGATTAGCTCGGATTTTCCTCAGAGTTTGCCAGAAGAACAGTGTGATCCGTGTAATTAATTGATCCTAAATGCCTTCATGGCGTGCTCGTCTTGGAATGAGACCATTTAGCTCAGATTAATCTACATCTGTGTGTACTGCACGCAAATTGTCTTCGCCAGAGTTCGGAGAGTTTGGAAGGGTGGGTGGACTAAGTGGATCATTAGCCCAAGGGTCATCTACGATGCGTTTGGTTGACTTTGATAAAACTTCGCTACACATTAGTACGAAGCACAGTAGACTTGATTGATTGATTCGGATTGTTACCATTATTTTGGCTGGCTCCTTGAGGCTCTTACAGGATTGTGGTTTCACTTAAAATCAGCACACAGTCCTGTCTTTATAGGAAAAGTAAAACCTCCATGAAATAAACTGATTGAAGTGAATATACAGCAGTGTTGTACGAAATTTTCAGTGATTCTCTCTACTCAAATAAACAGCATTTAATGAGGGTTAAAATGTGTTAAAACAGACAGAGATGTGCTAATCCCATAACTTTCAAATGAAAGTTAAGATTTGTTTGTGTTAAACATACGTCGGCTTGTACACCCCATGGAAATCAACTTAAAGATCCTACAGATTCTAAACTTCTAGCATTGCCACATGTATTTTGTTACTTCAAATAACCATACGTGTGAAACAAAAAACATGGAGTGTAAAGTCTTTAAAATTCCTTTTGGCAGCAAATAAATGTACATTCAGATTACAGATACAATTCCAATATGAACAATTGCCGTGATGCCATTATAAATATCTGGTAATTCTTTACTATATTATATTTGAAAAATGAGAACATGTCAAAATTTGTTTCTGTGATACATGTAAATGTTGTGTTCATGGACCAAAAGTGTATAGCACAGCTTGAACCTAGTCATTGAGTACTACCTTCCAATTACTGAACGAATATTAATTCAAGTTTTAAAAGTTTAAAATTAGCAATGATTTCGGAGCAACAAGTTGTCATTGATGAGGGGATTAGTTTGTTAATCACAAGCAGCTGGTATTATTAATCCCTAAGGAGGAGATATTATTTATGTCAAGCAAGTAATTATGTTTTCTTGTCTTATGCCAAATAATCAGACCACACATCCACATGTTTAATTAGACTGGACATGTTTTCACATGATCACTGGGTTCTGACACTTCGGAATGTAAAAATATCCTCAGGTTGCTGGGTGAAAAACTCACAAATTCTAAGCTTTGGTAATAGTTGTCTTTGTTCCTGAAAAAAAGCACTATTGTGACACCTGGAAAGTTGACGTGCTGGGCACATTGTAGTCTTGATGGTGGGCCGTAGGGACCATATTCATGTTTACATGTGAATTTCTATGGTGGATCAGAACGACCATCTAGATTTTACTCGTGTATATACTATTACACTTTACCTATGTGGAATGTAGTAGTGTCGCTAAGGCTGCAGATGGAGTAGAATTAGCACTGTTTTGGCAGGCTGACTGACAAAACAATGTTTGTTACGAAAGTCTGTGCCAAGCCGGAACGCACTTACATTTGACTGCATCAAAACTGAGAGCAAGAAGTGAAGAACCTCTGCCTGCAGTGCTCGTCTGGGAGGCAGTGCTTCTAGAAACGCATCTATGTGATCATCATCATCATAGAGGGGCACAACAATGTCGCCGTGAATCGCCCCTGCCTGCTTGTGGCGTCTAGGCAACGTCTGGGTGAAACTTCTGCGAAACCCCGCGGAATGGCTCACCTGTTGCATATCCCAGAATGCTCCTGCGTCAGTCATCTCAAGGATTTCCTCGGGTAGGTTTTTCATAGCAGGCAAGCAAAAAACAAAAAATGGAAAGAATAGAGGGAGGTAGGAAAAAAAAAAAAAACCCTCTCTGCATTGCTGTTGTTGTTGTTATGTGGTTCAGGGATGTTTATTCTCATCCTGATTTAACCTCTAACCTTTTTTGATGGTGTGTGAGGGAAGATGGAAGCTGAGCTGTACAACGCTTTTCACTTCTACAGCAGATATAGGTATATCTACATGTAGCTCTGAACCAGATAACGGATGATATTGCACAATGCTACCGGCAGCTGCACACATGTGTGCTCCCACTATGCAAGCTGTGATGTAATGTGTAATGTACATGCGTTAATCTTTAGCCATAACAAACCAGGGCTGTTGCTACGAATATGTGTAATTGTATCCTCACAGGTATCTTATTTGATTCTGAATCAAATTGGTATCATGTACATGGATCTAGGTGTTAATCTTTAGCTGTAACAAACCAGGGCTGTGGCTACAAATACAGTTAGCTGTAAACCTCACAGCTATGTTCTTTAATTCCCGTTGAAGTCAGTATCATTTCTTCAGGTGTGTAGTGGAAGTAACTTGAGATGTGTATACCTGTGGGTATGTGTTTTTCTCCTGATTCGGACATTTACTAGATGCCTGTGTTTTTGTCAGCCAGCACCTCACTCAGTTGTTAGTTTCATTTTCACTGTGGTGACTGTGTATTTACATATGAGAAATGCTCTGACTGAGGTCCGTTATATAGAATACATGTACTGTATATATTACATGTTGACTTGTATATGAGGGAGGTTTTATATTCTTGTGCTGTTTTTTCCCCATAAGTTGCTGTAGATAATTGCAGATGGAACAAACTGAACTGCATTGTGTATGATAATGTATCAGGAAGGTGCTCAGAACGCTTTTCTTCTTCCCCTTATTATGGCACAATTATCAGTGTATGTTTGCTCGCAAAACACATAAGAAGTACACATGCACTGCAACGTCACAGAAGAAAAGGATGCGTTCTGCTGTCATTTGGACCATCTGTGTACATGTATCCCGTCCACGAGCCTCCCATTCATTTATGGCCTCCAGCTCATCTTCATTTTCTTCATGAGTTTATGGTCATAGGTGAATGGAAGGAATGTGGACCAGGTGGAATTGGACACCTGTAAACAAGTAGGCCTGAGTTGTTGGCACTTTGGGATTATTGAACAGATCATTTGTTTATATATTAGAGCATTGTTTTGAATCATAACATGTACAAAATTTCCATTATACCTCATGTATTTGACTATTGGTTTAAATCTTGATATTTACACATTTTCACTATGCCATTGGTATGGAGAATGAGGTGGTCTGAAACCTGTCATTTTTATTTATTTGAATGAAGTTTTACACCATACTCAAGAATATGTATCTTACATAATGGCGGCCAGAGTTATGGTGGGAAGAAACCGGGCAGTGCCCAGGGGACACGGACGTCCATCCACAAGTTGCTGAAAGACATTAATTCTCACATCGTGCGAAAACCATGATTTCAGAAGATAGAGTCAAATCAATAAATACTTCATTTAGTAAGAATAGATAACAAATGGTAAACAAGTGGTATTTCATGAAAGTATTGATATGGTGAATGAGGTGATCTGAGGCCTGTCGTTTTATAGTAAATAGCCCATTTTAAAAGTGAAGGTGACAAAACTTTGACACACTCGTTAAGACAGGGTGGCGAAAATTTGACACAGTGGCCCAAGTTAAATGGTAGAGTGGCAAAAATTTGACACACTGGCTCATGTTCAACGATAGAGAGGCAAAAATTGTACACACTGGCTCATGTTCAAAGATAAGGTGGCAAAAATGTGACGCACTGGCCCGTGTTGAAAGATAGTGTGTCAAAAATTTGACACACGGGCTAAGTTAAACGATAGAGTGGCAAAAATTTTACACACTGGCTCATGTTTAAAGATAGGGTGGCAAAAATGTGACGCACTGGCCCATGTTGAAAGATACTGTGTCAAAAATTTGACACATGGACTAAGTTAAACGATAGAGAGGCAAAAATTTTACACACTGGCTCGTGTTCAAAGATAGGGTGGCAAAAATGTGATGCACTGGCCCATGTTGAAAGATAGTATGTCAAAAATTTGACACACTGGCTAAGTTAAACGATAGAGTGGCAAAAATTGTACACACTGGCCCATGTTCAAAGATAGGGTGGCAAAAATGTGATGCACTGGCCCATGTTGAAAGATAGTATGTCAAAAATTTGACACACTGGCTAAGTTAAACGATAGAGTGGCAAAAATTGTACTCACTGGCCCATGTTCAAAGATAGGGTGGCAAAAATGTGATGCACTGGCCCATGTTGAAAGATAGTATGTCAAAAATTTGACACACTGGCTAAGTTAAACGATAGAGTGGCAAAAATTGTACACACTGGTTCATGTTAAATGATAGAGTGGCAAAATATCGAAATGTGTTTTCTTGAATGCCCATTTGGTGTGTTTTGAAACTTGTGCCTGATTGTTGGTTGGGTGTTCTTTCAGTGGCTGGTGTGGGGGGGTTTGGACTGTTGTCTAATTGTTGCTCTTTTTCAGTGAACATTTCAGTGTTTTTAACTCTTGTGTCTTGTGTTTTCTTAATTTTCAAAGGCCTGTTCAGCAGGTTTAGGCACTTGTCTTTTTCTTGCTGGTTTTTTTTGGTACTTATCACAGGTCATTTCAATGTGTCTTGACACTTGTCTTGGTGTTTTTTCTGTACTTTCAGAGACTTAGTGTGTTTTTGATGTTTGTGTCTTATTCTTATTGGGGTTTTTTGGGTTTTTTTAAACATTTATTTCAGTGTGTTTTGACACTGATCTCATTTTCAGTGTTCCATGTGTTTTAAGAGGCTCGTTCAATATGTTTATGTTTTTGACACTAATTGTCTTATTTTTGCTCTTGCTTTCAGAAGACGTTTCATTGTTTTTAACACGTGTCTTACTGTTGTGTTTGTTATATTTTCAGAGGCCCCTTCAGTGTGGTTCGACGATGTGTCCACAAAGAAACAAGTCGTCAATTTGCGGTGAAAATTGTGGATGTGGCAAAGTTCACGGCCAGCCCGGGATTGTCCACAGACGGTAAGGCTCAAACGCAATGTCATGGAGAAATACTGCAACAAAAAACACTTTGTACAACGTGATCTTATGTTACTACCTTTTGGAGATGACTTTTCCTCCCATCACGCCACTCCCAGTGGGTAGACATGGGAGACTACAATCTAGGTATATATAGATATTGGGTGAGCATGACTCTGAAACCTCCTTTTGGAGGGAAGAAATATGAGGCTAACAAAGGTTTGCGATGTTACAGTTATTCTTTGATATTTGGAGGGAAAAAAGATGTCATGCAATCAGAAAAGTTATTCAGTCAATACCATACAACAAGCCGATGAAATTATTTACAGTATTGTTTTGCAGAGAAGGACAGCAAATTGAATGAAGTGTTTTTTTAAGGGGCAGGGTGCACTGTATTGTGGCTTCACAGAGGCATGGCGGACCTCCCAATAGGCATGGAGCTGTGCCACGTGATAAACTGGTATCTAAGAGTCTGAATTGTGCATCCGGACGAATACTCTGTGCATTACCTAAATTCTCCCTGAATATTGTCCTTACATGTCAAAATAAACAAAGATTTTAATCAACAAAAGCGGTTCAAAATGAAGTCTGATTTGACTTACTGGCAGGGTATTAATCACATGAAATTTACTGGGAAAATCAGCCATTGGATGAGAAATGAGAAAATTAAGAGACCCACATATAGTGAATTACCCCAGGGAGTATTAACGATAATGATCTTTAAATAGAGAGGCTACATATTTAGAAATATCAAATACACTTTTACTTAATGTTTCGATGAATTCACAAACGAATATGGCTGGATCTCAACGATCTGTCTGGCACACATCTCCATATTCAGCCTTTGAACCAAAAACACACTTTTATAGTGAATTGATGTCATTGGTAAATGTTCATATTTGGCAAAGAAGGTTTTAACTTTGCTCCTACACTGTTTAGGTCATTTATCAAACATTAAACTGTGTGCTTGCCTGAAAAGAGCTGAAGATATTAGCGCCACCTGATGTCAGGATGAGGAAAACAGTCAGATTGGGTGCGCTTCCATGCAGTCACTGGGGCTTTGTTAATGGTCAGAAAGAGAAGTCTGAAGCCAATGTAGGCCGGATTGTTCATGAGGACCGATATGGTTGAGGTCAAATAAGCATACTGTCACGTTTGATTCTATATGCCCCTCGGCTGTCAAAAATTGTCATCTTAAATCTGATCAACGCAGACAGCCATGAAGATGTCCACAAAAAGGAGATAACTCGTAGCGGAAACTGGTTGCTTTGCAGAACTTTGGACATGTTCAGATTGAGTTTATTTAAATGTTGAATATTCATTGCAAAAAACAGCATCAAATTGAATAAATATAGCCAGCTATTGACTTTCTTATTCAATCAATGGACCCAAAACTGGCTCGGCCAGGCAACTTCTATGGTCCTCTGGCTTTAGGGTTAAATTAGATGAATTCCTGACATCAGGAATTTTTTGGGGCTTATTTAAAAAGTATGCATCAAGGTGGCACAGAACAGCAGTTACTGCACAGAACAGCATGCATTTCTTGTGTGCGATTAACTCAGACACTACAAATATCAGCGTAATGTCACGGTGAACAGTTTTACACTTTTTTTTTATTTATTTGATTGGTGTTGTACGCCGTACTCAAAAATATTTTACTTAACAATGGCGACGGTTTTCCTGCGGATACATAACGATGTGCACAAGTAGTTAGTATTTCTGTAATGCTATGAACTTGGTCAACAAAACCGTACATATAGCCATATTACAAGAAAAAAATATTGTAGAGCAATTTTTCTTCTTAAACTGTCTGAAGATTGTGAAAGTCTCATGTGCTATCTGGTCAAGGGAGGTAACTCTGTAAGGCTACTGCTCTCTCCATGTTCAACTTTAAATATTGACCGGAGCACTTAGAGAACAGTCGTCGTTGAGGGAGGATGCTGGACAGTCTGTATGGCTGAATCAATACATGTGGATAGCACTCATCTGCCATTTCATCCTCACAACGAAAATTGAGCGCAAATTGTACCATTAAATATTTACAACTGTCTCCAGAGGTGTAGTCTGTATTTGATTATTGGAGGCGTTATCAGAGATGTGTTTGCTCGTGTACAAGAGTGTATCATTTGTCACGGATACAGGGATGAGAAGGACGAAGATAGAATGCACTGTTTTATGTCGTTGTTGATTGTGACAAAAGAGATTTATTTACATGGCCAAGATTGCAGCAGTTTAAGGTCTTAGTTAATTGGGTTTCATGTTCTGTTTGAGCTGCAGGTGTTTTCATTGTAGGAACATCAAGCAAATTCATTTAAAGTTCATGTTTGCAGAAATTTGTGTGAATAGATTCTTACATGAAATGCCATGTAAACAGCATAAAGCATCAGATCTAATTTTGTTTCTAATATTGAGTTTCCAAACTGCAGCAAATAGAAACAGTTTCTCAACAGTGTATGACCTACAATTTTGCACCAAAATGTGTATTTTTATAGTAAGGTTATAAAAAACGCTCTGCATTAAGCTAAGGTGCTGTCAACTTAAGGACACGCTTTGATGGAAAAAAATCATGTTTTAAATGACGGGTATGGGTCAGGTGACACTTTTGCTATGTGGTGATTATTTCATGTCTCCTTGCCAGTTCTGTGTCTGCATGGGTAGAATATCTGACTCAGTCGATTGCGACATTCCACTGCGACGTAATGTCACATTGTAAGAGTTTCACCCTTACTCATTGACCTTGACCTTGACTTTGACACTACTTTGGAGACATGATATCAGCAATCATTGTGGTCTTGTGATTAAAAATATTTTGGAACAGGAAAATTGCAACAGATGCATACTCATGTAAATGTAAGAAAAAATATCTGTATATTTTTGAACAGTTTCTTTGTTGAGTTAGTATACAATCATGTTGAGTTAGTATACAATCATGTTGAGTTAGTATACAATCATGTTGAGTTAGTATACAATCATGAAATTAATTGTTTTTTCAAGACTTTCAAGGCTCAGCATTTTTCCAAATTTTTTTTCAAAATCGTTTGTGTGCATTTCATGAGGCATTTGTAAATAGCATTTACGGTGGTTTTATTTAGCATTTGTTAAAAATATTTACAGGAGATTGTTTTTTTTTTTCTTCAGGGATTTCATTTTATAGCATTTGTTTAAAAATATTTACAGGGATTAAATTTTTGAGTCTTTTGGGGGCTTCCGTGGCTCAATTGGTTAGCACGCTAGCACAGTGTAATGACCCAGGAGTCTCTCACCAATGCGGTTCAAGTCCAGCTCATGCTGGCTGCCTCTCCGGCCGTATGTGGGAAGGTTAGCCAACAACCTGCAGATGGTCATGGGTTTCTCCCGGGCTGTGCACGCTTTCCACCACAATAATACTGGCCGCTGTCATATAAGTGAAATATTCTTGAGTACGGCGTAAAAACACCAATCAAATAAATAAATAAATTTATGTCTTCATAAAGGAAAGCTCATTAGTGACTTGCCAAAGTCTGTAGGTTTATTTCTATGGTTTCTTCCACTCATGAAATAAGGTGCTGTTGTATTAGTGACACATCGTAGAGTATGGATTTAAAATACCAATCTTTCATTTAACATGTAAGTTATAATTTAGAAAAAAAAAAAAAAATTGCAACAGTTACAATATACTGTAAATCTTCCAACTAATGTAAAGTTTACTTGTGGTACCACCATGTGGCTCCATTTTATGTTGGAAAGCTTGCTAATGATGACACCTTCCTGTCTAGCATTCACTGCTGGTATCTCTTGTAAAACCTAGCTTGGACACATTTATTGGATAACGGTATTCGAGAGGACTGATTTAGCGCTGAAACTTCTGAAAGGAACCGTTAGTGAAATGTCCGACGTCATATCCATAGTTTGTTGGTTTAGCAAAACGTGTGGCCTTCCCAGTTTTAATCCAGGGCTGTTTGCTGAGCGGAAGACGTGGGGAATGAACGAGGTGGCTAACGAAAGAGGCGTTATATTACATTTGTGCCTGCACACTGGCCCATAATTCAATCCTCTGGGCAGAGCTCTCTTAATTTTCGCTGTGCGTTATATTCTCACAACGGCTGTTGAATGGCAAAATTGATGGTGCGGGGACATGTCTGTAATAAAAGGAGTTGCCATCCTGGGCAAGCACTCTGCCATTGTGCGCATCGAATTGTACCATTTTATTGGTGGTAAATGCCCCCGTTACTCTTAGTCACTAGCGGCAGTTGAATGCAATTTTTGAGGCACGTCTTATATTGTAACCATTTATGCTGTGAGATTTTTCACCAATCAATGCGGACAATTGTGGGCTCCGAGGTTTCTAGGCTGTTAAAGAATGCCGCTGTGAATGAGCATGACAGGATGGTAGAAATTGACAATAAAGCAGGAAACGGAGAGATACGGCAGCTTTCTCTCGTGATATAAACGTGATGTTCCCCGGTTCTAATTCATGATTCAGCCTTACCGGGTTTTTTTTTTTTTTTGTATTCTGTTCATTTATGATTATTTTCTCTAACATCCAAATCTTGAAGTTTGACTAGGCTGTGGTGTTCTGAATTGATACATTTACTATGTCATAAATATTCTCTCCACCTCGTAAATTGAAAGAAATTGAATTTCGTGTTGTTTCAGCTGTTTAAATGAAACTCATTAATGAAAATTACAACTCCTAAATGAATTGATGGGATGTTTAATGCAGATTTCCTGTGTTTTGAACGCTGTTGAACATGTCCTAGGGCGTGCAACCACCTGGCCTATTGCTTTTTGATCCCCCCCCCTCCCGCCATTTTTTTTGCTTGTTTAAAATGCAGTATTCATTACCAAAGAAGTTACACATTCAACTGACTCATACTTGTTTTTATTTTTTTTCAGTTTGAGTCAAATTGTCTTTTGCACATAAACTACACGTAACTTTCAACACAAAGTGAAAAGTGGCCTCTTTGAACCTTTCCATCCCTTGAAATTAAGATGGACTGTTTTTTGTTCTATGATTCAGACTTTACTAATGTTGATAGTTAAAATAGGGTTTTTAGTTAAAAAAAAGTGTTTTTTAATAATTTGAAACAAGAAAAAAAAGTGATAACCATGGTGACCAAGCTTCTTAAACAAGAATAAAAAGGGATAGCCATGATTTTCAAGCTTTTAAAAGAGGAATACAAAGCAAGGGCCATGAATGTAAAACTTTTAGAACAAGAATACACAGCAGTAGCCATGATTGTCAAGCTGTTAAGTGAACAGTAGAGAGAGATTACAATGATTGTCAAGCTGTTAATGGAACAGTAGAGAGAGATTACAGTGATTGTTAAGCTGTTAAACGAACAGTAGAGAGAGATTACAATGATTGTCAAGCTGTTAATGGAACAGTAGAGAGAGATTACAGTGATTGTCAAGCTGTTAAACGAACAGTAGAGAGAGATTACAATGATTGTCAAGCTGTTAATGGAACAGTAGAGAGAGAGTACAAGGATTGTCCAGCTGTTAATTGAACAGTAGAGAGAGATTACAGTGATTGTCAAGCTGTTAATTGAACAGTAGAGAGAGATTACAATGATTGTCAAGCTGTTAATGGAACAGTAGAGAGAGAGTACAAGGATTGTCCAGCTGTTAATGGAACAAGTAGAGAGAGATTACAATGATTGTCCAGCTGTTAATTGAACAGTAGAGAGAGATTACAATGATTGTCAAGCTGTTAATGGAACAGTAGAGAGAGAGATTACAGTGATTGTCAAGCTGTTAAACGAACAGTAGAGAGAGATTACAATTATTGTCAAGCTGTTAATGGAACAGTAGAGAGAGAGTACAAGGATTGTCCAGCTGTTAATTGAACAGTAGAGAGAGATTACAGTGATTGTCAAGCTGTTAAGTGAACAGTAGAGAGAGATTACAATGATTGTCCAGCTGTTAATTGAACAGTAGAGAGAGATTACAATGATTGTCCAGCTGTTAATTGAACAGTAGAGAGAGGATTACAGTGATTGTCAAGCTGTAAATTGAACAGTAGAAGAGATTACAATGATTGTCAAGCTGTTAAGTGAACAGTAGAGAGAGATTACAATGATTGTCCAGCTGTTAATTGAACAGTAGAGAGAGATTACAATGATTGTCCTGAGCTTTTGAAACAAGAATTCAAAGATATTATTCTGGGTTGTAAACTGTAGAAACTACTGTGGGCAACGTACATGTACATACAATAAGTGATATAAAAACTTGAGATTTCAGCAGTATATTGGAGTGTTTGTGTGTGTGTGTGTGCGTGCGTGCGCGCGCGTGCATGCGTGTGTGTGCGTGCGTGCGTGCGTGCGTGGAGTTTTACATCATACTCAACAGTATATTCACTCATACCTGAGGTGTACATGTATTTGTTATGTATATGAAACTATAAATATTTCTAATGCATCTAAAATTAAAATCCGAAAGTTTGGCATTTTGCCTGATTCTAAGAGGCGTGAGAAAGGTTGTCTAAGGTTTTTGGGGAGGTAGGATGACAGCCTTCTGGAATAATGGAAGTTGCTGTACCAAAAGTGATTTTGTGATATTGGTTTGCCTGGGCAAACTTTGGGGTTGTTTACCATAGATCTACATGTATGAAGAGATTTTGCTTCTTGTCAGATTCTGTAGCACTTTGCGGATGGTTGTGGGTTTCCCCCAACCTCTGCTCGGTTTCCTCTCACCATAATGCTGGCCACTGTTGTATAAGTGAAATATTCTTGAGTACAGCGTAGAACACCAATCAAATAAATAAATAAATAAATTGATGTCAGGCAAATGATCTAAAGCTCTCAGATCAATTCTATAGGAGATACAGCTAATCGTGGTGGTCGCACAGCTAATCGTGGCGGTTGCGCAGCTAGCCGCGGCGGTCGCACAGCTAGCTGTGGTTGTCAACCATACGCTCTACAACCAGTCTCGATCCTGTATTTATCACTAGTTACGGCTTAACTTATTTTCTTACGTGTAAATTTGGAAGTCCATGTTATAAAGATAAACTCAGAACAGGAAAGAACTCCAATGGGGAAGCTTGTCCAATGAAGCTTGTCCTTGAATGTCCCATTGTGAATCAGTGTACTGATTTTAAACATTTAAAGAGTAGCTCTGTTTGAATTTTTGTTCTCAGTCTTAATACGTTTGATAAATACTGACCTAAGGTGTTTGTGTTACCAAAAATCCATGATATGCCCAAAACTAAATGTGTGGTTCATTTTCAGACCTGCGTCGAGAGGCAAGTATCTGTCACATGTTGAAACACTCACACATTGTGGAACTTCTGGAGACGTACAGCTCAGAGGGCATGCTTTACATGGTGTTTGAATAGTAAGTTGGCTTTACTACTCTCTCATTTTCTCCATAAAATTCATGTAAGCACGCACAAAAAAGCATGCGAGTCGGAAACAGCAACATGTAGGTTGGCTGCATTGAATGAAAACCTTTACCAGTGTATTTGTAATTGGTTTTTATATTTCAGCTTTTGTCAGAATAAACAAACAAATACAATGTGATTAAAGACAATGTTCCCCTCATTTTGTCCGAAAAATTCATTTAAGCACACACAAAATTTACTTTAGTCAGTAGCAAATATACATTTTCTAGATTGGCGAACTTTGGGCTTACATGTATAAGCACCTTTTTCAGTGTACATGTACATGGTATGTGTTTGTGTAGTTTGACCATAAGCAAACATCGTCATTTATGACTGAAAAATTGTTAATTGTACGACGTTAAACAAACATGCGTACATAGATAAGCACACAAGACACAATATTAGGTGAGAAAAAAGTAACTTGAAATAGAAAAAAAGACTAACAGCAACCAGGAAGTAGTTAACTCAAGACAACTAAAATGTTTCCAAAAATATTTTATGTATCACAGCAGATATTCATGATATTTTTCAATTTATGTATTTTTTTTTTGTCTTCTGATTTCTCTAGTTATCATTTAATAAAGCTGAATAATGTCATTATTTAGGGGGGTGACCTGTATTAATATTATATTCTACGTTGACCTTATTGGATAATAATGCAATAGCTGTCAGTGCTGGGTTGATTTAGTTATCAACTTAATCAGCATATATGAATTGATACATCTCGGAGGGCTGGCTGCTCGCCCAGCATCCACATTTCTCGCATTACGTCTCTGTTCCATTAGCAGGACATGAGAAACGCGCTTGCTGGAGCGTACGCGCAGTGTGTAGTCAGTGCCTCAAATATGATTAATTATGTATGAAGGTTTACACCAGTCGTGCCCAGTATTTTTATTGTTCGGCAGAACGGGTGAAGGATTTTTCGGGGTGATTGGAGTCTGAATGAAGACCTATCTCATGCAGACTCATTGATACCGTCCACATTAGATACAAATTTCTGTGAAAATCGGACATAAGCTACAGTGTACATGCGTGTATTTCACCTAAAGTTGGTGTGTGAAGTTCACCTTCAGAAGCACATCAAACTTTTCTGCTTACTCTGATAATAAATTAATCAATCTTCCCAGAAAACTGTTGTAAGAATCAAGCAAAATATGTCACTTCAAAAATTTGGGGGAAATACAGTAAATATAATGTTTTTATTTTTTGAGTGACATGAGAATTTCAGTGATTATGATATTTATGACTCCTTGAACAAACTGCTGCGTTGTCTTTTAAAGTTGTGACACAGTTTGGTGGATTAAATTGCTGTCATTCAACTAAATAATCAAGTGAATGAAAGCAAAACTTTTGAGAGTCATACTGACAGTACATGTGAAGGTACTTCATTACAAAGATTTGGTTTTGTGATGATTGTAACAGTGTTAAGTACTGCTGCAACCCCAGTGTTAAGTACTGCTGTTGCTCAGTTGATTAGCACGCTAGTGCAGCGCAATGACCCAGGAGTCTCTCACCAATGCGGTCGCTGTGAGTTCAAGTCCAGCTCATGCTGGCTTCCTATCCGGCTGTACATGGGAAGGTCTGCCAGCAACCTGCGGATGGTCGTGGGTTTCCACCAGGCGCAGCCCTGTTTCCTTGCACCATAATACTGGCCGCCATGGTATAAGTGAAAAATGCTTGAGTACAGCATAAAACACCAATCAAATAAAGAAATAAATAAAGTTCTACTTTTAAAGCCAATAAGAACACAGGTATAATCTAGACAAGTTTGCTTAAATAATTATTTGGTACTTATTACCAGTTTTTTTAAGATCAGACTATAGGGATACTGAGGCTTCTGTCCACGGTGTAAACAGAAAGATTACCATGCTCTTGGCCTCTTTTATTCCATTTGAATTGAACAATTTTTGATGTAACAACAGTATTGCTTTCATTAAAATTTGAAAGCTGTGTTCCAATGTTTTTAATTAAATGTTTTGCCTCATGGACAATTTACATTAAAAGCATGGGAAACATCAGGAGAGGGTGAGCGAATTGAGTGAAAAAGGTGGGACGTACATTTTTGTTTTTGGTCCTCGCACATCTGTGGTATTCACGTGCCACATCCTTGCCTGTTGGCTGTTCCTGTTGGCCATTGAATTACGTAGGCCTCAGTGTGACTTGATTAAATCAGGGTTTGTCGTCTGTTCTTCGAGCAATTCACCCATGAGCGACAAGCTCACTAAATTGCAATGCTTTTTTATTTGGAGGTGTGTTTTGTCAAATTTCTCATTTTGGAAGGAATTTAGAAAATAAGAATAGATTGAAAATAGATTATATCACGAAGTGGACAAAGATCAATGAAGCATGTTTGCACATTTTCTGAATGTGGGAAAGCTTTGCCAGAAAGATGCTTCTTTTACAGAAATGGATTGAATATTTCAAGGTGTAATGTGAGGAACCACATACATGTATTTAGCTTTACTTTGTTAGGATGTAGTTATGGGTGCATTTTTGATTTCATGTCTTCATTTTCTCATATAGTCACTGTTGTCGTTTAATAACGGCCACCAGGTTGTTGAAAGATTTCAGGGTGAAAATTTCCTTGAAAATAAATTCTCAGTTTATTAAAGGTTAGATTAATGCCATCTTTCTAAGTAAGCAATTTATTTTGCTGCCCTGTGAATGCAGTGGGGGTCATCTTGATCTAGTATTAGACATCCGTGTGTATTACTTGTGAATTTATGGATTTCTTAAAAAACTATTTGAGGAATCTTACACGAATGCAGTCATGCCGGCTTCCTCTCGCAGCCGTATTTGGAAAGGTCAGTTGGCAACGTGCAGATTGTTGTGGGTTTTCCCCGGGCTTTGTCCGGTTTAAATAATTTAGTAATTTACATAGGCCTTCCAAATTTGGTACCTACACATTCCTCAAGAACTCCTCATTCTTGACAAGATCTGAGTTTTTGTGTCATTTTCATAATAATGATGTGCCTAAATCACATTTCAGAAAGTGCATCATTATTATATTATTACTGTAGTTGAAAAGGGTTGAAGATTTACTGTGCTCAAGAGAGCGCCCCCCCCCCCCCCCCCCCCAACCCTTATTCTCTTGCCCAGTGGTTATTTTCCCTACTTCCTTCCCTTCAGGTGATTTTTGTGCTTGCTACAAGCGTTCGGCTAATGTGTGAAAGCCCCAGCATGATGGTTCCTCTCAGGCTTACCCACCTATAGCCATGTAACAAGGTGGATGACACGCTCAGTCACAATCACACACGCTTGGTCGACCGCTAATGAAATAATGGATCGTAACATTGTGATTGAAAGGAAATGGAGCTTCGATTAATGTGGGGAGTTTTGTCCGCGCAGGACTGGAAACAGCAGGGGTGTGTGTGTGTGTGTGGGGTGTCAGGGTTGGGACAGCTGGCATGGTTGGTGGCTTGCGTGATGTGACCATGTACGCCACACTCCCCCAGGTAAATGGGCGCTCTCTGCCCTGCGTCGTGTACATTCAAGTGATGAGATCCTGTGCTAGATACGCTGATGATACGATCAACACATGTACACATATGAATACACAGGTACTAAAATGTCTCGCCGTCTAATGCACTTCGCAGCCTTGCACACGCACTTTGTCATGACATAGCTCTGACAGATAACATTTTCACTACAGTATTACCGGCCTATGTAACTGGCCGTTTTGATGAAGACATTTTTTGTTGTACCACGGTAGTCTTGCCGGTGCTGAACAGAACAGAGTTCCAGGATTTAGTACCTTATATTTCTGGTACCAGATACTAGTAACCATTTTTTCCCACTGATTGTGCAGAAATGTATATCTTCAGATTGCCGAGAATCTGTGTAGGGCTTAATTAATACAGTATTGTGTTCATTGTGGTACTTAAGAGTTACCCGAATACCATTTGTTTCCCATTGATAATGCTGCCAATAGAAATCCCTGCTTTAATACAGTTTCTCTCCACAGCGGTGCTTCAGTCATACCAGAGTTAAGTGTTTGTTTCCCATTGATAATGCTGCCTATAGAAATCCCTGCTTTAATACCAGTTTCTCTCCACAGCGGTGCTGGAGTCATATCAGAGTTAACCGTTTGTTTCCCATTGATAATGCTGCCTATAGAAATCCCTGCTTTAATACCAGTTTCTCTCCGTAGTGGTGTTGGAGTCATACCAGAGTTAAGTGTTTGTTTCCCATTGATAATGCCTGCCTATAGAAATCCCTGCTTTAATACCAGTTTCTCTCCGTAGTGGTGCTGGAGTCATATCAGAGTTAACCGTTTGTTTCCCATTGATAATGCTGCCTATAGAAATCCCTGCTTTAATACCAGTTTCTCTCTGTAGTGGTGCTGGAGTCATATCAGAGTTAACCGTTTGTTTCCCATTGATAATGCTGCCTATAGAAATCCCTGCTTTAATACCAGTTTCTCTCCGTAGTGGTGCTGGAGTCATATCAGAGTTAACCGTTTGTTTCCCATTGATAATGCTGCCTATAGAAATCCCTGCTTTAATACCAGTTTCTCTCCACAGCGGTGCTGGAGTCATATCAGAGTTAACCGTTTGTTTCCCATTGATAATGCTGCCTATAGAAATCCCTGCTTTAATACCAGTTTCTCTCCGTAGTGGTGCTGGAGTCATACCAGAGTTAAGTGTTTGTTTCCCATTGATAATGCTGCCTATAGAAATCCCTGCTTTAATACCAGTTTCTCTCCACAGCGGTGCTGGAGTCATATCAGAGTTAACCGTTTGTTTCCCATTGATAATGCTGCCTATAGAAATCCCTGCTTTAATACCAGTTTCTCTCTGTAGTGTTGCTGGAGTCATATCAGAGTTAACCGTTTGTTTCCCATTGATAATGCTGCCTATAGAAATCCCTGCTTTAATACCAGTTTCTCTCTGTAGTGGTGCTGGAGTCGTATCAGAGTTAACCGTTTGTTTCCCATTGATAATGCTGCCTATAGAAATCCCTGCTTTAATACCAGTTTCTCTCCGTAGTGGTGCTGGAGTCATACCAGAGTTAAGTGTTTGTTTCCCATTGATAATGCTGCCTATAGAAATCCCTGCTTTAATACCAGTTTCTCTCCACAGCGGTGCTGGAGTCATATCAGAGTTAACCGTTTGTTTCCCATTGATAATGCTGCCTATAGGAACCCCTATTTTAATACCACATTGTTTCCATTGTGGTACTGGAGTCGCACCAGAGTACCATTTGTTTCCCCATTAGTGGTGCGGAATGTACACATGAAGAGTTCAAAGGAATCTGTGCTATACTTAAATGCCACTTTGTGTTCATTCTTGCAGTCCAGCGTTTCCAGAATACTGTGTGTGGCCCATAGTGCAGGCCAGGAAGTAGTGCTTGAATACCATAATGCCTTCAGTGATTGTGGTACTCTAGTAATAGCATTGAAGCGGCTGTTTGAAGAGGTGGCCCAAGAATATGTGTTTTCATTGGTGACACTTTGCACTCATTGCTGCAGTCATCCAGTGGTACCAGAGTATTGTAGGTGGCCCCTTGATAGTGCTGTCCAGGAATCTGTGCTTTAATACCACATTGCGTTCATTCATTGTAGAACTCTTGTGATAGTAAAGTATGATATGTCATAGTGGCCTTGAACAAAGGCCAAAAATGTGTTCAGCATACTACATATAGTTGTATTTTATTTGATCATTTATTTGATGTTTTATTTATTTATTTATTTATTTGATTGGTGTTTTAAGCCATACTCAAGAATATTTCATTTATATGACAGCGGACAGCATTATGGTGGGAGGAAACCGGGCAGAGCCCGGGAGGAAACCTATGACCATCCGCAGGTTTCAGGCAGACCTTCCATCTTTATTATGATCCACATACTTATGTCAGAATGTTTCAGAATATTGGTTGTAGAGGTGATTGAAAAGATTGAAGAATTGGGGTGTTTCAATTGTTGTCCATGGCTGTAATACGTCTTGTTCAATATACAGTATGTTCGCAGTGCCTAGAAACGCCACAGTTGATGGTCTAATTGAACAAGGTGAATTACAGGGGTAAACCCAGAAATCTCTCCTTATCAATACCATGTTGTGTTCATTGCGGTACTCTTTGGTAACAAGATAACATACATGATTCTTTACCAAGGGTGAACAAATAGGCCTCCCAGCAATGTGTCCTTCATAATGCAATCGCAGAAATCTCTCGTTATAAATACCAAATTGTGCTCATTGTGGTACTGTTACGGTAAGAGAATACCATTTGTGACCCATTACTAATGGTCAACATATAGGCCTCCCAGCTATCTCTCGTTATAAATACCAAATTGTGCTCATTGTGGTACTGTTACGGTAAGAGAATACCATTTGTGACCCATTACTAATGGTCAACATATAGGCCTCCCAGCAACCTGTCGTTATAAATACCACATTGTGTTCATTGTGGTACTGTTACGGTAAGAGAATACCATTTGTGACCCATTACTAATGGTCAACATATAGGCCTCCCAGCAATCTCTCGTTATAAATACCACATTGTGCTCATTGTGGTACTGTTACGGTAAGAGAATACCATTTGTGACCCATTACTAATGGTCAACATATAGGCCTCCCAGCTATCTCTCGTTATAAATACCACATTGTGCTCATTGTGGTACTGTTACGGTAAGAGAATACCATTTGTGACCCATTACTAGTGGTCAACATATAGGCCTCCCAGCAACCTCTCGTTATAAATACCACATTGTGCTCATTGTGGTACTGTTACGGTAAGAGAATACCATTTGTGACCCGTTACTAATGGTCAACATATAGGCCTCCCAGCAATCTCTCGTTAGAAATACCATATTGTGCTCATTGTGGTACTGTTACGGTAAGAGAATACCATTTGTGACCCATTACTAATGGTCAACATATAGGCCTCCCAGCAATCTCCCGTTATAAATACCACATTGTGCTCACTGCCTGATCTGTGACAACTGTACTTTTATAGGCCCGCTGCGCTTTTGATTGCAGTTGTTTGAAGCTGAGCAAGCCGCTTTGAAGGTCATTTAATTATCAGTGTTCAGGCTCAGCAAATATGCATGGAGGCTGGTAGGGCTGCAGTCATTTAGACGATTTCAAAGTTCCCAACCTTGTATCGCTTTTACTGATCTAGCAATTTTGTCAGTTTTTTTCTTCATGCACATGTTTATTTTATCATCATCTGTTTTTGTGAATGCTTCAGGCTGTTTTTTTTCTTACGACTGTTCATGCCTGCGTCAAACCAATTGATTTATTCAGACTGGAGGTAGATGTAAATGACTAGTGACCGATGCGTTGATAGTTCACTTCCTGAGCCACATCTGTACGTCACAAACAGCCAACAGTGTCCTAAATGCTGCTTGATGGGATAATAGCACGTCAGTAAGTGGAACGGACATTGGCGGTGCACCAGGCCCTGCTGCAAATAACCCCACCATTGTGATGGTCGTGTGTGTATAGACAGGGGGCTTAACAAGCCACTGTAGCCAACCTCTACCTTTAGCTCTTCACAAGGGAAGGAGGATGGTATTTGTGACCCCCCTGGGCTGATGGCTGTTAGAAACGCCACGCTCTGCTACTGTGTGTGCAAGAACAGCTGGAGCTGATACTAGCCTCCTAGTAGTAGTATGTATGAGATCTGGACGTACGCTTGTAGGGTAGCTGGGGCTGTGAAGGCTTGTAGGCAGACGATTCAGCACGTGTATGGATTTGGCACTGCGGGAAGCTTCCCTTGGCTTGTTACTTGCAGTTGCATGGCTGTATGACAAAAGTTACTGGATGAAATATGAATGAAGGAATTCGCATGCTATTATTCTGGGTTTAGGTAGGGGAAAAAAAAACAACAACAACATTCCGACACCAGCTACAGAGACTCCTGCTAAAAGAGCTACTGCAGGCCGTGTTATTTATTTATTTACTTCTTTTTTGCCTTTCTTCCACGGACTTAATCCGTAAATGGAATAATCCTCAAGGCAGTGCAGTATTATGCTTTAGTTGCAAATCATGCAGAATTAAGTCTTTTATTACAATTAATCTTTTTGTTGGCTGACAGAAGCAGCAAAGCAATTTACAATTTTTTTTACCAACTTTACCATGTGTGCATGCATGGTTTTAAAGAGTAACCTATACTGGCTGACTCCAGCTGGAAAGTGATAGGGAAATGGAATGGCTTTTACCCTGGCCACAGGACATGTGTTCAGCATGAGGCATGATGTCCGTCTGCCAGTGAAGTAATTCATGGAGCACACCTGTGAATGACGAGGAATTTGAAGGAAATTGAAGAAGAGTCGGCTGTTTTGACAGGTAGGCTCAGCTGCTGTAGGTTAAAAGAAAAGGGGGTGAGAAATCACCTTGCTATAACAAGTATGCATCCACAGAAGAAATGCACTTGTACAACAACAACCACTATACTACAATGTTTGTGTGAGTGTGTGCTGTAGTTAAATGCTGCAGTGATTATTTGGGATCAGTATAGCGATTGGAATAGGTGTGTATATAAGCTATGAGGCTTTGGCAATTTTCTACAAATGCTTGCAGCTCTGTGCGAAGCATGCCTTTTGTTGTATGCACGGGGGATTTAATTCAAGATTCACTGTTTTATCTTTGCTTCATCTATTATGATCAGCTAGACTCTTTTTTTGAAATGCTCAGGTACAACCACTGTCTGAAGATAGGATTTCATTCAGTTACTGCTATGCTATACAGTTACTTTTTTTAAATTTAGCAAACTGCTATTGCAGTATGTACCCGGGGAACAGATTTTGTTCATTTTCATGACACCTAATTCATGTTAGACAATTGAAGTCTACATGCATATTAAAATATTTCATTGTGGCGGCTAAAGAATTGCAGGCTTAGCATATTTATAATCCGGATTTTATAAATTTGAGGGCTCCTTGAACTTACATTTACTTCGTCAGGAGATGACATTTCATTTGTATGGATACATTTTTGTCTCCTGCATTGGTTGAGGTATTAATAGTATTAAACTTGGTTTATGATAATGGTATCAGTTTAGAAAATGTTAACGAAGGCTGTAGCGTTGTTTATTGAGAGGATTTCCAATAAGTGGTAATGGTAATACCGTTAAAAATTGCCTTTTATGTCCCCTGTTGTGGGTCGCAAATAATAGTAATCAGACATCATTATTGCATTAAGCTGTATTTTGAAGCATTTAAGTGACATAGATGTATGGCTGTGCAATTTATTCATGGCTTTCGAGGAAATCCAAAAATACAAAAGTTACAGTTGTTATTTTTATACCTGTTCTGTGATAAGCAGGAAGATAGATTTGTCACTACTCTGACAGTGGTTTGTGACAAGTCTGTCAGTGGTTTGTCATTAGATCTGTCAGTGGTTTTCCACTAGTCTGTCAGTGGTTTGTCATTAGTCTGCCAGTGGCTTGCTTCTAGTCTGCCAGTGGTTTGTCTCTAGTCTGTCAGTTGTTTGTCACTAGTCTGCCACTGGTTTGTCATTAGTCTGCCAGTGGTTTGTCAGTCTGTCAGTGGTTTGTCATTAGTGTGCCAGTGGTTTGTTTCTAGTCTGTCAGTGGTTTGTGACCAGTCTGTCAGTGGTTTGTCTTTAGTCTGCCAGTGGCTTGCTTCTAGTCTGCCAGTGGTTTGTCTTTAGTCTGCCAGTGGTCTGTCATTAGTCTGCCAGTGGTTTGTCTCTAGTCTGTCAGTGGTTTGTCACTAGTCTGTCAGTGGTTTGTCTCTAGTCTGTCAGTGGTTTGTCTCTAGTCTGCCAGTGGTTTGTGACCAGTCTGCTAGTGGTTTGTCTCTAGTCTGTCAGAGGTTTGTCTCTAGTCTGCCAGTGGTTTGTCACTTGTCTGCCAGTGGTTTGTCACTTGTCTGCCAGTGGTTTGTGACCAGTCTGCCAGTGCTTTGTCACTAGTCTGTCAGTGGTTTGTGACCAGTCTGTGAGTGGTTTGTCTTTAGTCTGCCAGTGGTTTGTCTCTAGTTTGTCAGTAGTTTGTCTTTAGTCTGCCAGTGGTCTGTCATTAGTCTGCCAGTGGTTTGTCTCTAGTCTGTCAGTGGTTTGTCTCTAGTCTGCTAGTGGTTTGTCTCTAGTCTGTTAGTGGTTTGTCTCTAGTCTGCCACTGGTTTGTCACTTGTCTGCCAGTGGTTTGTCACTTGTCTGCCACTGGTTTGTGACCAGTCTGCCAGTGGTTTGTCACTAGTCTGCCCGTGGTTTGTCTCTAGTCTGTCAGTGGTTTGTCTCTAGTCTGCCAGTGGTTTGTGACTAATGTGTCAGTGGTTTGTCTCTAGTCTGTCAGTGGTTTGTCTCTAGCCTGCCAGTGGTTTGTCTCTAGTCTGCCAGTGGTTTGTTTCTAGTCTACAATTGGTTTGTCTCTAGTCTGTCAGTGGTTTGTTTCTAGTCTGTCAGTGGTTTGTTTCTAGTCTGTCAGTGGTTTGTCTCTAGTCTGCCAGTGGTCTGTATTGAGTCTGCCAGTGGTTTGTCTCTAGTCTGTCAGTGGTTTGTCTCTAGTCCGTCAGTGGTTTGTCTCTAGTCTGCCAATGGTTTGTTTCTAGTCTGCAATTGGTTTGTCTCTAGTCTGTCAGTGGTTTGTCTCTAGACTGCCAGTGGTCTGTATCTAGTCTATCAATGGTTTGTTTCTAGTCTGCCAGTGGTTTGTCTCTAGTCTGCCAGTGGTTTGTTTCTAGTCTGCAATTGGTTTGTCTCTAGTCTGTCAGTGGTTTGTCACTTGTCTGCTAGTGGTCTGTATCTAGTCTGTCAGTGGTTTGTCTCTAGTTTGCCAGTGGTCTGTCTCTAGACTGCCCGTGGTTTGTCTCTAGTCTGCCAGTGGTTTGTCACTGTCTCATTTTTACACCTGTTCTGTGATAAGCTGGAAGCTAGATCTGGTGGTGTAAGCCCAGGGCTCAGTTTTCTGTTCTGCTGTATAGGTTAACTCAAAAGGTTACAAGTACATGGAGATGCCAGGTTAAAATGTATACTTTGGTGGAATAGAGGTTAAGTGAAATGTCATCCATGTTGATGTATTATATACTACAAGCACAGCTTGTTGCCAGTCTACAAACAGGACAGTGGGAAAGTGTACCACTAATCTGCAAGTGGTTTGCCAATAGTCTGCTAGCAGTCTGATACTGGTGCGCTAGTAGTTAGCCACTAGTCTGCCAGTGGTTTGTCACTACTTTGCCAGTGGTTGGCTACTAGTCTGCCAGTGGTTTGTGACTAGTCTGCCAATGGTTTACTATTAGTCTGCCAGTTGTTTATCCATAGTCTGCCAGTGGTTTGCCACAACTCTGCCAGTTGGTCTGCTACTAGTCTGCCACTACTCTGCTAATGGTTTGTCTCTAGTCTGCCATTGGCTTTCCACTAGTCTGCCATTGGTTTGCCTCTAGTCTGTCATTGATTTGTTTCCAGTTTGTCAGTGGTTTGTCTCTAGTCTGTCAGTGGTATGTCTCTAGTCTGTCAGTGGTTTTCCACTAGTCTGCCATTGGTTTGTCTCTAGTTTGTCAGTGGTTTTCCACAAGGCTGCCATTGGTTTGTCTCTGGTCTGTCAGTGGTTTTTCTCTAGTCTTTTAGTGGTTTTCCACTAGTCTGCCATTGGTTTTCCACTGGTCTGCCATTGGTTTGACTCTAGTCTGCCAGTGGTTTGCCTCTAGTCTGCGGTTGATTTTCCACTAGTCTGCCATTGGTTTGTCTCTAGGCTGTCAGTGGTTTGCCTTTAGTCGGCCATTGGTTTTCCACTAGTCTGCTAGTAGCTTGCTACTTGTCTGCTAGTATTCTTCCAGTGGTTTGTGACTAGTCTGCCAGTGGTTTGTCTCTAGTCTGCCAGTAGTTTTCCACTGGTCTGCCTGTGGTTTGTCATTAATCTGCAAATGGTTTGTGACTAGCCTGCCAGTGGTTTGTGACTAGTCTGCCAGTGGTTTGTCTCTAATCTGTCAGTGGTTTGTCACGTCTTCTAATGGTTTGCAACTAGTCTCAGAGTAGAGAATGATGTTTTTTACACACTGTGGAGTTGACTTGTTTTGGCGTGGAATCATTGTCAAAGGGTTTAGAGTTCACAAACTCTGCGGCTTAGAGTAGAGAATGGTGTTTTTTACACACTTTGGAATGGACTTGTTTTGGCGTGAAATCGTCAGTTGAGCAAATGTATGATATTCAAGCAGTTATACCTGTTTATAGGTTCAAGGAAAAAAAGTTTGGAATAGATTTGTTTCCTATTGGACATTTAGTTCAGGAATTATTGTCATTGCTTTGTGTGTTGGTGATATAAAAAGTTTTGAAATCGCAGAGTGGTGTAAATTTAAACACATACTATAGACTTTGTTAAAAAGCAAGGCTTGAACTCGCGAGACTTTGCCTTGAAAGGTTTTGTAGATAAATGAGCTGATACGTACAGGGGAAGACAAGAAGCAAATATAATGTGCAATTTGTGCTGAAATGCACACCAACCACAAATTTGATAAGTTCTTGTGCATGAGGAGTCAAAAGTTTAGCGAGCAAATATTAACATGTCTTAATAATCTCTTTATTCTATTTCGATGTATCTTACTTGTAAAGTGTATTTCAGGTGTTTTATTGACCTCGTTGTGTATTAAATAGAACATCTCCAGTCCCTAACCAGAAATCTCACAAGTATAATTGCATCTTGATGACAATACAAATACTTGTATCTGTGTCTCAAATGACTATTATGAGCCCTACTCTGTTGACTTAGACTTCAGAGCTCTATAATGGTTGACATGTTCTGATAACTGAATTGACTTCAGAGTTCTATAATGGTTGACATGTTCTGATAACTGAATTGACTTCAAAGTTCTATAATGGTTGACATGTTCTGATAACTGAATTGACTTCAGAGCTCTATAATGGTTGACATGTTCTGATAACTGCATGGACTTCAGAGTTCTATAATGGTTGACATGTTCTGATAACTGAATTGACTTCAGAGCTCTATAATGGTTGACATGTTTGGATAGCTGAATTGACTTCAGAGCTCTATAATGGTTGACATGTTCGGATAACTGCATTGACCTCAGAGCTCTATAATGGTTGACATGTTCTGATAACTGAATTCACTTCAAAGTTCTATAATGGTTGACATGTTCTGATAACTGAATTCACTTCAAAGCTGTAAAGTGGTTGACATGTTCTGATAACTGCATTGACTTCAGAGCTGTATAATGGTTGACATGTTCTGATAACTGCATTGACTTCAGAGCTCTATAATAGTTGACATGTTCTGATAACTGAATTGACTTCAGAGTTCTATAATGGTTGACATGTTCTGATAACAGTATTCACTTCAGAGTTCTATAATGGTTGACATGTTCTGATAACTGAATTGACTTCAAAGTTCTATAATGGTTGACATGTTCTGATAACTGAATTGACTTCAGAGCTCTATAATAGTTGACATGTTCTGATAACTGAATTTGACTGCATTGATTTCAAAACTCTATACGGTATGTGGGAAGGTCTTCCAGCAGCCTGCGGATCGTCGTGGGTTTCGACCAAGACCTTATTGGTGAGATGCTGTATTGAGTCATTGCACTGTGCTAGCACATTAACGACTTGGCCACAGAGGCCTCTGTGTTGTCTTCAGAGCTTTCTTCTGTGGCTGGTAAATTGTATTATGATGACTACATTGCCTGTGTTGTGTATAGTGGCTGATGAAGGGTATTATGATGACTACATTGCCTGTGTCTTGTATAGTGGCTGATGAACGGTGTTATGATGACTACATTGCCTGTGTCTTGTATAGTGGCTGATGAACGGTGTTATGATGACTACATTGCCTGTGTCTTGTATAGTGGATGATGAACGGTGTTATGATGACTACATTGCCTGTGTCTTGTATAGTGGATGATGAACAGTGTTATGATGACTACATTGCGTGTGTC
The DNA here is from genome assembly GCF_032854445.1 of Liolophura sinensis. Taxonomy (NCBI): domain Eukaryota; kingdom Metazoa; phylum Mollusca; class Polyplacophora; order Chitonida; family Chitonidae; genus Liolophura; species Liolophura sinensis. The sequence continues at coordinate 1,050,530 of NC_088306.1, read as the reverse complement.
TTGTATAGTGGATGATGAACGGTGTTATGATGACTACATTGCCTGTTGTGTATAGTGGATGACGAACTGTTATGATGACTACATCGCCTGTTTTGTATAGTGGATGATGTACTGTGCTATGATGACTACATTGCCTGTGTTGTGTATAGTGGATGATGAACTGTGCTATGATGACTACATTGCCTGTGCTGTGTATAGTGGATGATGAACTGTGCTATGATGACTACATTGCCTGTGTCTTGTATAGTGGATGATGAACTGTGTTATGATGACTAGATTGCCTGTGTTGTGTATAGTGGATGATGAACTGTGCTATGATGACTACATTGCCTGTGTTGTGTATAGTGGATGATGAACTGTGCTATGATGACTACATTGCCTGTGTCTTGTATAGTGGCTGATGAACTGTGTTATGATGACTACATTGCCTGTGTCCTGTATAGTGGATGATGAACTGTGTTATGATGACTACATTGCCTGTGCTGTGTATAGTGGATGATGAACTGTGCTATAATGACTACATTGCCTGTGTCTTGTATAGTGGATGATGAACTGTGTTATGATGACTACATTGCCTGTGTTGTGTATAGTGGATGATGAACTGTGCTATGATGACTACATTGCCTGTGTCTTGTATAGTGGATGATGAACTGTGTTATGATGACTACATTGCCTGTGTTGTGTATAGTGGATGATGAACTGTGCTATGATGACTACATTGCCTGTGTTGTGTATAGTGGATGATGAACTGTGTTATGATGACTACATTGCCTGTGTTGTGTATAGTGGATGATGAACTGTGCTATGATGACTACATTGCCGGTGTCCTGTATAGTGGATGATGAACTGTGCTATGATGACTACATTGCCTGTGTCCTGTATAGTGGATGATGAACTGTGTTATGATGACTACATTGCCTGTGTTGTGTATAGTGGATGATGAACTGTGCTATGATGACTACATTGCCTGTGTTGTGTATAGTGGATGATGAACTGTAATATTACTGTGTGCATTTAAAACATCATACTCCTTCTTCATGATCACTGTGAATTCGTCCAGCTCATGCTGGATTCCTCTCCGGTCGTATGTGGGAAGGTTTGGCAGCAACCTGCTGATGGTCGTGGGTTTCCTCCAGGTTCCCCCCCCCCCCCCCACACGTTTCCACTCACCCTAATGCTGGACGCCATCATATAATTGAAATATTCTGGAGTATGGCATAGAACATCAAGTAAATAAAATAAATAAATAAATAAATTCTCGTCAACGAGACTCGAATCCAGTAACAATCAAACAGCAGCCACTGTATGGACCTCAGATGTCCGTGTTCATTCAGCAGTATGTGTTACATGTATAAAGTGGAGTTGTATCCTGTATTAATGCACTGTCAGGTTATAAGTTGTCATTATATGTCATCTCGGCACTCATCCTGCATGTTTGTATTCTGTTGACTTGAGCCTGCAATAAAAGCTAATAATTTACCTCACAAACTGTAATCGAGGAATGACTACAGTGTACACGTACATTAATTTCATGAGTTCTGTAATGGATAATGACTTCTATTCTGCTGACTGTATTTATTAAGTTTCTTTATTAATGGCCATTACATGTGAGCATTTGTGCAGGACGTGTCGCCTGTGTTTCTGCTTGAATTATTGGTGTGTGACTCCGATTATTTTTACAAACTTTGGAGCACATCTCAGAATTTCGAGCGCAAACTTGACGTCATTTTCGGGAATCATTTCCATACGCAATTCTAAGAAAGAGGCTTTACGACTGTGAAAATGCATCGGTTTATTGTAGCGAGGAGAGATTCATGGATTCCGAACACATGTGCTTTTATGGTAGCTGAGAGTGTTCTCAAGCACGTCTTCAATGGGACATTCAAGTTGGCTGAGCTAAATGTGTGCATGCTTAAATATTGACGCCTCCAGTGATTATGAACAAAACCACTCTTGCTGCAGTAGAAAGTGTGTTGTGGATTGAACGGAGAGAATTCTGCGTAAAGGCTAAGCTACGCCTGTGAGCAGTTTCCAGATCAGAGCTACGCGGTAGGTGAGAAAAATTGAATTTGTCTATTATAGCATCGAGGCGTGTATGTGACCTAAAGTATCGTCCATGTTTATGTTAGTTTTTCTGCCCGATCGGAGTCAGAGAGTTCCATTGAATAGGAAGGCGTTTTTAAGTGGATATGATATTCTTCTCCATGAATGTGAGTTTCACCACCAAACGTAGTATTGTATGGCACTTATTTGCCTTAAACTGTTCCTTTTGTGCAAATGTTTACATCAGGTAAATCACTTAACTGTGTAGGCCTGATTATTAACAATTGGGTTACATTTTTTAGTTTTTGTTTTTTGACCGTTTTTTTGTTGTTGTTTTTGTGAGAAAGAGGATAAATTGTGTTGGTATTGACTTTGTCACTACTGGGGGTAATTTTTTTGGCCAAAGAAAATTTAATAGCATCATTCTATTACAATTTGAGTCTTTGCTCGATTTATAGACTGATGTGTTTTTGCATTTAAATCACATGCTACACACAGAAACACTGATTGGTTCCGGAATAAGCCTTTGTTTATGTTATTTCTTGGATGCATAGGTGGTGGTTTCATGATAAGTTAATCTCTCTGGCAGCGTAATGACCCAGGAGTCTCTCACCAATGCGGTCGCTGTGAGTTCGTCCAGCTCGTGCTGGCTTCCTCTCCGGCCGTACGTGGGAAGGTCTGACAGCAACCTGCAGATGGTCGTCGGTTTCCCCTGGGCTCTTCCCGGTTTCCACCCACCATAATGCTGGCCGCCGTCGTATAAGTGAAATATTCTTGAGTACGGCGTAAAACACCAATCAAATAAAATAAATAAATTAATCTTTCTGGATGCTCACAGTGATGAACTGTTCAGTGTTCTTTCAACCATTGGGTAAGAAAAGGTGTTATCTCTTTTGTGTAACAAGATTTTCAGCAAGAAATCAGTCAGAGCAAATGCAGTTGAATTTTGGCTGTTATCTTTGAATAGCCCAAATAATTAGCTTTTACAAAATATCAGCTTCCTTTTGTGCACGCTACCGTCGGTGAATAAAAATCGGTGAATAAAATTCGGTGAATAAAATTTGGTGAATTAAAATCGGTGAATTAAAATCGATGAATTAAAATCGGTGAATACTAGTAATGAAGTTTGTCAAATTTGTAAAATAGCTGCTTGAAAATTTGGAATCATTTTAACACTATAAACATCACCGATATGAGTCTGATGTGGTCTGAAGGGCAATAAATGGAGCCTAAGTCTTGAAAAGAGAAATGTAAATTGATTAGCAAATATGGATTTTTTGCCAGAAATCTCAGGTATATACTAGCCTCTTAAACAATACAGTCCATCTGTGTTTTTATATTGAATTCAATGTTAGTTTTGAAAGGTGTGCAAGTGGAAATTTTTAAGTACAAGCAGTCGTATTCAAACCAAAACATACGATACAACGGGTACAGCTAGTACATTATTGTTGGGGTGGATATATACATGTGTATGGGTATGAAACATGTGTTCAGGTGTTTGAGTATGAAAGTTCTTATTACATGTGTTTGGGTGTTCGGGTATGAAACTTCATGTTACATGTGTTTGGGTGTTCAGGTATGAAACTTCATATTACATGTGTTTGGGTGTTCAGGTATGAAACTTCATGTTACATGTGTTTGGGTGTTCGGGTATGAAACTTCATGTTACATGTGTTTGGGTGTTCAGGTATGAAACTTCATATTACATGTGTTTGGGTGTTCAGGTATGAAACTTCATGTTACATGTGTTTGGGTGTTCAGGTATGAAACTTCATGTTACATGTGTTTGGGTGTTCAGGTATGAAACTTCATATTACATGTGTTTGGGTGTTCAGGTATGAAACTTCATGTTACATGTGTTTGGGTGTTCGGGTATGAAACTTCATGTTACATGTGTTTGGGTGTTCAGGTATGAAACTTCATATTACATGTGTTTGGGTGTTCAGGTATGAAACTTCATATTACATGTGTTTGGGTGTTCAGGTATGAAACTTCATATTACATGTGTTTGGGTGTTCAGGTATGACACTTCATATTACATGTGTTTGGGTGTTCAGGTATGAAACTTCATGTTACATGTGTTTGGGTGTTCAGGTATGACACTTCATATTACATGTGTTTGGGTGTTCAGGTATGAAACTTCATGTTACATGTGTTTGGGTGTTCAGGTATGACACTTCATGTTACATGTGTTTGGGTGTTCGGGTATGACACTTCATATTACATATGTTTGGGTGTTCAGGTATGAAACTTCATGTTACATGTGTTCGGGTGTTCGGGTGTACCACTTCGTGTTACATGTGTTTGGATGAATCAGGGAGGTCTGTAAAATCATTGCTGCTGGATACCACAGACAGTGGCTAAGACAGATTGGCCATGTCTGGACATGGGTTGGCTGTGTCTAACATGGATTGGCCATGTCTGGTACAGATTAGCTGTGCTTGATATGAATCAGCTGTGCCTTTATGTCCGGCAGTTTGTTAGGTTCTTGATAAGTAGCCCTGTTTTCTCTCTGCCAGTATTACATGTGAAATGTGCCATGTAGATAAATTGTTGTTAAGTATGTCTCTATAGGAATGCACAGAAAATGAACTTACCTGACTTGTGATGCAATGCCTCACCAAAGCGTCATTAGGTATAGGTCGATGAAATCTGCAAAATCTGAGTAGATTTGATTCTAGAGAGCATGCATGCAATAGAGAACCTGCCTTATTCTTGATGGCTGTGATATTTATTTATTCTTATATTTATATTATTAATATTCAATGCTATAATGCCATGTTCATGAACTGTGGCAGTTGGTATCAGGCCGTTTATCTCTGGTCTGCCCATCTCTTTGTATGCAGTCATGCAGTTTGTCTATAGCTACATTAGTTCTAGCTATAGGTTAACCAAATTTACACCAGTTATATAATTGGATTGAAACCTTTTTTCCATATTCTTTGCCCTGGATCAGTTCAAGGTCATTGGGGCCATGTAAATTATAATGTATTGATATGTAGACATGCTATCTGTTTAACGATTTTGACAAATGATTGTCAAAAAACTTCAGCTACATGTGCACCTTAAGTGTCGTATAGAGGAACCCTATTGACCAGATTATCTGGTGATTGTCCATTTTTCTGTTTGCAATCAACATGGCTGGGAGCAGGGTTGACCGATTTTATGCCACGTCTGGCATTTGCATTGAACCCTATCCATTTTCTTTGACCTTGGCTCATTCATTTCAAGGTGAATAGGTTATGTGTTACAGTTTTTGACAGGCATTTGAACTCACTAATTAAATTTCTTAAACTTCATTCAGGAAGACCTGATTTGCTTTTTATTGACCTTAACCTGTGTTTCAAGGTCATTGGGTCTGTCCCAACATTTTCTTGTAAAGGCTCTATCTCTGGTGACTGCATGTAAGGATTTGCATGGTACTATGCACCTGTTCAGCAGTGGTCAGGTTAAGGACAGGAATTAAAGACGGAGTGAAACCAGTACAGACTGGATTCCTCGGATCAAGTTTCCCATGAGTCAAGGGCCAGTAGTTGGGGAGAGCATGTTTATCACATCCATGTTAGATGGGTTTCTAGAAATTTGAATTGTTAGGACATTGTGCCCAATCTGTATAAGCAAGTAGTAAGTAAATTGAATCCAGCTGACAACACCAGAGATAGGAGAAAGCAGAGCTATGTAGATACAATGTACAGTTACTGTAAGAGCTGGATGTAGATTTAATGAATTGGTATACCTGTGCGATACATAGTGGAAATACAGTACATAACCTAATTTAATGGACTGGTATACCTGTGTGATACATAGTGGAAATACAGTATGTCACCTAATTTAATGAACTGGTATACCTGTGTGATATATAGTAGAAATACAGTACATAACCTAATTTAATGGACTGGTATACCTGTGCGATACATAGTGGAAATACAGTACATAACCTAATTTAATGGACTGGTATACCTGTGTGATATATAGTGGAAATACAGTACATCACCTAATTTAATGGACTGGTATACCCGTGCGATACATAGTGGAAATACAGTACATCACCTAATTTAATGGACTGGTATACCTGTGTGATATATAGTGGAAATACAGTACATCACCTAATTTAATGGACCGGTATACCTGTGCGATACATAGTGGAAATACAGTACATCACCTAATTTAATGAACTGGTATACCTGTGCGATACATAGTGGAAATACAGTACATCACCTAATTTAATGAACTGGTATACCTGTGCGATACATAGTGGAAATACAGAACATAACCTAATTTAATGAACTGGTATACCTGTGCGATACATAGTGGAAATACAGTACATAACCTAATTTAATGGACTGGTATACCTGTTCGATACATAGTGGAAATACAGTACATCACCTAATTTAATGGACTGGTATACCTGTGCGATACATAGTGGAAATACAGTACATCACCTAATTTAATGAACTGGTATACCTGTGCGATACATAGTGGAAATACAGTACATCACCTAATTTAATGAACTGGTATACCTGTGTGATCTATAGTGGAAATACAGTATGTCACCTAATTTAATGAACTGGTATACCTGTGCCATACATAGTGGAAATACAGTACATCACCTAATTTAATGGACTGGTATACCTGTGCGATACATAGTGGAAATACAGAACATAACCTAATTTAATGGACTGGTATACCTGTGCGATACATAGTGGAAATACAGTACATAACCTAATTTAATGGACTGGTATACCTGTGCGATACATAGTGGAAATACAGTACATAACCTAATTTAATGGACTGGTATACCTGTGCGATACATAGTGGAAATACAGTACATAACCTAATTTAATGGACTGGTATACCTGTGCGATATATAGTGGAAATACAGTTCATCACCTAATTTAATGAACTGGTATTCCTGTGTGATATATAGTGGAAATACAGTACATAACCTAATTTAATGGACTGGTATACCTGTGCGATATATAGTAAAAAGTACAGTAAGTCATGTGATTTAATGGATTTTTCACCTGTTTATCGTCGTGCTTTGCTCAGCTGGTGAAAAAAAAAACACGAGAAACTCTGTGTGATTCTGTCTCAAGTCACTAATATCTTCACATGATTTTTCATCTACGAATCACCCTTGTGTACTGCGTACAGTGTGTACACTACCCATGGATCACTACCTCATCGGGATACTGTTTGTACAGCTCACCTCAGTGACCTGCGACTTCCCCATGTTAGCATCAGAATACTGCTTGTGCTGAGCAAGAGGATTAGTCTGTGAAAAATGGGGGATAAAATCACTAGCACTTGTTTATTGGTCTATTATGTATTATCAGAACATATTACAAGAATAACAATATCATAGCCAAGCCTAATGCAACTAGGTACAAGTACTGTTCTGTCATGACGGTATAGTGGATCTGTAAAAGGATCAATCTGTGTGTTGGAGTAATGGTAGCTTCTGGCCGGCTCGGCAATCTAGTACAGACTCAGGCTTCATGGAACTTTCAGCAAGGAGACTGCCAAACCCATTGTGCCATGTCCAATTGGATTTACTTCAGGCAAGCCTCAATGAGCATTCAGACCATTTTGGCCACTCAGTGACCTGAAGCTTAAGCCTTAAGTGAAGGTTAATTACTGCTCAGTCAAGAAATGCCCCCAGGGTGCCGGTCTAACTGGACAAACATTCGCCACATCTGATTGACATCACCACTACCCTAAACGTTGACCCAGAAACTTAGTGATCCCTGTCGACAGGTGAGAGTGTGCTTCAAGAGGTTCACACAGCGATAGTTTGGCGGATTTGTAGAATTGATCGATTTATAACAATGGACGAGGTGTACATATATCGCTAAGCATCGTTGGTAATCGGAGCTGTTTGGACAGTTCATTAACCATTTGACTGATGTGTTTATGCGTCTGTTGTAATGAATTAATAGTACTAATAGAGGCTTTATTTATAGAGGTGCCAGCAACTTTGCGGATGATCGCAAGTTTTCCCACATTCTTTGCCTAGTTTTCTAACACGATAGTTCTGGCTGTCTTCGTATATGTGAAATATTCCTGAATGCAGCGTAATACACCAGTCAAATAAACAACTAAAATTATTGAGGATTATTATATTTCACAAAAATTTTCCCTCTGATGATGCTGATAAGGTATTTACAGAGTAAATAATACAGGGTATATAATATAATTTCTGTACATGAGTTCCTGCTCTGTCCCGGCTGTGTGTCCCAGCTGTCTGTCCCGGCTTGTGTCCCAGCTGTGTGTCCCAGCTGTGTGTCCCGGCAGTGTGTCAAGCTATAATTGCTGTCACTTTGGCATGCCTTGTAGTACGTAGGTGATAATTGAGTGGGCACAATCTTTTATCTGTAATGGATGGGAGGAATTCCCTATTGCCCATTGACACTGATGCACATTGAAGAATCGCATTGCCTGGGACGAGAAATCTTGCACATTTACAAGTGCACCATGATTTGACATAATGTGGATGTAATGTAAGGGAGTTAAAATTTCAGCCAAAAAATGCATTTTAGCAGGCAACAGATATGTCATAAAATATAACTTAAGGTGCTGAAAATGACATTTTCCCATTACCCTCTAACCTTCCAAGACATCCTCAAAACATTTTTTTACATGTACATGTAAGTTACTGAATTGTGCAAAATGTGCAACTTTGTCACGGGCAAAATTTTATGTCCTTTGTATGATTTTATGTCTTTTTCTTTGGTGGCAAAAGTTTTTGTGTCTAAATTGGACCAAAGAAATACAGTAGTTTCTGTATTTGACTTTCACCAGATATATTGGAAACCCCAAATCCCTTGGAACAAAGGGACTTTACTGGGGATATGGCAGTAACTATCTTAACAGCCAGGAAAGTCTTGAAGCTTACAGGAGTCTCGAAGGGAATCCAAGGGACTTATAGACCTTCCATTCCAAATACCTGAGAGCACTTTATTGACGTGAACACTTGCTCAGATGTGTAAAGACGTATAGGTTTCTTCAGGGAAGCTTCTTCATGTTGTGTGAGTGCCCCAAAGGTGATCAGAGATGTTCATGACCAGATGCATGCAGAAAGGAAGAAACGTTCTTCTATAGTATCGTCTATGCAATCCACAGCTCCCACCTTAATGCTGGTCGCCATCATGTAGGTGAAATATTCTTCAATATGGAGTAAAACAACAATCAAATAAACAAATAATAATAAACACCCAATAATAATTCCAAGGTAGCAGTATAAGGCCTTTGGGAGCTTACAGCCTTAGCAAACCATGGGTTTTGTCTGACCATTTTTAGTTCGTGTATCGCTGGCACACATGGCGTGTGTACTTGTATCAAGGTTGTAAGGCCCTTGTAACATTACTGCAGTTTTGTTGTCATCAAAGGTAAAATGATGATTCCCTTTACCTGGTTGGATGTATGAACCATGAAGTTAAGATGATGTTTCCATGTTAAATTGATTTATGGAATGGGGTGTAACTTAACCTTCGTCAAAACCTTTGATCTTCTCAACTACCACATTTGTGTGGTGCCCGTAACCCATAGTGAACACAGTTGTAACATTCAATCTTCTGTGCCAAGGTTTTCACAGGTGATTTGTGAGAGAATTTCAATGCATTAATTTGAGTTCTGGCTTAGGTTTTGCTCGCTTCATTTCATATCTGACGGTACTATAGTTTTGTACCTCAAATCACAAGGCATACATTTGCTGTGGTAATTACTGAAGTAGATACTCAACTTACAAAGCTTGACTGTGCTTACGATCTGAATAAAGTCAACTCTTTGAACGATTAGTGGTAAGGCTATTTACCCTTTTGTGCAAAAGTTCTCACAATCTAAGATCTGCCATGATAAGGCTTGTTTCATGCAAAACAGAAGGAGCCATTAGTTTTGAGCCATCTCTTGGACAATGCAGTGGTAATGCATGCATTACCAGAGGGTACAGGTACATGAAACTAGCAGAAGTGTCATGATGTGAATTTCTGATGTGTGTATCACCTGACATCAACAGTGGTAAAGGGTTGTTTCATGCAGGAGAGAAGAAGTCATTGGTCTCCAATCTTGGACATAAATACATGCATAGTGATAATGAAAGCCATGTGGTACATGTAGCTAGCAGATGTTCTGCCATTCAGTTTCTTACATGCATATACCTGACATACAGTGATAAAAGGATTGTCCCATGCAAGAGAGAAGCAGTCATTAGTTTCCACCCATGTCTTGGACATTCCTGTGGAAACCTGGTGCTAACCAAAGCCACATGCTCCAGCTATCCTGTAATAGGTTTCTGGTCATGTCCAGCAGTGCATCAATTAACCATAGCATGGGAAGAGCCTGGGAATGGAAGTCGCGCAGGTGAATTGAGCGACCTGGGGGTGGGGAGATGGTTGGAAATTGGAAGGAGAGGGGGATAAGATGTTAACTGAGGGTCACAGAGCACCTGCTCCTGGGTCAGAGACTGATGGATGATTGTGTAGGGGAAATTTGTGATAGAAAATCGGATGTATAAGAGAGAGAGTGAGCTGCTAGGAGCAGACAAGCATTGGCCATATAGAGAAAATAACTGGATCAGCAAGGATAAATATTAATTTCTGTTTTTTTTTCGGCTGATCTTTCTAGAATTGTTTGTCCAGTATGTCTCAGAGAAATGTTTTTTGGGGCAGATAGGGATTTTGCTTTCCTACTGTGATACACACAGACATGCAGCTCCACCAACATGGTTTTCAGCTTCTTGAGAGGCCTGAAAATTGGGAGGAACAGCAGGTACAGTATTTCAGCCATAATTTTGAAACAAAACACAAGCAGTGTTTCGTATTATTCTGGACTCTGACAATAAACAAAAAGTTTGGATCATGGATTTACTGTATTGTGTATGTCAGCACCAAATTTGATCTGTGATCCTTCCTGGTTTTGTATAAGGTCTGTTTACAGTTACCAGGAAGCTTAATGGAGCAATCAGGTTTATACATGTGGGTGAAAATGAAAATGGAGGGAATTATTGAAAATCTGCCATTGTCAGCTTCAGTCTCATCATTTATTTTATGACCAGTATGTGTAGAATATTGGTAATCCGTTCTTTTGTTGAAGAATAAAGCTAAGCTTACATTGGCCTGCGTTATAATTTATGGGGTACATTTAGATGTTTATATAGATACTATTGGCATGTAAGTGTTGTTGTTTATGTTCTTTAGTCTTTTACTCCTTGATCAGGATTGGTTTTAACGTATTCTCTAATCGTGGCTGTCGCATTGCAGATATGTCGTCAGATTGTTTACTGTACCCGTGAAGATTGACGTTCACTCGTCCACAAGATATCGTCTTCCAACAGCTGGTGTTTCACTGGCGTGGTTTTGAACTTGGTTTTCTCCATGGTATGGCTGAAACATTGCCGATGTGGCATTAAGCCATAATCATTTGTTCATTCATTCATTCCAACAGTTTTTCAGACATAAATTCGTCGGTATATATTTTCATACCCTTGACCAGTAATTATTGGTCACTAAATGGTCATTTTGGTTATTGTCTTAGCATGATGACCGCCATGATTCACTTAGACATATAGGGTTAAATTGTGTGAAACACATTTGAATGTTGACCCATATTTGCACATGTACTTACTTTTGATACAAATTATGTAATGCTTTTCAGGCATAAATTCATCAATATATTTTTTGACCTCCTTGGTCAATCATTGGCCGGCGTACGTGGAAGTTCTGCCAGCTACCTGCGGTTGGCCGTGGGTTTCCCCTGGGCTCTGCTTGGTTTCATCCCACCATAATGCTGGCCGCCGTCATATGAGTGAAATATTCTTGAGTGCAGCGTAAAACACCAATCAAATGAATAAATAAGTAAATCAATCCTTGGCCAGTTTGGATGTTGTCTTAGTGGTCAATGATCCTCACGATTCAGCTGTATTGTTAAACTGTATGACGTGAGTGTTGATATACACATATACCCGTACCGTTTCGTAAACACCTTACCACAGTGTTTAATCACCAATGGGTATTTGTACAACATGTCACAGAATGATGCTTTTTACACATAAATTTATCAATATACATTTGCCTTAGAGTTTTGCTGCATGTGCAGTACCTTGTAAGGGTAAGGCTTAACTTAACACGACTGCAGCACAGCAGGCTTATCTTGTTATGCTGCTGACCGCTGTGAGATTGTAAACTCCTTGTATTACAAGCCTGTATCTCGTTGTCTCAGTCATCATGCAGTTCTAAAGTGTCCGGGGTATGCTGAAGGCAGGGTTACACACCAGGATATGTGTAATCCTCTTGGCTTTGACCCAGCTCTCCTTACTTTGGCTGTCCCTGGGGCTGGAGAAGTCAGAAGGTTTGAACACGAAATCCACCATGAGCAATTCCTCAGCCGTCGGTCAGGTCGTCGGCCCCAAGATAGGATATTTATCGGCCGCAGTCTTGTGTCAATCTGCCAATCAATTGAAGAGAGGTTTATGAGCTATTGTACAGAACTCTGGGTCCTCACACCAAAACGTATCCCAGCATGATGTTTATTGGCCGTTCTTTTTCTCGCTGTGCCGTGAGCTTCGTGCTTAGCGTAATAAGGTCATGTTAATAAAAGTTAGCCAGGAGATTATTGTTCCTCGGTGCGGACATTTCCAATGGACGTGTCTTTTGTTTCCAACCGGCCCCCAATGGCTGTTAGAATCCCTCGATCATTACTGCTGTAATGAGGACGAGATCTTCTACTTTTATAGGTTCATGATATCTGTGACCAGATTCCTGTGGTTTAAATGCCAGTCTTTTAATACCAAGCCTGGTGATTAAGTAAAAGCTGTTGAAATGAACTACAAAGCAACGGTTGTAACAGTTAACATTGTAAGCCCAATACCAAGCTTGGTGATGATGTAAGAGCTGTTAAAATGAACTGCCAAGCAACAGTTGTAAGAGTTAACATTGTAAGCCCAATACCAAGCTTGGTGAATAGTAAAAGCTGTTAAAATGATGTACTAAGCAACAGTTGTAACAGTTAACATTATAAGCCCAATACCAAGCTTAGTGATTAAGTAAAAGCTGTTAAAACGAACTGCCAAGCAACAGTTGTAACAGTTAACATGGTAAGTGCAATACCAAGCTTGGTGAATAGTAAAAGCTGTTAAAATGAACTGCCAGGCCTCAGTTGTAACAGTTAACATTGTAAGCCCAATACCAAGCCTGGTGATGAAGTAAAAGCTGTTAAAATGAACCTACTAAGCAACAGTTGTAACAGTTAACATTGTAAGCCCAATACCAAGCCTGGTGATTAAGTAAAAGATGTTAAAATGAACTGCCAAGCAACAGTTGTAACAGTTAACATTGTAAGCCCAATACCAAGCTTGGTGATGAAGTAAAAGCTGTTAAAATGAACTGCCAAGCCTCAGTTGTAACAGTTAACATTATAAGCCCAATACCAAGCTTGGGGATTAAGTAAAAGCTGTTAAAACGAACTGCCAAGCAACAGTTGTAACAGTTAACATGGTAAGTGCAATACCAAGCCAGGTGATTAAGTAAAAGCTGTTAAAACGAACTGCCAAGCAACAGTTGTAACAGTTAACATTGTAAGCCCAATGCCAAGCTTGGTGATGAAGTAAAAGCTGTTAAAATGAACTTACTAAGCAACAGTTGTAACAGTTAACATTGTAAGCCCAATACCAAGCCTGGTGATTAAGTAAAAGATGTTAAAATGAACTGCCAAGCAACAGTTGTAACAGTTAACATTGTAAGCCCAATACCAAGCTTGGTGATGAAGTAAAAGCTGTTAAAATGAACTGCCAAGCAACAGTTGTAACAGTTAACATTGTAAGCCCAATACCAAGCCTGGTGATTAAGTAAAAGCTGTTAAAATGAACTGCCAAGCAACAGTAGTAACAGTTAACATTGTAAGCCCAATACCAAGCCTGGTGATGAAGTAAAAGCTGTTAAAATGAACTGCCAAGCAACAGTAGTAACAGTTAACATTGTAAGCGCAATACCAAGCTTGGTGATTAAGTAAAAGCTGTTAAAATGAACTACCAGGCAACATTTGTAACAGTTTACATTGTAAGCGCAATACCAAGCTTGGTGATTAAGTAAAAGCTGTTAAAATGAACTGCCAAGCCTCAGTTGTAAGAGTTAACATTGTAAGCCCAATACCAAGCCTGGTGATGAAGTAAAAGCTGTTAAAATGAACTACCAAGCCTCAGTTGTAACAGTTTATATTGTAAACCCAATCATTGAATACTGATATAGTCGTGAATGCATTCAAAGAAAATAAATTTGAAAGCAAAAAGCTTGAATACATTTGCTCTTCGTAAAGCTTTTTACACCTGTATCATTAAGGCAGTTTGTTGTGTACTGTAATTTTTCAACTTTTTCCCATGTTTGTAAGGTGCTTATTTAAGTATGTTCTGAAGGCATTATATTCTGCATAGACTGATAAAATTATACTTTTTGCGAAACTCTGAAATTAGCCAATCCAAACAATGTAGCTTTGATTTCAAATCAACTTGCATGGATTGAACTGAAAATTGCACGTCCATATGGGAAAAGGTTGAGGAATTAGGGTGCTTGGTGAGGGGTGCTGGTTTATTGAAGGTACTTCTGTATATTAGTGGAAAATCCTTGAGTTTGGTGACAAAATACAAGCAAGTAATATGTATAGGCCCCTCACTTTGGATGCTTGGAGTCTGATTTTGACATGTGACAAGTTCGTGACTCCTATTTTGGCCTAGTGGTTTGATGAATTTCTCTTGTCAGATTCCCCTCTCTGATATCGCACTGTCTGACAGCTGATAGGGCATTCTGTCTTCTTCTTCTGTCACAACTCCACTCTCCGATTGTTTGTATGATTGAGGTAGATCAAGAGATAGTCGAGTACACAGTCAGGACATTCAAATTAGGACTCATGTACAAGTGGGTGTAAATTCCTATAGTGGACTTAAAGTTTAGCATTTTTCACACATTTTTCTTGACCCTGATTGATTCTTCAACCATATAGTGACACTTGAGAGTTTTTTTTGTGAAGTTTTTATAAAATTTAAAGGGAGAACTTAATCATGGCATCAGAAGTATCATTTTAAGGTTGTTTTTACGTACCAAATATAAGCAAAATATAAAATGTCCAGTGTTGTTCTTCCACTGTTTATATTCATACCCAATGCAGAAATCCGCAACAGCACCATAACTCGGATGCTGACGTGCATAAAAGATCGTTGACCTCAATAAAAAAAGTAATTTGGAACATTAGATTTGGGTAAAAAGGAATAAATTGTGGAAGTCCTGGAAAGTGTGATGTGTGTTTTTTTATGTTGGGGGCTTGGGTGGATTGCTTACGTATTTTTCTGTGGTCACCATGCCCAAAACTTTCAAACCACTTCTGACAGCCAAAGACAAGTAATTATATTCTTATATTATGGCTAAAATGGTGTTAATTGTGTTGTTTTCCTTTTTATCAGGCTTTTAGAACATACAAGATGTTTCTCTTGTCATATTCTACATTTCCCATCTTGCATTATATTCTTATATTATGGCTAAAATGTTAAGGCATTAATTGTGTTGTTTTCCTTTTTATCAGGCTTTTAGAACATACAAGACGTTTCTCTTGTCATATTCTACATTTCCCATCTTGCATTATATTCTTATATTATGGCTAAAATATTAAGGCATTAATTGTGTTGTTTTCCTTTTTATCAGGCTTTTAGAACATACAAGATGTTTCTCTTGTCATATTCTACATTTCCCATCTTGCATTATATTCTTATATTATGGCTAAAATGTTAAGGCATTAATTGTGTTGTTTTCCTTTTTATCAGGCTTTTAGAACATACAAGATGTTTCTCTTGTCATATTCTACATTTCCCATCTTGCATTATATTCTTATATTATGGCTAAAATATTAAGGCATTAATTGTGTTGTTTTCCTTTTTATCAGGCTTTTAGAACATACAAGATGTTTCTCTTGTCATATTCTACATTTCCCATCTTGCATTATATTCTTATATTATGGTTAAAATGTTAAGGCATTAATTGTGTTGTTTTCCTTTTTATCAGGCTTTTAGAACATACAAGATGTTTCTCTTGTCATATTCTACATTTCCCATCTTGCATTATATTCTTATATTATGGCTAAAGATGTTTCTCTTGTCATATTCTACATTTCCCATCTTGCATTATATTCTTATATTATGGCTAAAATATTAAGGCATTAATTGTGTTGTTTTCCTTTTTATCAGGCTTTTGGAACATACAAGATGTTTCTCTTGTCATATTCTACATTTCCCATCTTGCATTATATTCTTATATTATGGCTAAAATATTAAGGCATTAATTGTGTTTTTTTACCTTTTTATCAGGCTTTTGGAACATACAAGATGTTTCTCTTGTCATATTCTACATTTCCCATCTTGCATTATATTCTTATATTATGGCTAAAATATTAAGGCATTAATTGTGTTGTTTTCCTTTTTATCAGGCTTTTAGAACATACAAGATGTTTCTCTTGTCATATTCTACATTTCCCATCTTGCATTATATTCTTATATTATGGCTAAAATGTTAAGGCATTAATTCTGTTTTTTTACCTTTTTATCAGGCTTTTGGAACATACAAGATGTTTCTCTTGTCATATTCTACATTTCCCATCTTGCATTATATTCTTATATTATGGCTAAAATATTAAGGCATTAATTGTGTTGTTTTCCTTTTTATCAGGCTTTTGGAACATACAAGATGTTTCTCTTGTCATATTCTACATTTCCCATCTTGCATTATATTCTTATATTATGGCTAAAATATTAAGGCATTAATTGTGTTTTTTTACCTTTTTATCAGGCTTTTAGAACATACAAGATGTTTCTCTTGTCATATTCTACATTTCCTATCTGGCATTCTTCTTTGATTTTTTTCTGAAAATCATTTTACAATGTACCTCCAGTGGTGGTTTTAGTACCTCAAGCCATCCACTTTCTTCCACCTGATGGAGGAGGGGGTGCCCAGCGTATCTGTCTCCCCCCAGTGATTATTCATGCGATGCCAGCGGACAGGAGAGAATAAATGGGATGTTGATGATAAAATCTGAAAGCTTAGCGGATTTTTTGTCAGAAATTTGTAAATAAATGTAACGTCTTATTTGAGAAAATAGATACGTTATTCCTTGCTTTGGACTTCTTGGAAATAAAATTGATGGCTGTTTCTATAGATATGCTAATGAGATCACATCGCGAATCTGTTTACAATGAGAACATTTAAGATACTGTATCTTTATGTTTGACAATCAGCTCTGCAGTGTTTAGGGAGGATTTGCTGTTGTCAGTGTCGGACTGGCATGCCATATAGCGGCTTTTATATTGATATTTTTATTATGATGGTATGATGTGGGGCTTTAAACAAGAAAAATAAAGGCGAGAGAGAGAGATGGGACATGCCTGAAGCTATATTTGTGCCTTTCAATGATGTAAGGACTCACGCACTTTATTGATTGAGCAAAAACGTATGAGAAAGAAGAAAAAAAGAAAGGAACTAAAATCAGAAAATGCGAGGTCATGAAAAAATCTTCTCCTCTGGCATCAATTTGTAGATCTGACAAACCCATAACATGATCTGTGCCTTTCTTTTCACGATGTTGATTGATGTGCGATAAGCTGATTTCACACACGCACACACGCTACCTGTAGTATGAGGATGACTGGTTTCACACACGCACACGTACACACGCTACCTGTAGTATGAGGATGACTGGTTTCACATACGCACACGTACACACGCTACCTGTAGTATGAGGATGACTGGTTTCACACACGTACACACACTACCTGTGGTATCAGGATGACTGGTTTCACACACACACATACACACATGTACACACACTACCTGTAGTATCTGTATGACTGGTTTCACACACACACACGTTTACGCACTACCTGTGGTATCCGGATGACTGATTTCACACACGCACACGTACACACACTACCTGTAGTATCAGGATGACTGATTTCACACACACACACGTACACACGCTACCTGTAGTATCAGTATGACTGGTTTCACACACACACACACGTACACACACTGCCTGTAGTATCAGGATGACTGATTTCACGCACACACACACACGTACACACACTACCTGTAGTATCAGGATGACTGATTTCACACACACACACGTACACACGCTACCTGTAGTATCAGGATGACTGGTTTCACACACACACACACACGTACACACACTACCTGTAGTATCAGGATGACTGGTTTCACACACACACACACACGTACACACACTACCTGTAGTATCAGGATGACTGGTTTCACACACGCACACGTACACACACTACCTGTAGTATCAGGATGACTGATTTCACACACGCACACACACACACTACCTGTAGTATCAGGATGACTGGTTTCACACACGCACACGTACACACACTACCTGTAGTATCAGGATGACTGATTTCACACACACACACATTCATGTACACACACTGCCTGTAGTATCAGGATGACTGGTTTCACACACACACACACACGTACACACGCTACCTGTAGTATCAGGATGACTGGTTTCACACACGCACACGTACACACACTACCTGTAGTATCAGGATGACTGATTTCACACACGCACACACACACGCTACCTGTAGTATCAGGATGACTGGTTTCACACACACACACACACTACCTGTAGTATCAGGATGACTGGTTTCACACACGCACACACACTACCTGTAGTATCAGGATGACTGATTTCACACCCAGGTACACACACTACCTGTAGTATCAGGATGACTGATTTCACACACACACACACGTTTACACGCTACCTGTAGTATCAGGATGACTGGTTTCACACACACACACGTACACACACTACCTGTAGTATCAGGATGACTGATTTCACACACACACACACACATGTACACACACTACCTGTAGTATCAGGATGACTGGTTTCACACACACACACACACATGTACACACGCTACCTGTAGTATCAGGATGACTGGTTTCACACACACACACACACTACCTGTAGTATCAGGATGACTGGTTTCACGCACACGTACACACACTACCTGTAGTATCAGGATGACTGGTTTCACGCACACACACACGCTACCTGTAGTATCAGGATGACTGGTTTCACACGCACACACACACGCTACCTGTAGTATCAGGATGACTGGTTTCACACACACACACACACTACCTGTAGTATCAGGATGACTGGTTTCACACACGCACACACACTACCTGTAGTATCAGGATGACTGATTTCACACCCAGGTACACACACTACCTGTAGTATCAGGATGACTGATTTCACACACACACACACGTTTACACGCTACCTGTAGTATCAGGATGACTGGTTTCACACACACACACGTACACACACTACCTGTAGTATCAGGATGACTGATTTCACACACACACACACACATGTACACACACTACCTGTAGTATCAGGATGACTGGTTTCACACACACACACACACATGTACACACGCTACCTGTAGTATCAGGATGACTGGTTTCACACACACACACACACTACCTGTAGTATCAGGATGACTGGTTTCACACACACACACACACACTACCTGTAGTATCAGGATGACTGATTTCACACCCAGGTACACACACTACCTGTAGTATCAGGATGACTGATTTCACACACACACACACGTTTACACGCTACCTGTAGTATCAGGATGACTGGTTTCACACACACACACGTACACACACTACCTGTAGGATCAGGATGACATTTATAAGGTGCTGAATCGAGTCTGGAATTTATTGAAGCTTAAACTTCCTAGAGGAAAAAAAAAGAGGAAGTCATCATTAGATTTTTTTTTTTTTTTTTTGATTGGTGTTTTACGCCGTACTCAAGAATATTTCACTTATACGACGGCGGCCAGCATTATGGTGGGTGGAAACCGGGCAGAGCCCGGAGGAAACCCACGACCATCCGCAGGTTGCTGACAGACCTTCTCACGTACAAGTCATCATTAGATAAATCTCTGATACTTTTGCCTGAAGATACTTCCATTTTTTTTTTTCTTCATTTTGTTCATTACATTTAAATGTAAAGTGAACTTTTACATTTCGCCATTGGCTATTGATTTGAACTCTTGCAAAGCATAGGATACGAAGCACTGTTTTGACTTTAAATATATGATTTAGAGCATAAAGAAAGAACATTTAAAGAAAGTCACTGTGTATGGTAGCCATTTTTCCTCTGTTCAAGCACTTTCCCCCATCAGGCCAACAGTATTCTTATACAGTGTTCCAACAGTTTATTATTTATCTGCTATCATATTGTGTATATATTATTTGGCCAATACCATATTGCCTGTATATTATTTGGCCAATACCATATTGCCTGTAGATTGTTTGGCCGATACTGTATTGCCTGTATATTGTTTGGCCAATACCATATTGCCTGTATATTGTTTGGCCGATACCCTATTGCCTATATATTATTTGGCCGATACCATATTGCTAATGTATTATTTTCTTGTTACCATATTGCCTGTATATAATTTGGCCGATACCATATTGCCTGTATATTATTTGGCCAATACCATATTGCCTATGTTATTTGACAGATACTATATTACCCTTGGCCATACACGATCATTGACATATGAAATCAGTTTGAAGCATAAGTGTGACTGGTGCGTGAGTTGTGCTTGCTGTTCCAGTATAAGCATTGTGCTGTAGGCACAGGTTCCCCAGCCTTTTCTTCCCCTTGCCGTTCCACTGTTAGCATTGTGCTGTAGGCACAGGTTCCCTAGTCTTTTCTCCCCCTTCGCCTTCCAATGTAAGCATTGTGCTGTAGGCACAGGTTCCCCAGCCTTTTCTTCCCCTTGCCATTCCAGTGTAAGCATTGTGCTGTAGGCACAGGTTCCCCAGTCTTTTCTTCCCCTTGCCATTTCAGGGTAAGCATTGTTCTGTAGGCACAGGTTCCCCAGTCTTTTCTTCCCCTTGCTGTTCCAATGTAAGCATTGTGCTGTAGGCACAGGTTCCCCAGTCGTTTCTTCCCCTTGCCATTTCAGGGTAAGCATTGTTCTGTAGGCACAGGTTCCCCAGTCTTTTCTTCCCCTTGCCGTTCCACTGTTAGCATTGTGCTGTAGGCACAGGTTCCCTAGTCTTTTCTCCCCCTTCGCCTTCCAGTGTAAGCATTGTGCTGTAGGCACAGGTTCCCCAGTCTTTTCTTCCCCTTGCCATTTCAGGGTAAGCATTGTTCTGTAGGCACAGATTCCCGTCTTTTCTTCCCCTTGCCGTTCCACTGTTAGCATTGTGCTGTAGTCACAGGTTCCCTAGTCTTTTCTCCCCCTTCCCCTTCCAATGTAAGCATTGTGCTGTAGGCACAGGTTCCCCAGTCTTTTCTCCCCCTTGCCGTTCCAGTGTTAGCATTTTCCTGTAGGCACAGGTTCCCTAGTCTTTTCTCCCCCTTCCCCTTGCTGTTTCAATGTAAGCATTGTGCTGTAGGCACAGGTTCCCCAGTCTTTTCTTCCCCTTGCTGTTCCAGTGTTAGCATTTTCCTGTAGGCACAGGTTCCCTAGTCTTTTCTTCCCCTTGCTGTTCCAGTGTTAGCATTTTCCTGTAGGCACAGGTTCCCTAGTCTTTTCTCCCCCTTCCCCTTCCCCTTCCAATGTGAGCATTGTGCTGTAGGCACAGGTTCCCCAGTCGTTTCTTCCCCTTGCTGTTCCAATGTAAGCATTGTGCTGTAGGCACAGGTTCCCCAGTCTTTTCTTCCCCTTGCCGTTCCAGTGTTAGCATTTTCCTGTAAGCACAGGTTCCCTAGTCTTTTCTCCCCCTCCCCCTTCCCCTTGCTGTTCCAATGTAAGCATTGTGCTGTAGGCACAGGTTCCCCAGTCTTTTCTTCCCCTTGCCATTCCAATGTAAGCATTGTGCTGTAGGCACAGGTTCCCCAGTCTTTTCTTCCCCTTGCCGTTCCAGTGTAAGCATTTTCCTGTAGGCACAGGTTCCCTAGTCTTTCTTCCCCTTGCTGTTCCAGTGTAAGCATTGTGCTGTAGGCACAGGTTCCCCAGTCCTTTTCTTCCCTTGTCGTTCCAGTGTTAGCATTTTCCTGTAGGCACAGGTTCCCCAGCCTTTTCTTCCCCTTGCTGTTCCAATGTAAGCATTGTGCTGTAGGCACAGGTTCCCCAGCCTTTTCTTCCCCTTGCCGTTTCAGTGTAAGCATTGTGCTGTAGGCACAGGTTCCCCAGTCTTTTCTTCCCCTTGCCGTTTCAGTGTAAGCATTGTGCTGTGGGCACAGGTTCCCAAGTCTTTCTTCCCCTTAGCTCATCTATACATGTACATCACGTCTTTTTTTCTTTCTTCCAGTATGGATGGTGCTGATCTTTGCTTTGAAATTGTCAAGCGGGCAACTGCAGGTTTTGTGTATAGTGAAGCTGTAGCGAGGTAAGTATGAACAGTTACCTTTAATAGCCTATCTTACACAGTGCAAAAATTCTGTTACAATTCAGTGTGAAACATAAATCACTGAGTCATTGCCTTGGGTCGGGTATCTGTAGTGAAGGGCATTCGTTTGCTAGGGGGCGCTCAGGTTGTGTCCACCTTTAGTATATCTGTTATTACGGATGTTTTTGCTGGCATTTTATTTGTCTGCCACTGTCACTTGACAAAATGAAGCAAGGATTTAAGTGAAATTTTCTACACAAGTTAGTCCATCTATTAATGTTTGGTGGACATGAGCATAAACAACACAGTTGCATAGTATTGCCCCTTTGGTTTGTAGTTGGGGAATTTGTACAATCAAATTTTATACACAAGTTAGTCCATCTATTAATGTTTGGTGGACATGAGCATAAACAACACAGTTGCATAGTATTGCCCCTTTGGTTTGTAGTTGGGGAATTTGTACAATCAAATTTCAGCTGCTTTCAGATTTATGTTTATTACATCTCAGACTGTATCTGAATTCCCCTGAGGTTCTTTACAGGGACTTTTCCCAAGGCTGTTGTGTGCCAGTCTTGCAGTGAGCTTTAGATCTGACTGTAACCGTGCCATTTATCTCCCTGATTGTTCAGATTCTTTCCATGACCTTTTGTGGTCTCCCCAAAATAGGCTTAACCCTGTACTGCCTTGGTGGAGATGGCAACCGTTACATTGTATCTCTGGTGGTTAGCGTGTGAGTGAAGCATAATGACCCAGAAGCCACTCAACAATATGGTGGCTGTGAGTTCAAGTCCAGCTCATGCTGGCTTCCTCTCCAGTCATATGTGGGAAGGTCAGCCAGCAACCTTCGGAGCAATAAATATGCTGTCAACAGGATCTCTTTGCTACATGGAAAACAAAGTTCAGCCTCAAATAAACAAACAGTTCGTATGTTTTCAAATTCAGATCTTGTTCCCTCGTATTTGATTGGTCAGATTGTGGTTCTCATTTCTCATTGGCTATAGTATATCTCATTCACTTTCTGTATCGTTTTTTGGTTTCTCATGAATTTCTCATGGCATCAGAGCTCGAAATACCTTTTTTTAGCTTGGGGCTAATTGATCTGTTTGATACCCAATTTGGTTCCTTGGTATATGGAATTATTAGAGTAATATCGCATATTCCATTAGCCAAACCAGAAATCTAGGAGCATTTGCCCCCTGAATTGCCTTTATTTTGACTTTGTGCATGCGATGGAGCGTTTGCTCACGACCCATGATGTGTTAGTCTTTTCTGTGCATTCCAGCCATTACATGCGACAGATTCTGGAGGCCTTACGCTACTGTCATGTCAACGGGATAATCCACCGTGACCTCAAGCCTCACTGTGTTCTACTCGCCTCCAAAGAAAACTCGGCCCCAATCAAACTGGGTGGGTTTGGAGTTGCCGTCCAACTGCCAGAGTCCGGGACTATATCAGGAGGTAAGACCATGCCGGCCTTAGCAACTAGCACCTTACCTCCATGTTTTCTTCTCTAAGGAAATTGATCTTGAAAATCTGGGGTTTACAGCAGAAAAATGGGATGGTTTAGGACTTTTATCCAGGAATCTCCATAATGGAAAGTCATAAAATTTGATGAAAGATATCCCAGGCAGAGAAAAATGTGGAATTTGATGAAAAATATCCCAGGAAGAGAAAAATGGGGAATTTGATGAAAGATATCCTTAACCCTAATGCTTGTATAGAAAGGTTGGATGCAGGGTCTTTATGGAAGGTTTTTTTTTTCAAGAAAACAAAAGGATATCAATTGTGATAAACAAAAAGGAATAAAATTCTGTATTTGTACATAACATTTTGATGGTTTTGCTCTTTCAAACCCATGATCTGTCAAAGAACCAACTAAAATGTGAAGTTTACAAATGTTTACAGTTGTTTTTCTCAGCTGCTGTAAGTAATTCATAATACATTTATTCATTTGAGCAATTTCTCCAAAACAATCGAATAAGCGAAATAAAAATTCTTGGATCGAACACTGCATAGTGACATCAGCACTCTCCAAGGTCTTAAATTCATTGGTGCACACCACAAGATCGTACAAAACAGTGTCTTTGAGAGGAAGAAAAATGTAGAGAACCATTGCCTAGTTCACAATCAGTACATCAGTAATTCAGTTTCTGGGGTCAGTGAATGATCGGCTAGGAAAATATCCATCTCTTAAAAGATTTAGATTTCACCTTTACAAGCGTCATGTTTTTATTCGCAATGCCTCTCTGCAATTGGTCAGGGTTTGTCCATGCCTTCAAGTGTCAGCTGTAGGTCTGTTGGCATGTAGTAAATAATTCAGGATGGCAAGATAGTGACGTCAGCCAATGATAAATAAGCTAGAGGATTCTGGGAATTTCCTCTACTGCTATACCATATCGGAAGTCTCGGAATCCAGTACATCCACTGATGTTTTATGGAATACGCAATCATTTTGATTTTTTTTTACTTCAGGCAACTCAAATTATATTTTGTATTTTACAGGTGAGCACACAATAAGAAATCCAAAAATGGAATAATTATAATACTGCAAATCCTTCTTTTTATTTTGTATGATGTTGATGCTTGCATGATTTTCCAGTTTTTCAAGGTGGATTTTACCACAAATTGAAGGAATTTTAGTTTTAGTTTTATACCCTCCTCCAACTTCGAAAAAAAATTTTATTTCAGGGTAAAACAGCAGTTAAAATTGGTGTGGCCTCATTTCTGATCATAAATGTTGAAAAGGTCAAGAAGTGAAGCTTTCTTTGTTTGGATTAATAGAACCATATGTCAGAAGGTTTGTCAGTTCTCAGCTCTCGATCCTTCAGTTGGGGTGTGTGTCAGAGGGTTTGTCAGTTTTCAGCGCTTGATCCTTCAGTTGGGGGTGTATGTCAGAAGGTTTGTCAGTTCTCAGCTCTTGATCCTTCAGTTGGAGTGTCTGTCAGACGGTTTGTCAGTTGTCGGCGAAGTGGGCTGTGGTCACTGGCCTCAGTCATCAGGGTACAGAAGGTGAAGGTTCAAAACTGACCTGAGAAAGGAATTTGTAGATTCCTGCATTCTCACTGCTTGTGGGACCTTGGTAACAGTGATTATTTGATGACATCCCTGTGATCATAAGTCCAGTCTTAATCATTGAAAGCCACTGTTCTTCCACCAAATGGTGCTCATGTCTGTATGTCATCCATGGGAAAGCTTGTTAGTAACTTGCCAGTGGGCAGTGGATTAACCCGGGCATTCCAGTTTTCCCTGTTAGGTAAGTGAAAAATTTTTGAGTAAGGAATTCCAAAGAAATAAAATGACATCATTTATCACTTTCTAGCAGGTTTCTTCCCCCTATGATGCTAAATAATCTTTATCTTTTATAATGGAAATGAAAGCCTTAAACTGCCTAACATTTAGAACAATTAAATGAAAGTTTGGAGGCAGATAAATGTCTAATGTCCACAGAACTCCCAGAGTAAATCCGGCAAATCTGGAAATATGATCAGCTTAGCCATGGACAAAATTGTAGGTCATTTCGGGCAGCGGTAAACTAGAAATGAAGCTGTATGACTTTATCACAAGTTGTTGTGAAAAATGCCATGTCAAAAAATGTCCAAAAAAAATTTGTTTTGTATCCCACATGAACAAGGGACATTATTTTAGGCCTGTCTGTGCCCATCTGTCTGTCTGTCTGTCTGTCAGACTTCAATCTCTGGGCAGAAAGTGCTGTAAATATTGTCCAATTTGGATAAAATTTTGTGTGCAGGTCGTGTTTGTGTAACCTCAGATAAACGTTGAAAACCAGCCCAATCCATGGATAAGTTTGGCTTATTTGATTGGTTGTTGGTTTCCTGTGTGATAGCAGTTAGACACAGAAAGCTTTATAAATGTTGGAATAAACAAAAAAATGAGGTTTTGAATGGTTTACAGAGCATCCGATTGATTTTCGTCAAGAGTCGTGGCTAGACCTACGGCCAGACATTGTCGGTAAGATTCTGATTGGTCAGTCTAATCGTCGTGATAACCCAAAAGGCTTTCATCCCATGGTCCTTACCACTAATCCTAATGGCTTAGTTTGTCGACCAGCGCCTTGCTATCATTAAGACTGCCTACTCCCATAGCCTGGCCCTCCCCCCATAGGCAGGTTTAACACTCGTTAACATGTTTCACATGTCTGATTTAATTTGACTAATGATTCTCTGAGCTGACTCCACGATCAGTGTTAAGATGTTGATGACTGTAGTGGGTTTACAAAAGTAGCTCAATTACTGTGGTGGCTGAAAATAAGAACAT
The DNA here is from genome assembly GCF_032854445.1 of Liolophura sinensis. Taxonomy (NCBI): domain Eukaryota; kingdom Metazoa; phylum Mollusca; class Polyplacophora; order Chitonida; family Chitonidae; genus Liolophura; species Liolophura sinensis. The sequence goes on along the minus strand of NC_088306.1, from coordinate 1,023,786 downwards.
GCATCTCTGTGACAAAATTAGACCATTATCTAACAGCTCCAGGGCAAGTCAGGCTTTTTATAGATAATTACACACAATCACAGCTGCATATAATGATCCTGTGTCTTGTGGGCTGCACAAAAGGTGTGGGTTCTATCCTGGCCTGGTATAGGGAGCTTGTGGATATCTCGAGACCATCTAGCTCTTCATCAGGCCCAGATATCATGGCCTTACACTTACATTAAAAGTCCAGTCTTTAAGCTTGTTATGAAATTTGTTTTACAATAACTTTTCCAGAATTTACATTGTCAAGCAATATTTTGACCTTGTTATGTAAGAATTAACAATTTTTAAGTCACTTGAAATTATGTCTTAAGTCTGATGTCACTTTGTAATCCCAGGGCCGGGCCTTGGTGACTGAGTGGTCAGTGGTATTCGATCCACCATGTGCTCAGTGTGACACTTATTGTCTATCAGTATGGCTGGCAGGTCTGTGGAAGTGAAAAATCTTTGAGTAAAAACCATAGCTTTGGACAGCAATCAAGCAATGAGAAAAGTACACATACATATGTTGTAGGCATCAGTGAGTTTAGTGTTTAGTAGTGTAGTATTTTACCTTGTCTATCTAGTTTTGTGTTTCATATAAAGCTATGGTGTAAGCACTGTAGGTAGAGATCACCTGGGTCTGTAATCTCAACCACAGGTATTAAATTGAAATTTAACTCTTTCACATCTGATGACAGCTTTGTAGATACAACCAACAAAACAGTTTTTTTTCATCCAACATACATGTATATTTCAAGTAATAAAAATTATTTGTACAATGTTGTAAAATAAAGTTCTTGAAACATTAATGTGTGTTTGCTTCTGCTAAAAAATAGAAGGAATAACACAGAAATATGAAACATTTCCCTGAACCTGCCAGCTTATGTTCACGTTTTGAAGGTGTTGAAAACATGTTAGTTCCATCATTGTCCAGCACCGGAATTTCAGAAAAACATATTATATGGACTTGATATTTTTACCTTTCGTAATAAAAGAGCTTGAAATCGGAACTCTGGTATTATCCTGGATGCCAAAGATAGACCAAGGGAGGTAATTTGAGCAAACTCCATTTTTCTGGAACTATCAGTGAAAGTGGTTGTTGATGATTCTCAGTTGGAATGGGTAACATGCACTTCAATAATTGTCTGTGGTACGCTCAGTAGTCTAGAGACAAATCGTACACAAGTGACAGATAACATTTTGTTTAACTCATGACTTAATTACCAAAACCTGAATGGTTGAAATCAATTGGTGCTTTTTTTTTAACTACAATGACATATTGACTGAACTAACTGAAATTTTTGGTGTGTTGTTTTGCGGTTGAATAATTTATTGAAAGCTAACCCGACGTTCAGTTTAGGTAAGCACATATTAATGTGTAAATTGTCTTGTCATTGTTATTATGATATCAGTTCTTTTTCTGTAGAATAATTGATACAGAGCTAATACTACATGTACATTTAATTTAGATAAACATTTGTTCAAGGAATTGTCATCTGTTGATTATTGTAATGTTTTCTCCCTGTGTAATTTTGTACGTGAACATACAAAATGTACTGTATATTTCTGTAAAATGGCTTTTTCATAAAATGCATGAATTTCACACCGACACACAGAAATGTTGTGTCTGATTTGATTATTCTTAACATTTGGGAACGTTATACATGTAGCTGTGTTCAGTTACTCGTGAGACACCCGTGGCTCAAATATCCAAGACAAATAATCTTCTTGGTTTCCATTCTGTTGCCTCTGTTGATCTCAGGGTCTTGGTGATCTTTGAACATGGGGAAAACATAAAAAACATAAGTTCAGATGAGAGTGTGTTAAAAGTTATTCACACATGTGGTCTTCATTATTTTCTTCGATTTTTCTTAAAAGAGAAAAAGACAGTTGAAAATAATTTGTGTATGGTGTGTATCTGGGACCACCTTTTGGTATGTATAGTCTTTGTGTAATAATGTTATAAATGAGGATGTAACATTTGTTTAATAAATATATGTGCACTAGAATTTGGCCTCTCGGCTAACAACTATTCACAACCTGGATTTCGATCATATTTATGTTTTTAATGTATTCATAAATATTGTCATAATTGCGCATGTTTGGATATAAACAAAAAATTTACATCCAAATAAATTTATTAAACTTGCATCACATTCTTATTATGCAATGAGGATAAATACCGAAATGTTCCATCGTATTTGCAAATAAGTTTTGACTTTCTTTCATCTGATTTTGGGATCATTGTTATATTTTCTTCTCCTGTAGCACATTCTGGTGTGGTTTTATATGAAGTTCCCTCGACACACCTTTGCTCACTGAAATGAAACCTCTTGGATACAGCATTAAACATCAAAATTCAAATTAATGAATGTACAAAGTAAGATGTGTAACTTGCGAAAGAAAAGTTTGAATGGGGTACAGTTTATTTATAGATTTTGAAACCAAAGTTCTAAAATGTGGTTTGAGTTAAGCAGCATTCCCACAATGTGATTTGTCATATGGACAAATGTGGTTTGAGTTAAGCAGCATTCCCACAATGTGATTTGTCATATGGACAAATGTGGTTTGAGTTAAGCAGCATTCCCACAATGTGATTTATCATATGGACAAATGGAATGGAATCATTTTGACCAACAAAAGAGTTGTTTGTGTTGTTGTTGTTGTTTCAGGTCGGATAGGGACCCCTCACTTCATGGCGCCAGAGGTTGTGAAGCGGGAGCCGTATGGGCGACCTGTCGACGCCTGGGGTTGTGGCGTGCTCCTCTATATCCTTCTCTCAGGGTCACTTCCGTTTTACGGGACCAAGGATCGACTCTTTGATATGATAGTCAAAGGAACGTACCACGTAAGTCCTGCATGGAGATGCTTGCTTGAGTGTTTATAGCAGGGTTTATAATTTGGGGGTACTAGTTTTGGCATTTGTTGTGAAAATACAAATTTTACAGCATCAATTCTTTATCATATTGAGTCATGTCATGGAGTAATTTTAGCAGATGTGATTAAAATCGGTGTACTGAGAAATTTAAAGTGGTTTTGGATTGTACTGTACTTTTATTTTGATACTTTTAAACGTTTTGGAGCTGATCTTTTCAGATACAATAGCTAACTCTCATCTTTTAACGCTGGAGGTAAATTGTTTAGAAAGCTTAATCATCTGGTGGTAGGGTAAATTTGGTCTCCACCAAAGTGATGTTTTCATACTTTTTGTTAAATTCCTGTGCTTTTGAAAAGCGCAAAGGGGAAGAACAACCTCCGTATATATTTTCTCTACATTTGTTGCCGTTCTCCAGTTGCGTCCAAAGCAGTGGGATACCTTATCCAGTGATGCTAAGGATCTGGTGAACCGACTGTTAGAAGTGGATCCAGACAAGCGGATCACCATAGAAGAGGCCTTAAATCACCCGTGGATTAAGGTGGGACCTGTAAGTTTGTGGTGGTCTGCATGATGAGATGAGAAACAACTCTTCCGTGGTGGAAGTGCATGAAGTGTGGTCTTGGTCTGATATGCAAATTCTATGAGCAGCAGGCAATCTCATTGGCTGTCATTTTTTTTATTCACATCTCATCCATCCCAAAATAAAATCAACCTTACTCGCCTTGGTTGAAACGCCGATGGTAAAGAGTCCTGTCATATGTTCGGTGATTCGCCGATTCAGCATTTGATACGTCAGATTTGGAGCACACATAGAGCTTATCCAGTAAAACATATACCATATTCTTACCTTGTGTAAGTGTGTGGCATAGAAGTATGTAGAAGCCTACATGTACCTCTATTAATTTATTGACTTAAAAGTTGCCACCAAAAGTGTGTGGAAAATCTCGCAAAGGTAACTTTGAAAACAGCAGAAGTGGAGTGATACCTCAATCAGGTACCGCATTAGACAAAGGCAATATGTCAGGTATTCTCAGGTATTTTATCACAAAGACACCTAAATATTAAACAATTAAGGAAAAGTTCTGATACCCTCCAAATTTTTGGTGTCTTATTTTCATATTTTTTTCTTTCACTCTTTAACTCAAGGGAGACAACTTTTGAGAACAACAGCGTCATAGTGTATTAGGTGATCTCAAATTGTACCATAGAAGTTTCTGTTCAGTTTACAGTTGGATGGTAAAAAATACCAAAGCACTAGGAGTTGTTTCTTCATGTCATTAAATGGTCATAAGATGTTAAATACACAGAATTGAAATTTGTGATATACAGCAGGGTTTTCTGTGCCTTCACTGCTATAGAGCTCCTTCTCAGCTGTCTTCTGGAAGCATGCACTGGTATTTATTTTATTTCAAGTCATCTAAAGCTGCATGTTGATGGAGATATGCCTGATATTAAACTCTTTTGAGTCTCATTTGACATTTTTTCATGACATAACTTAATGAAACACCTGCACACTGAATGGAAATATGACATAATAATTGTATTTATTCATTTATCTGATTGGTGTTTTACGCCGTATTCAAGAATATTTCACTTATACGACGACGGCCAGCATCATGGTGGGAGGAAACCGGGCACAGCCCGGGGGCAACCCATAACCATCTGCAGGTTGATGGCAGACCTTCCCATGTACCATAATAATTGTAATACTAATGCATGAGTATAGTGTTTGTCATAAATGAATATATGTATGAAGTTTGGCCCAGCTCTGATTTTTGTTACGCATCTTGATTTGCACTTGTCTGTCTGCACATCTGTTCGTACTATACCCTGTTGTGACTGACTTTTGCTCTGTAGAACTTGTATTATATGAACATGATGTGGTGTTGAATAAAGCAGATGTAAGGTCAAGTACTGGGACAATTTTGTAAGAATGGTCTTAAAACCATTGGTAAGGTCAATTTTGTAAGAATGGTCTCAAAACCATTGCTAAGGTCAATTTTGTAAGAATGGTCTCAAAACCATTGCTAAGGTCAATTTTGTAAGAATGGTCCTAGAACCATTGCTAAGGTCTTCATCAAGTAGCAATAATCTTTTAAAATAGGAAGGCATAGGAATACAGGAGTTTTGAGTAGCGACGTTGCGACATTATGGTCCTTTTGTACCTTGACGCCATTGCTTTATACCTTGACGCCATTGCTTTATGCCTTGATGCCGTTGCTTTATGCCTTGACGCCATTGCTTTATTTCATGACGCCGTTGCTTTATGCCATGACGCCGTTGCTTTATGCCTTGACGCTGTTGCTTTATGCCTTGACGCCATTGCTTTATGCCATGACGCCGTTGCTTTATGCCTTGACGCCGTTGCTTTATGGCAGGGTGGGGCAAGTCACAGCATTTTTGTGTGAGATGGTATATACAATAGTGAACATTATCTTCAAGACAAGACAAACATGGCAAATCCTGTAAAATAAATATGCCAGGAATAAAACTCATCAGTGATGAATAATTTATATTATTATACAGTGTATATACCCATTTTAAAATACGCTGATTTGCTCCACCATGCCTTAAAGTGGTGACGCCAGGGCGGAAAGGGTCGTCACCACGATGTTGTAGCTTCACAACAGTAATCAGTTCTTAGCTTAGCCTTTAAAGCAGACGTAAAAGATTATGTTATAAATCATTCAGGTCATTTTGATTCTGGTAAAGTGTGCTATCTGGAATGGTGTGTGGTGTGCACATGTTTGTGTGATGTATAGGAAAGCATCCAATGAAATAAGTGGAAAATACTTCAGTGTGGCTGTAGACAACAACTAAGCTAATTAATCAGTAATATGTGGGGATTTTGTTTCTTTCAGGAAAGAAATAAAATATCCAAAGTCCACCTCCATGAAACTGTGGATGAAATGAAAAAATTTAATGCAAGAAGAAAACTTAAGGTAAGGGAGATAATCTGTATGTATTGTGTGTCCTTGGTAGGATGTGACCGAGACTCCTCATTAGTAGTCAAGAATTGGGAGGCTTTCTCATGTCTTAAAAGCTTAATGTTTGTTAAGTACTAAGTGGAAAGCTTTTCCAGCAAGCTGCAGATGGTTGCTGGTTTTCCCCAAGCTCTTTTCCACATACAATGCTGCTGGCTGTCATCATATAAGTGAAATATTCTTAATGAGTGCTGCATGAAACGCCAGTCAAATGAATAAATATTTGTTAAATGTGATGAAAAAGTTGTATAAAATTGACTTACAAAAAATGTTGATTATTTGACTGGACACAAGATGCATTTCTTCGTCTTTGTTGTTACAGCAGCTTATCATTATTGTTATTAAGGATTACACCCTCTGGGTATGGCCACAGGTGTTGGTCCCGGATCTCGCACCTAGGATACATGTATTATATTCAGAGAGTGGAATCTCTTATGATGACAGTGCTGTTTGTCACTTAGAACTTGACCATTTCGGTGACCTAGGTGTTATAGCACCCTCCTCAAAGTAAGGGGACCTGGGATCAAACCCGGGTTGTGTCACACCAAAGAGTTGGTACCGAGAGATTAGAGCAAGGAAACAGGAATGGTTGGCCACTATAATGTGACTGGGTGGGGTGTCATGTCTGGTGTCTACACCATGATACTTCAGTGACTTGATCACTTTGGCACCTCCCATTTCATCATGTCACAAGGAGACACAGTATTCACACTTAACGACTCTTCATCATCATATGACTGAAAAATTGTTAATATAAAAAAATATAAATGTTAACTGTTCTTCAATCAAGACAGGAAGTTTTGCGTATCATTCTGAGTTTAAAGTGTAGAGCTCACCATTCGTCAAACGTTTTGACATAACATGCTACTTGTGGCTGTACCCAGTTGCTTACATTCTCAAGGCGATCTACGCCTCATTTAAACATTATACCCATTGAAGGGAATAACTATTATAAATACAGAAAAAGCATGTGATGGATGTTGTATGGTTTAAAAACCAGCTTCGTTTTGATGAGCTTTTACCTTAGCCATTGTGCCTGAAGCACTGTCTGACTGTGAGCTCTTCTCGCCCCAGGGTGCTGTCCTAGCAGCTGTGTCCAGCTCAAAGTGGACGTCGTTTTACAATGACCCTCCAGAAACAACAGAAAATGATGAGGAAATCACATCAGCAGGTTGGTGAAATTTCTTCAGTCCAATAGAGCTGTTTAGATTCTGCACATTCTGTATTTTTTTGTACATGGTATTCACTCATCTTTCAGTTCACACAGACGTTGACAATTTTTTTTTGTGTGCTTTTTACTAAAGTATGCTCAAAACCCGTGAATTAATTTTGTATTATGATGTGAAATATAACTTCTGAAGCGGCGATGCCAGAGTTCAAGCCTGCATTCTTCCGATCCATCAATGTGTTATATGTACCAGTATACTACATAGCATGAAGATGTAAATGTGCCAAATGTAAATAAATCAGCCCTTGGACAGTTTTTCAATGCCTGTGCTAGTCCTGTGCTTTTTTAACACAGCTCAGTGATTTTCAGGATGTGTACAGTACTACATATATAGCCCTCTTTTGTCATGTGACCTGCAAAACAGGTGAAAAGTATTTTGATGCAAAAGCATACTTTGGAGGAAAAATAAAACCAGATTTGTGATGAGGAAGACAAACTCAGATAGCATGTTAGGAATGTTCAGATTAAGTTTTTTTTGTGTGTTTGACCACTCTTCCATGCTATAGGAGTTAAAACCTAATTTGCCCATACATTGCATGGTTTTTCATTCTAAATAACCTTCAGGGAACGTTGTTTAGTTTAAAGTCAACTGGACATGGGGCTCTGAAGAGAATGACTCATGGTGTATTCGTATCAAGCCAACATGGCTACCAGGTCACATGACTGAGGACACCCAAAGTTTTGCTGTCCAAAGTTCATATCCAGGTCATCTGCGTGCATGTACCTAAGTTTTACGCGTTTTTGCCATTCCATTTTAGCTGCATTTCAGTTGTTTTTTGACAAGTTTACAGCTAACGTCGTTTGCAGTTATGTGAAGTTGTCTCCTTGCCTTGGGGTGATGTTCGGACGTAAGATTCCGTGTTCAGCTTCATTTGTTAAGGAGATATACTCACTTGCAGTGTTGAGAATATCAATTCTGGGTTGACAAAAATTTTATACCAGTATTTGAAATCATTGCCCAAAGCTGCATTAGAATAGGCCTATTTTCCACAAAACATTTTCTACTTTTTACATTTAGAAATTATTGGGTAAAAAAGAGTTGGCTGATCACTTAACAGTTTCACCCAAAAGCAAGCTTGTATAATTTTAAACTGAGAATGAATGAATGATTATAGTTGCCCAGTGTAACCGTCTATCTTGTATGTCATGTGTAACATCATAGATGGCGCCTCTTGTAGCATGAGATCTTTACATACTAACGGGAAATACGTAATCGTCCGTTACTTTTGAATCACAATCTGATCGGTCAGGGTCTGTAACACTCGTCATTTTCAAACTGTATCTAATACCGCTTAACCTGGGGCTAGGGGCCGTAAAGGTAGCCATGCTAATTACATCAGCATGATGCCTTTATGAACACTTGCAATTAAAGTGCGACTGAGATACTTGTTTAATTGTTATTTGACCTGGAACTCATTCACGGACTACGAATTTGAACTTTGATATGGAATTCATGCCTGGAATATTCATTGTCTGCCCGGCATCATTGAAAACTGATGACCGCTTCTCTCTTGTGTGTTACCGGCTTTATTTCTTATTTGTTTAATTTCTTACATACCTTTGTCTTTGGGAGTTAGTATTAAAACGTTGTTTTGGAAATGGATCTTGTGATTATCAACTTGGAACGCCTTTTACGGACTACGAATGGTATATGAATGTCGGACTTGACGCTTAAATTTAACGCCACATTGGCAATATCTCAACCATATCGTCGCGAGTTTTTAACTGAGAAAGTCGTGAACAAATTGAACATGCCTGAGCTTTGTGCAACTACAGTTTAAATTTTAGCCACGGTGGAGAAAAAGATTTTTTTTGTTTTACACAACATCCAAGATGGCTGCCAAGTCATGCATTTAAGAATGTAGGTCCTTGGCTTAAGCTAAAGATACTGAAGCTTCGTAAATGTGTGACAAGTTGTTTTCTCCAAAAATGCCCAATAATATTTGGTTAGAATAGTAATCCTGACAGATACAATAAGGATTTAACCCTGAATGGTTTGGTGCAAAATGATTGGCCTAACGTTAAAACAATCATCTAAAAATAGTGGTCATAACTTTGTGTTTTAATTGACTTTTTGATGGCCCCTGATCCAAATTAGCTTCATGTGATAAAACGTGATGGAAATATTACAGGTCTATCAATTTCACCCTTTTGTCCCTCCACCATTCTGTAACACAGCTCTGTGAGATTCACCTTGTTGTCCTTCATCTATTCTGTAACACAACTCTGTCAGATTCCCCCTGTTGTCCTTCATCTATTCTGTAAGACAGCTATGTCAGATTTCCCCTGTTGTCCTTCATCTATTCTGTAACACAGCTCTGTCAGATTCACCCTGTTGTCCTTCATCTATTCTGTAACACAGCTCTGTCAGATTCACCCTGTTGTCCTTCATCTATTCTGTAAGACAGCTCTGTCAGATTTCCCCTGTTGTCCTTCATCTATTCTGTAACACAGCTCTGTCAGATTCACCCTGTTGTCCTTCATCTATTTTGTAACACAGCTCTGTCAGATTCGCCCTGTTATCGTTCCTCAACGTGAACACAGTGTAAGAATGGGGAAAAGCCAAACAGCGGTCCGTATGTACCAAAGTATGCTTCAGATGGATTCCACCATGGACTCCAAATTGAAATATGAAACTAAGCTTTTGAGATTATGTCATGTCATGGCATCGATTGTGATGTATGAAGAAGGAAGAAAATTGGCGCCAAGATAGCCAACATAACGCAAAAGACCACATAGAAATGAAGTCAGCATTAGGAGAAAGGCCATTGAAAAGTCTCTGAAAATCTGTTCACTTATTTTTTTATTTATTTTTTTTCTTCGCTGAAATTAAATACAGTCAAATGTTTGATTTGTAAGGTGGGTTATATGAACCATAATTTCAGTGCCCGGGTATTCTGGCATTTCATCATCTAGTTTTCTTAATATTTGAAATCTTGTGACAACATTTTTTCAGCTCGCCTGTACTTTAGCTAGTGTCAGTGCCCTGTGCGAGGGCATCCAATAGCCGGGAAGGCATTGTTAAACAGAATGTTAGGGGTGATACCTCAAAAAGCACTGTAGGTATTGAGCTCAGGGTTTGCACACACGCACACACAGTTATGTGAGGAGGATATTCTATGGTTGAGTGGATGTTTGTGTGTTGTATACTGTGAATTAGGCAATTTCTGACCTGTATATTGTGTTTTAGAATCAATGTTAAACAGAATGTTAGGGGTGGTACCTCAGAAACCAGTGTCCTCACGATATGGCTGAGATATTGCTGATGTGGTGTTAAGCCATAATCATTCATTCATTCAGAAAGCACTGCATGTACTGGGCTCAGGGTTTGCACACGTGTAGAGCACAATAACACGAGGGGGATATTCCTTCATTAATATGGATGTGCATATTAAATACCGTAAATTATCAAATTCCTAACTTAGTGTATTGTGTGCATTAGAATGAAGGTTGAAGAAAATGTTAGGGGTGGTACTGGTATCTTAGTGCTGCATGTATTGATGTATAGGACAATGGCACGATGAGGATTGATCAATTACTACCTGTTAGCAAATTTACTGTTTCAGTACTGTATGTATTGAATTGAAGTTTTGCGTTTGCCTGCCTTCTACAGACGAGCATTTTGGTAGACTTTGTTACCAAAGTTAAGTGATGTTTTACTTGTGGGCATTAAAAGCTTTATGAAGCTATGATGCTTTTGCATCTTTCCTGTATCTTTCCATCCAAACTTGAGCTTGAAAAGTCATAAGGTGTACACGTTGTATAGGTTTTAATGGTAGGAGTTCAAAGTGTAGCTAAGTGCTATAATCTATAATAGTATGTCATTGCATATATCGCTATGAGTTCAAGTCCAGCTCATGCTGGCATCCTCTCCAGCCATACGTGGGAAGGTCTTTCAGGAACCTGCGGATGGTCGTAGGTTTCCCCTGGGCTCTGCCAGGTTTTCTCCCACCATAATGCTGATCATTGTCGTATAAGTTAAATATGCTTGAGTATGCTGTGAAACACCAGTCAAGTAAATAAATATATAAATGTCTGATGCCTCTGATGTCTCTGGAATTGTCAGTCTCACACAGAAAGCTTATATACTGTATTTGTAATATAAAATTTAGCATTTTTCAAGTGGCACATTTTTGCTTGATTCTGAAGAATTCATTGGCCTTATCGTGCCACCTAAAAGTTCTGAATGAAATTTTGGTTAAATAACTGTAGTTGGAAGATGTTTGTGTGACTCTGACAGTGGAATTTCACATAACAAACTGTACATGTAAGTGTGGCACAGTACATTGTATATTGGTCTGATCAAACTGGTCTTGCTACATATGTGTACAAAGTGTCCCTGGCCTCTTAAGGGTTAGTGTGACACCCCCCCCCCCCGTATTGGGATGATGTCCGCCAATGTGCTGTCCATATGGGTCACTCATGTTAGTGTATTATAGCAGATTAAACATGTTTGATACAGTCCTCATAGAGTAGCCTCAGTTATTTTTCATCTGGAAACCATGTGGTGTGTACATGTAGGTAAAAAATGCTGTAGTTCAGGATATTGTTATTATGAGCTTTCTTGCAAAGATGGGTCGATGGAGCAGGCCAGTGAGAATATAGAGTAAATTGCTTCTGAAAAAACAATATTTATTGGATAATTACTTGTATCAAAATCATTTTATTTTCAAGCCATATTTTGTATAGTCCAAACTGTTTGTGGATAAAGACAACATGTGCTTTAATGTTATGGTACGATGTCTGTCCATCTTTCCCAGTTACAAAATTTACTGACTTTTTGTCTCTACCAGCGTACCACAAGTCATATTACTTTAAATTCACATTTCTCCACTTGTTCTTCTATATTTGCTCTTCATGTCAACCCTGAAGAACTGCTTCTCTTATTGGGTGATACTGTGTATTTTGATCATCAGTGCCAAGCCTGATGACATTGTGTCTTGTTCACTCAACAGTGACGGACATGTCTTGAAATTCAAAAACTTTTATTTAAGTTAGAGTCTTTTAATCTAAAGATCTCCAATATACATGTAGGTAAATCTGTCAAATACATGTGACAATTAGTGGGTTTTTAATAAAATTTTTAAAATGTTAAATATTCAGAACAAAAGTAATGTGTTGTTACTCTTGCGTTTTTTGTTTGATCTGTAAAATAGTGTTCATCTTTTGTCATCTGTTGTCATCTTTTGTCATCTGTTGTTGTCTTTTGTCATCTGTTGTTGTCTTTTGTCATCATACCTCTGAGTGATACATAAAGATATGATATACAGAAGTGATATAGAGAGATGTGTGCCTCTCTGTATTAATCGTGCCATGATTCTATCTTTGTGAAAGATGGGCTGATATTTCTGTCACAAAATTTGACACCATAAACTGATAACTAGGACATTAGTAGTGATTTGTTGAAGTTTAATCTTTGACCTGGTCGGTATCTAGGAGTGGGATCATCATCAGAAACCTGGATGGTCTAATGGTCTCTCCAGCAAAAAGCAAAATGGTTTACTGATGTTGATCGAGCCACAGTAAAACCATCATGAAAACAAAAATCATTAAATCAGACGAGCCAAAATAAGGTAGTTTATTTGACAACTCGACTTGGGAGAATGAGAGATATTTTCTCAATTAGCCCCAAATATTTGACAGATCTAGATTCAAGCAATGATAAAAGTGTCATGCTGTTATGGTGGTGTGTTTTGTGGGCAAGCCATAATGCAGGCAAAGAGTTAAGCCCTATCATGTAGGTCAGGCTTGTTAAGTTTGGTGGTGGTGTGGAGGTGGGGGGAGGGGGTGAAGAGATGGGGGGTGGGGAGAGTTGATAATGGGGTAAAAATCAGCTGTAGGGTAGACTGGGAATGAGAATGTGACACTAATAACTGGATGGTTAAGGAGGGTGGTGTTTGTCCCTAAAGGTGACTACGTTGTTGTTGGTTATGGCAATGATCAGGAGGAAAATGAAGTTGGTTAATTGGAGATGATGCAGGACACCCATGCTGATATTGTTTGGCTAAAGTATACAGTGTTTGTGGCGCAGATTTACAACTGGGCTAATAAGTGGCTATACGTATGAGGTACACATATGTGTTTTGTGACATTTTAATGTGGTTTTCGGTGATTGTCAAGGTGACATGTGTGCTGATTTCCTGGAGTTTTTATGTACTGTATTGGATAAACACAAGTCTGGGAAGTGTGTGATGTTTGTTAGTAACTTTCTGTGTCTCTAATACAGCACCCCCTGGATTTACTGTTGAAGACGGCAACTTACTCATGCAAAAGTTCAGTTATTCAGAAATCTTTGACCACATTTTTCTGAATAATATGCAGAAATTTAGGTATCGTCTCCAAATTAAGCTTTGCTAGGTTTTGTTATGCAAGGGAAAGAAATCGTCTCTGTTTATGATTGTCTATCCTTGGAAGTAAGTTACAACAGTAATGGAAGTTGAGGACTGGATTTCTCTGGGCTTCTTTATCAGTGATGATATGTGAAGCCTGTATATCAGGCTATTTCTCGGAATGGATGGTAAGTTAAAAGATCAGACCTGCACCTTTCAAAAAAATAATCATGATTCGGAAAGGCCAATCCATGCTGAGTTTTTGAAATTCTTTTACAGTGAATAAAAAGCAAATACAGATTGAGGCTCTGTGAGAGAAAGCCATAAAGCCTCAAGCTGATAATTTGAAAAATATTTATATTGTTTTATTATGTGGACATTCTAGTTTCTTAATTTGCTGACTCTCATTGGGGTATTTTAACGCATAATAATATCGGTAATATCTGTAATATCAGCCATGTTTAATTTTTTTAACATATCTAAGTAGTCAAGTAGCAGTGAAATAGGAGGTATTTGTTAGTATGACCTGGTGTAGCAGCCATATTGGAGGTATTTGTTGATATGACCTGGTGTAGCAGCCATATTGGAGGTATTTGTTGATATGACCTGGTGTAGCAGCCATATTGAAGGTATTTGTTAATATGACTGGATGTAGCAGCCATATTGGAGGTATTTGTTAATATGACCGGATGTAGCAGCCATATTGGAGGTATTTGTTAATATGACCTGGTGCAGCAGCTATTTTGGAGGTATTTGTTAGTATGACCTGGTGCAGTAGCTATTTTGGAGGTATTTTAGTAAGACTTTATGTAGCAGCCATATTTGAGGTACTTTCGCTTGATCTGGTATAGGGGCCTTATTGGAAGTTTTAAAATGACCAAGTATAGCAGCTAAATTTGAGGTATTTTAAAATGGCCCGGTTTAGCAGCCATATTGGAGGTAATTTGACATGGCGACACAGCCCAGTATAGCAGCCATATTGGAGGTATTTTTTTTGATATAGCAGCCATTGTGGAGGCATTTTAACGTAAACTGGTATGTATAGCACTCACATTGCAGGTATCATAACCCAGTATATAACAGTATTACTCCATGATGGCTACCAACTAAATGTAGGTCACGCAAACCTGAATTCTTTGGCTGGATCACGGTATTCTTACAAAGCTGTTTTGACACACACATGACAATAATCATGAAAATCAATGCCATTCTTCTCAGTTTGAATTATTCATATCAAATTTTCCAGTAAGATACTTAGTTCGTGTTGACAATCCAGACACATCAGGACATCCAGACTCATTGTTGTATTTTATCTATGTTAGTTTCACTTTGGCATTTATTGTGTTTTCACTTTGGTATTTATTGCGTTCTATCCCTTTGGGTTCTGTAGTTCACAACAAGTGCACCCAAAACCCACCACTAGCAGACTTCTGGCATTCCACTCACACACACACAGCCTTCAGATTTATGTATAAAGGGTATCATTGGCATGCCTGCGGTTCACCATTAGCTCACCCCAAACCCACACCTAGCCCACACCAAACCCACCACTAGCACGCCTCTAACAGACTTCTGGATTCATCTTGCCTTCAGATTCATATATAAAGGGAGTCAGTGACATGCCTGTGTTTCACCATTAGCTCACCCCAAACCCACACCTAGCCCACACCAAACCCACAACTAGCACACCTCTAACAGACTTCTGGATTCACCTAGCCTTCAAATTCATATATATAGTGAGTCAGTGGCATGCCTGTGTTTCACCATTAGCTCACCCCAAACCTACTCCTAGCCCACACCAAACCCACAACTAGCACACCTCTAACAGACTTCTGGATTCACCTAGCCTTCAAATTCATATATATAGTGTGTCAGTGGCATGCCTGTGTTTCACCATTAGCTCACCCCAAACCTACTCCTAGCCCACACCAAACCCACAACTAGCACACCTCTAACAGTCTTCTGGATTCACCTAGCCTTCAAATTCATATATAAAGTGAGTCAGTGGCATGCCTGTGTTTCACCATTAGCTCACCCCAAACCTACTCCTAGCCCACACCAAACCACCACTGGCACACCTGTAACAGACTTCTGGATTCACCTAGCCTTCAAATTCATATATAAAGGGAGTCAGTGGCATGCCTGTGTTTCACCATTAGCTCACCCTAAACCCACCTCTAGTGGCATTCCACTCGCGTTTACCTGGCCTAATTTCAACAGTGTAATACTTTATATTCCCAGGTACATGTATGCTGACATTACTGTTAAAGTAGCTGGAATGAATGACTGTATGATTATGGCTTCAAGCTGTGTCAGCAATATTTCTGCTATATCGGATAATTTATCAGTGTTTTCTGACCCAGACTCATCTGTCATTTTCATCTTCTCTAGAATAGCTTGTCTATTTCAGGCTGATAAACTATAGTTTATATCACACCATTTTTTTCATTTATTTAAGCTTTCTTCAGTAGACTGAAATATCTTTATTAATCATCCTTGAGAGGTTTGATTATTTTGGCTTAGATTTATTTCTGCCATGGTCTTGTACTTATCCTTGGTTTGAGGCGGTAGGTGGGACATGTGGTCAGTCTAGATTTGTTCCAAATCCCATATAGGCAAAGGAGATAATCGCTGATTTATTCAAATAAACAAAAGAGGATCAAAACATTTTAACGCACATGATATAAGTTCAAACCCGGCCTTGGACTTGGAATTTGTGGATTTCCCCACTCTCGCTATTCTTGAAGTCTAACCTGGTGACAAGCAGTCGACGATTCTTACATTATCATTTGTGCAGTCTGATCTTCATGTAAAACCAATTGTTGGTGGGATTAAGACAGCAGTGAAATAAATCAATAAATAAAACTAGTGAGAGCTGGATTTGAACCTTTGATGTCGTGAGGTGCTGATCCACTGCGATGATTTAGCTAAAACGGCTGAAGACTTTGTATAATGCTAACTGTACACCTGTTTTGTTGTATTTTCAGCGGTATCACAAATTCTTGATAGCCTTGAAGAGATTCAGTGCCTAACCGAGTGTTCGGAGAAGGAGAAGGATTTTCTGGAGAGCGTGTTTCAGGACACCAAACTCCACGCCTTGTTAGATGTGAGTAGAATCTATCCTTACTCTCTCCATGGAATCTGCTCTTGTTCACGGCCCACTTTGCAAAATTTGCTTAATGAGTTTTTCTGAGCTTTCTGCGTAAAACATGTTGCCTTTCAGCCCTGTTTCTATTAGAGACATTGCCATTTACATAAAATGTCAAGAGAAATCTTACTTGCTGAGTTTGATGAAATTGGTCTCAGGACAATAGTTCGGTGTGGGAGATTTCCATCGCTCAGATCTTTGTTCTTGAGGGATGAGGAATAGGCTGTCTCCCTTGGTCTGACTGTTTGTCATTTCCTTCCTTTCTGTCTATATGTCTGATTGTCTGTTTGTCTGTCTTGTTATTGTGTTTATGTCCTACTCAGAGGAAATGGATGAACTGCTGTTTTTCTGTTAGTACTTGTTTCCTCACGTATACCTGTATTTTGTTCCTGAATGATGTTTTCAGGAATATTTACAGGTACCATTATGTTGTTTATTGGCCCAGAACTGAACTGATTTGATGTTTAATTTTCAAACATGTCAAATGTTTTCAAGCCTTTTAATGTTATGTATTAATCGTAGTGACATTTATACATGTTAAGTTCCCGGTAAATTTGTTTTCAGACAACATTTCTACATTAATAAGCAAGCAAGTACATGTAGTCATGTGCTCTGTTCTAGCGTGGGTACATATATATATGCCACTAAGTTTTCTGTTTTTATTTTTTGTTAACCACTTGGGTTGAAGTAAGGTTGAAGAGTGACCTAGATGCCATCTGCGTGTACATTTCTCCATTACTGGGATATTATTCTAAAGGGACTTCATGTAGATATGAAATCAGAGACATTGGATTTGTCCTCTATCTTGGGTGTTCGGCAAATTTATCAGAATATGATATTGTCAGTTTGCTATCTGGAAACGTAATGCCCATGTGTAGCATTTCCCTGTAACATTGTCATGACTGTAGTCAGCGTCTTATCAAGAGACAGATAATGTGATTGTGTGGACCTTTTGGTTACCTCAGGTTTCTGTTGAAAATTACTGTGGAATAACCAACTTTGCTCAACATACCCAGCATTTTGTCTCCTGGTAGCCCCTGGAAGAGATCGGGGTCCACAGATGTGTCTTGTCATTTGTTATTAGCAGTGCCATCTGGTGGGAGCTGTGTTAAATGCAGTGTGTCACAAAGTCTTGGCTGTGCATCTTGCAGACTGTAGTAGCATTAATGCTGAATTATGCCTCAAGGGTTGGAGTAGAAAACACATACGGAATAATTTCAAATTTTATCTGACAAATGTGAAATTGGTTTTTTTTTTTTTTTTGTTTCTCCTAAATCGTTCAGAGTGGTTTGCGTTTCCAGCATTGGAGTGTTTATAGTGCAAGATGGACATTTACCAGCATTGGAGTGTTTATAGTGCAAGATGGACATTTACCAGCATTGGAGTGTTTATAGTGCAAGATGGACATTTACCAGCATGCAACCAAACAAAAGTTTTCAATAATTCAATTAATAATTTTGTTGAATTTTCATCTGCATGAAAGAAAAATGAAAAAAAAAAACACTTTCCCTGTTTTTATATCTCACTGTCGTGAAACACTACTTGTCAAGGTGCCAGGTTTCCTAAACATGCTGAGGCACCTTTTTTGATGCCAGAAGTTAGCTTAGGTTTGAGTATCTGTCCGACAGGTAGTCAGTATCACAAATTGAGCTTATCTGCCCTTAGTGGAAAGACGATGCAATTTCTCCACAAATCTAATTGTAATCAGCTAATTTACCCTTGTGCCTGTCTAAAAATACAAGGGAGATGGATGGATATGTGTTTACAGTTAATGTCCACTTGTCACGAGGACGCCTAATTGTCACGAGGACTCTTAATTGTCACGAGGACGCCTAATTGTCAACACTTTACACTGCCATGTATATGCAAGTCATAAATTGGAAGTGTAAAGAACTGAAACTGTGGTTAGGACATTGTTCTGAAGTAAAAAATCAGTGTGCAAATTTTAATCTTTCTAGAGCAAAACACCTCATTTATAGTTGTTTTTGAATTTTTGACTTAATCTTAAGACATATTTGATAAATATGCGCCCTGGATGTTGCCTTTGTTGAAGGCCCAGAGGGTTAAGATCTTTTGGCATGTATTGCAGGTGATTTCATAGGTCAAAGGTTCAAAACCCAACTGAAGTGATCTCAGCAAATTTGCAGCGCTTGAATAGCTGGGAAAGGGCACCTCCGAATAAAGGGAAACCATAATACTGTTACTACTGCTAGAAATTATCATCGTAACAAGATTATGTTCTAATGTGGAGCATCCCTGAGTTAATCTTCCAAAGCTTTATATGTCAGAGGTGATCAAGTACACGGCAACACGCCATATCCCCTTCCAATTGTCTACTGTAAATGCATGAAGAAAGAAAGGAAAAATCTTGAGTTGAAAGTCAAATTCCAGTCTCATGAATATTTATGAAGATCCTATCCATCAAGTGTTGTACTTGAAAACCTAACCACTGCCATGAATGGAAAACCTGTTGAGGTGATTTTGATGCGACAAAATGAACTTTTTGTTGAATAAAAAGCCTGTCAAATGTCCCATCTTTTTGCTGATCAATTGATGAAATTTATGCTCGTACAATTCTCATTTGAACTTCTTACTGTCCGTCTTTTTTTTATCCACTTAACTCAGTGGTTAAAGTTTTCGCAGAAACTTTGTCCGTTGGGAGCCCTTCTTCTGACAGCTTCTGATATTCAGGGATTTCTCCGAAGGGACCTCTAGAGTGGCTCCGTTTGTCTTCCCTGTCAGAATAAATAATCCAATTGTTGTGTAAAAAGATACCAGGTGCTGACTTAGTTTTCAGAGTGTCTGTTCAGAATTACAATGAGTTTGGATCGTGGACAGTGTTTCCAGTCCAATTGCATGACCTCAACCTTGTGTTGATTGATGTTTGCAATTGAACAGAACTGACATTTGGGTTTGCTTTGTACTGCTCACAAAGAGCCAAGAATGATGTGGCAGGAAAAGAGGGTAAACATTTGGACCAGTTGAGACATTTCCCTATGACTTGGGTGCCAATTGGCACGACGTATGTGATACTGACATACATGTGTATATATATATATAGAGAAATTTATTGTTCTCACATTTCGCCCATGTCAGACTTATACTCATTCTGCTAGATTCTGTGCTATTCTGAGCTTGAAAGTGTAAAGTTTGCAGTACACACGGGTGGGTTCCTGAGAAGTAGCCAGCCCGGTCTCTGACAAGTGTAACGTTTGCAGTTCTCACATTTCACCCATGACGGAGTTATACTCATTTTGCAAGATTCTGTGCTGTTCTGAGCATGAAAGTCTAACCTTTGCAGTACACACGGGTGGGTTCCTGAGAGCGTAAACCAGGCCAGTCACTCATTAATCAAACAATCAATCAATAGTTAGATAACCTTTACGTTGACCTAAGGAGTCGTTCCCTCTCGTCACCTTGTCTGGATCTAGGACGTAGGAAGTAAGGGACACCAACACAAGAATTAAAAGATTATCCTTCAGTTTATTTACAGTGATGTACAATGGTTCAACTGATACTTGTACTAAACGATGTTTTACATGTGTACACACACTTTATGCACACCCACTTTAGTAACTGCCTGTGGCAACTACAGACTGCAAGCATGAGTACACATCTGCAATGGTAATCCCATAAGGAAACATCACCGTGGCACACGTCTGGGGTCAGTGTAATCCAGTGATACACGAAATACTGTCGCTCCACGCACATATAGGCCAATGCCCTCTCACTGTCCAGTTTAGAAATACGTAGTCCATATCATATAAGGTATGTAATCCAAGGCCACACCCACAGACAATCTGGCATTCAGTATCAGGCCTGTACGCGACTAGCACAAACACATGTTCAGCACGACCAGCGCTTCCTTGCGCCAGAGAATTCACAGTCACCACCCTGGTAATAATCCTCAAGTTCCCGCTACTCTACACTGCCTGAAGAGCACTTTATATCTCTAGTAAATCCAAGGAATATATAGCACATATGACACCTACCATTCCGCAGTCTGGCTTCCAGCGCCAAATTCACCAGTCCGTTCTCTATTTGTACTCTTTGCAAGGATTGTGCTATTTGCAGACACCGCTCTCCTAGCCAGTAGTATAAATCCTGACGGCGTTTCTACCAGCTCCACGCTTTAACTAAAGTCTTCGGTGCAGAACTAAGGTGCTTGTCTGCAACCTTCTGCCTTTCGAGGCTTAGTGACACAGGGGGAAATGTTTGCTGAACGTCCCTGCCACCTCCGTCACAAAAGGTATATATTCTTATGTTGTTTGGAAGGTAAAATGAAATTCCTGTAGGTGTATGTCAGTTTCAGCACCGAAAAATTATATATTATGAACTTTATTTCCCTCTAAAAATAAACTTTTGGGGGAAAATTTTGAGGGAAACAACAGCACATGTATGACAGTGTTTCTGTTAAATCGTTCAGTCCCAGTGGCATGACCGGCACTGCCTGAAGACAGGCACAGCTTCCCCTTTAATCGTTCAGTTCCAGTGGCATGACCGGCACTGCCTGAAGACAGGCACAGCTTCCCCTACAAATTTTGCTACATGTTATGTTCATGACAGTTTACAGTTTGTCATTCCAGTGAGGCAGCACTGTGCATGCAAATATGTTCTCATGTGGGACCAGTCTGCTGTATGGTGACACAGGATGAAAATAACGTGAAAAGTGGTCATTAATTGAATTAAGTTATGGATCAATCGGAATCTGCCTCGGTGTTAAGAGGAATTCAGTTGTTGTGGATTTTCAGCGGAAGGAGAATGATTCTGATGCTATTCGTCTTAAATGGATGTGGAGAACAAGTATGTTAAGGCTGGACGTGTGACTTGACAATGACTCCATTGAGCTTGTGAACTCAAAGGCATCTGAAGAAAAGAAAGATCATGCCTAGAGTGGGCAGTGTTCATCTGAAATAAACCTTTTGAAATCTTTTTCGCTGCATGTCAAGTCACCCTATGCCTTTTGTCACATGTGGCAAAGATGTGAAATGAGTGACATATGAACAAAGAAATGTTCCTGTGGGCTTGTTTTCGTGACATCCCAACTGTCATTTTGGATGACAGATGTTTTTTGTTAATCAGGCATAGGGGGAATCTTCCTGTTGATAAACCTAATATATTATCTTTGAATCATACGTCTGAAGTTGAATTTGTCTCCAACAGAAAAATTGTGTACATTTTGCCAAAACTTGTTAAAATCTTTTCTGATCAGATTGTATGAATATAATGTAATCTTTTAATATAATCTTTTTTATTGGTCTGTTGGTGAGAATTACCAGAGGCCCTTTACAGGGGCATGAAAAAAATGTGAAAAAATTGCCAGAAGTAGTTTCACCCAAGTACGACGTGTCAGTGTGCTTAACAAAATAGACCGTATGTTATGGTCAAATATCAGCTTCCTTTCGTGATATGATACATCATGAAGATTTTCATGCTTGCACTAACCAAACAAATAGAAATGGTGACGGCTTAGTTGCCCGGAAATTTCGGGAAAATGTCTACAATCTTACAGCATATCCTGATATGACGATCTGGTGCAACGCATTCTCTTAATGAGGTGGGGTTGGGTCCTCCATTACAAACAGTATAGCCGATAGGTCCTTTGTGAGTGGAGAAGACCAATTAATTGTACTAGGACAAGACCAATTAATTGTACTATTACAACTTCTTAATTACAAGAAAAATAAAAATAGAAGAAGCGCAATGGACCCATTTCACAGCCCTTGGGCTCTAGATTTTCACTTATTTGTGATTATTGAAGTCAGAAGTTAAATAAATGTGAATGTTTTTGGTTGATGATGAAAGCAGTTCTGAAGAGGGCTAAATGTATAATTCACAGTTAAAAGAGGAAATGAAAATTCCTGGACATTTCCATGCCAACAAACTTGTTAGATTTACAACTTTTTGTTTTGGAGTGGGGAAGGGGCATTTAGCAGGAGGCGAGTAGTCATGGATGGCATGAAGATAAACGCAGACAGAACTGTATTCTGTGGGCAAGTTGGCATTTATAAACCAGATAGTGCTGGAAGAATGTCTGTGAGACACCAATAGCTAATTACAATGCTTCGGACGATCGGCCTGATCTGGTTTACTATCGCTTTAGCGGAGAACTGAGCCGATTGGGAAATGCCTAATCGGACGGGTGTCAAGCCAATTGCCCTTCAGGACATGGCCAGAGTCCTGCGCTTTGCACTTCTATTTGATCTTGTTAACTCCCAGCCTGCCAAAAATATCCGGAGAAAAATTCCTTGGCTTCCGCCAATACATCCCTTCACACATCCTGTGAGCCAGTAAATGTGTGCGAATCCTTGAATTCTACTGTTGTTGAAACTCGGAGCTAGGCTACTAGGACTTTTTTTTTTGTAATCACCTTTTTCATTTTTTTCTTTTCAAATAACACTGCATTTCTTCTTTTTGTAATTAGTTTAAACAGCTGTTTAGCTACATAATTGCGTAAAATGGTGTATTTTTTCATGTCCAATGCCACTGTATTTTTTCTGTATAATTATTTTAAATAACCATTGAGCGAGCTAATTCTTTAAAATGGTGTATTTTTTTTAGGTGTTGAATGACACTGCACTTCTTCTGTGTGTAATTATTTTAAACATCCATTGAGCCAGCTAATCACCTAAAGAAAATGTTTGAAAAGAGGAATCTTCACGTGTATGTGATTGGGTTTGTTTTGCTCACTGAGCATGGCGTTTTTGTATGTTTTGCTGTTTATTTGGCACCGGTTGTGTATGCAGTGTGAAGGGCAGTCATCAGTTCTCCTGTTTTCACGCTCCTCATTCTCGCTATGGGAACATCTTGATTTGCACCTACATCTCTATGTGTATTTGTCACTCTAATACATCTATGGACAGGATCTCTCCAAAACTCCTCATAGGACTGAGGAATAGAACACACATTGAATACTGACTATAAAATTTTGAACTTGGTTTATCAATTGTTTTCATTTTTGTTTCTTAATATTTACAGATTCTTGTAATTTTATCATTATTTCGCTAAAAAATTGCTTAGTACAGAGCTTCCAAATTCTGTACACACATTCTCTGCATGGATGTAGACATAATCTGAATAAATTGTGAATACAAAGGCAGTACTTTTGATGGTTTTTTTTTCTACATTTTTACTGGTTTAGGACCAGAATGGACCAAGTAATCACAAAGTAGCGAACAACATTTTTTTATGTCACTATGACCTTATCATTGCAGGGGCTCATGGAAGTTGCCTTGACTTCGTTGATTGAATGAAAAACTCAATAACTTGTTATATTTATTCAGTTTGAGGATGTGTTTGGAAAGAAATATTCAAAATTTGACATGAACTCAATTTGAACACAACCTGTGAAGTAACCAGTTCGTGTTGTGAGCTATCTCCCTTTTATGGAAATCTCGATGACCCCCTGCGTTGATTAGATTTAGGAAGGTAATTTTTTGAAGTGGAGGAGCATATGAAATCAAACATGACACACAGTAAGCTTCTGTGGTCTCTAACAGATCGTTCCTCACAAATAATTGTACCTATTTTGGCTTCCCATCGTGAACACACACGGCCTGACTGGTTTCCTCCCCCTGATCTCAGGTGCTGCTAATATCTTCAGTGTCTTTCAAGGCAAGCCTGCGGTTTGCATCCAAGTTTCATTTTTATGAGTTTGAAGTTTGATAAATGGCATTTGGCAAAACCTACTTTGCCAGCGACACTGATTCGCTATAAAAGGGTGTTTTTTGTTCAAAGACTGAACATGGAGATGTGTACCAGACAGGGTTCTGTGTTATGAAGCAATCGCAAATTGCGCCTGAAGTACTTTCCATGGCAACATATAGTGAAGAGATACGTCACCATGGTAATTGCGCTTGGTGTAATGTTGCCAAAGCTTTGTTAAACGGGTCCCAGGCTGTTGAGATCCAACCCTGCTTGTCATGGACAAAAGTGACAATTCATAGATTCATACATTAGCAGTGGATTTTATCTCTCAAATGGGGCCTCCGTGGCTCAGTTGGTTAGTGCGCTAGCACAGCGTAATGACATAGTAGCCTCTCACCAATGTGGTCGCTGTGAGTTCAAGTCCAGCTCATGCTGGCTTCCTCTCCGGACGGACGTGGGAAGGTCTACCAGCAGCCTGCAGATGGCCGTGGGTTTTCACCCACCATAATGCTGGCCGCCGTCATATAAGTGAAATATTCTTGAGTACGGCGTAAAACACCCATCAAATAAATAAATAAATAAATAAATAAATAGCTCTTAAATATGTAGCCTCTCTATTTAAAAATCATCACAGTTAATACTACTTTTGGTAATTCACTACTTGTGGGTCTCATAATTTTCTCATTATCGCTGGCTGATTCTTCTCGGTAATGAACTGTCTTCATTGATTGAAATCTTCGTTTATTTTGACAAATAAGGCTGATATTTCAAGGGAATTAGCACAGAACATTGATCTGGATGCACTTTTCAGATTAGTTCAAGTTCACATGTAAGGAGTTGCTTCATTTTTGATTTTCTCATATGTTTTTTCTTTTCGTAGATCATTTTTGACATGCCCTTTTACAGACTGAGAGTGACAACCAGTTTCCACAAGCCAATAATGCATGACCATTCTGCCTTTATTTATGAGTATGGAGTATGTTTTAAAAGTGATGTCAAGACCATTTGCTCATGTTGTGAGTTTCAGTGAACCAAGACTGATGCTGTAGGGTGTAAGTTTTCTGGGCAGTCTTCACACTTTATTAGACTATTATCCTGAAATACACTTCTGAAATATGCCCTGATTATCAGTTTGCAGTATCAACTAGAAGGCCAGCTTAAGTTCGTATATAGACAGTGATAGTTACTTTAATCAATGAAGTATAGTAAGGTACAAAATATTTAATTTTAGTATCTCAGACAGTCTGTGGGAAAAAAAATGTCAATTTTATTTGAAAGAAAAACTCACTTTCGCCCCAGAAAGTGGTGGTCAGTATGTGGAAAACTGACTTCTGTGAATCCCTGCATTGTCCTGTATGTGCGGTTATTGTGTATATAAGACATCTTCGTGAAACTTCACACAAAAATTGGAGGCATATGTGTTTAATAAACACTCATTGGAACTTTTAGTTGTGGTCTTTTTTTGTAGCCAGCTGTCACCACATCTTTATCCATCATAGCATAAACAGCAACACCCAATTAGAACTGGAATCTGCCGCTCATTGTACTGGCCTGGCTTGGAGTGGCTTCACTAGTTGCGCAAGCCTGCGGGCCAGAAATTAGGTTTAATGGCAGGCCGAGATTGTTTATTGATTTGGCTAAGCGACCGGCAAGAGAGACTCTCGTTAGAGGCGGAAAAGATGAAATGATTAATCCCTCATCATAGCCTGTGTGCAGTTTGACTGATGTGAGGCCAACGAATTCAATTACAGAGAGAGATAAAGGTTTTCTCAGATGCTCCCACGATGTGACCCACCCTGCTTATGTTATCAGCCATCTTGCTTTTTTGGTACGAACGCAGATAATTACAGGCGGCGTAAACACAAGAAAATTAAACTTGGGCCAATGAGTAAGGTTTGAAGACTGAAAAATTAGTGAGCAAGAGTACTGCAGTGTGAGCTGTGACAAGGGTTTTCAGCATCGTCCCTCGAAATGAGAGGTGATTCTGGGAATTTTTTTTCCCGTTGGCATCTCACGGAGTGGAGTTTAAAGTTTTGTCTCCTGAGACTACCGGTGACGATGCTTATTTATCGCCCACCCCGAAGTCTACTTTTCTAAAGCAGCCAATCATTGAATAGCCGTCAGATGGAGGTAGATATTGGGGGAAAGTTATCTGTACCGCTGTCTAGATAGTTAAATAGATGTAGACGCATTTCTGATCTGAACACTGCAAGATTTGTTGTCAGGAAGATATTTGTGTGGAAAACACTTTCTGACGGGGAATGTTTTTCACTTTTTCAAGCTGTGTAGTTTAATTTATTAGTCTTGGATCCAGAGGAATCGGGTCAAGCCGACTCAGAACGGGACATTCAGCCGCCTCAAAGTTTATTCGACTTTGTTCTGAGAAAGGGAAGCGTAGGCTTTCAGACATGAGGTACATGACATGTACGTACGCCGATGTTTAGGGATGTGGATGTAACCAAATGACCGAGGGTACACGTACGATGTAGACACTGTTGACTTGTGTGACTTCAGTGTACATAAGAGATGATTGATTTCTATGCCACTCAATTCTGGATTTTACCAGGAATTTAGAAGTCGGGAACCATTGGCTGATTTACAGTGGGAGAGCTGTAGCAGTGTAGACACAGAGCTAACTGTGTGGAAGAAAAAGTGTGATGGTCACATTTTATACTACATTGAGCTTCAGTTGTGTGGGGATTTCATCAAGGGCTTCATCACTCCTTTATGAGGACATTAAACATGTCTGAGGATTTTATTCCATCAGTGCAAGATTGTCCTCTTTCGTCACTTGTACACAAAATTTTTGAGAGCTTCATTGTTGGCAATTGAAGATTTAAACAACCACATTTTCACTGGTCACATCTATGTGATGAGGGATGTGTGTATTTTCATGTGTGTAAACATTTGTGTTGCTATTGAGTGGGCATTTTTGTCTACAGCCTGAGTTCATTTCTGCTGGCTGAGGATTTAGTCGCTATTGAGGAAAGGATTTCACTGAAGCTGAGTGAGGATTTTGTTTTTGCTGGATGAGGATTTTGTTTCTGCTGGATGAGGATTTAGTTTGCTATTGTCAAAGGGTTTGACTGAGTGAGGATATATTTTGCTGCTCTAGGAGGATTTTGTACAATAGTTTCACAAGATTTAATTTCACTTAATATGACACATATCTGATGCATGTATGTTTCATTGGACATGTTCATTGGTAGAACACGCCCTTCAGGCTCTCTTTGTCAGATCTTCAAACTGACCACATTGAGAATTTTACTTCTTTGTCTAATGTTTTCATTTCATTATTTTTATGGATTTTGTTGGTGAGCTCATTGTAAAGAAGTTCGTGGATTCTGTGTATGTCTGTCTTGCCCGCAGAAGTGTCGTGTTTTGTTGAGTTGTGTCCTCACGGAAGAAGTATTGTTTCACAGAAGCACAGGAATACTTATGGGCCTCTACATCAGATCAGCAGCAAACCTCTTTAGCTGGCCAGCTCGGGGATGGAACTGTCTGCTCATCTCAAAACGAGAAAGCTTGGGATTTCCATCAAACTGTGTATATTGGATGTTTAAAATCCCTCTCATTTTGCCTGTCACTGGCTTAAAGCCTGACCACTTGCTTGCAGATGACTGACCGGTGGTCAAACCCACTCTTGACCGGTGAACAGGTAGCTGCTAATTAGATGTTGACAAAAGCCGTTGTCAGGTGACAAGAGCGGGTCCCAGCCTCTGAGACCGAACTGATTAGCAGGGCAGTGCTGATTGTGAAGCCTTCCGCTGCCCATCATTCTTTACTTTGGCTGTTGTTGGAGTGGCCACCATATCACGTCTAATCCATTCTGGGTTGATGATTCTCTCCTCGATTATTTCATCTGGCCGACAGATATGAGGACGGATCTGTCACGAACATCAGACGCAGACGACTCCCAATCCAGACACAGTCTCGCAATGATTATATTGTGATTTTTTTTTCTTGTTATTGTCGTGCCGTTTCATTTCCCTGGTTGCCAGCTGAAGTACTGAAGGATCATCACTGGAAAGGAATTGGAAATCTGTTATATCAAATACAGCAGGACCTTGGAATTCACAGCTGTTCACAAAGTTGAAGTATTTTTACAGATTTTGCAGATGCTCTTTGTGGGAATTCAAAAGTGATTATTGTATTGTTTCCTCTATATTGATAAATCTCTGTGGGGTTGGAAATATCAGGCAGTGCTGAGGAGGATATGCAAAGCTTTATCACGGTTCAAAGCTTTTGGAAAACTCATTGATAGCAGAGTGAAACTGGATCTTTCTTGTAATTATATCTTTGTCTGGCAGGAATTTACCATTGTGGCATCAAGGTGAGAACCTTGGTCGCTGGTGTAACCGTCTATGGAAGACCAAGTTGGGCCATTTGTTTTTTCACTGTCATCAGATGAATTTTCTGAAAAATAGTTGACCTTGGAAATTGGTGTTGAAAAACTCATACTGTGCATATATATGTGTTGGTTCTGTGTGAAATTGCAAATCAAGAATAGACCAAATTTGAACATGGTCTCTTTTATATACTTTTGCTGCGTCTGTTAAATCAACTTGAGGGAGCAGTCAGATTCCCATGGAAATCAGACAAAGCTAGTGACAAATGACATTACATTTGACAAATTACTAATCCGTTCTTTGACGTCTTTTTTGATGTGACAGAATGCAGGGCTGTTTTTGATGTGACAAAATGCAGTGCTGTTTTGGAAAGTTTCTTGTCAATGGTGTATGACAGTATGAGGTTGCAGTCTCCAAACTGTTTTAAGGATCATACCAGACTCTAATGGAAATTATCCAGAGCGGTTAACTGGTCGACTTGTACTCGACCAATTATTTACCTGTCTAGGGACCTCTTGAAGAACATCATGACAAAATACCAAGAGTGGTTGACTGGTCAACTTGTACTTGACCAATTATTTACCTGTCTGGGGACCTCTTGAATGACATCGTGACAAAATACCAAGAGTGGTTGACTGGTCAACTTGTATTTGACCAATTATTTACCTATTTGGGGACCTCTTGAATGAGACTGTGACAAATCACCAAGAGTGGTTGACTGGTCAACTTGTACTTGACCAATTATTTACCTGTCTGGGGACCTCTTGAATGACATCGTGACAAAATACCAAGAGTGGTTGACTGGTCAACTTGTACTTGACCAATTATTTACCTATTTGGGGACCTCTTGAATGACATCATGACAAAATACCAAGAGTGGTTGACTGGTCAACTTGTACTTGACCAATTATTTACCTATTTGGGGACCTCTTGAATGACATCGTGAGAAAATACTAAGGGTGGTTGACTGGCCAACTTGCACTTGACCAATTATTTACCTATTTGGGGACCTCTTGAAGGACATCGTGACAAAATACCAAGAGTGGTTGACTGGTCAACTTGTACTTGACCAATTATTTACCTGTCTGGGGACCTCTTGAATGACATTGTGACAAAATACCAAGGGTGGTTGACTGGTCAACTTGACCAATTTTGTTCAGATTTGGGACATTTTAATTGTCAAGGTGATTGAAATTGGTAGCTAAAAGTTTTTCTGCTTCAATAGATTGGTTTTCTTTTGTGTTGGGAACTTTTAGCTGTAGAAAAGTATGAGAGCTGTTTCAACAGTCGTGCGATATATTCAAGGTTTGTGCTGGGTTATAATAAATAATTTGGATTGTTTTTTTAGCGAAAATGTTTCTCCTTCAATACCACACTAAAGCTGCATGCAGAACAACAGAAAAGCCGACGACCTTTGTCAAATAGCCATGGATTACTGGCGTACTGCTGAATGTCCCCAGTATGATGTAATTCTGATAATACTCTCAGTCTGTTTCCCATGACTGTGTAATTTACCTCCATGATTCTAGTTGTGGATAGATTATCTTAACTAACGGAGAGTGTTTTAAACCACTTTAATATGGCGCTGTGATGTGTGAATTAGTGGAACTGGACATTTACCAGTCGCTACCTCTGGAACATCAGATATAAATTCATACACCTTTATCTTAATTGCTGAGCCCAGTATAACGGCATGTTCTAAATGTATGTACATTGTTTTATTGTCAGGGTTATTGCCTATAAAGTCTATTGGCGGCAGTTGTTTTATGTCCACAACATGGAGGAGATATGTACAGTGTTATTTCACTAAGTGTCTACTTACAAACGGGGGTCAGTGCTAGCCAATAACTGTGCCCCAGGGGATTTTTGTTGTAATATATTCCATTTGCATAAGAGAGGGTATTCCACTCTCGGGTTTTGTCTAGATCAGGCTTTTGTTTTTTCTTCCAGACAAAACCCAGATTTCAAGTGGAAGTAGAGATTTGGTCCGACCGCTGAGATATCTGGGTAGGATTATGCATTCACGTGGATATTCAGCAGAGACACGAGTTATCCTCGTGGCAAATCTCTGACTAGAGAGCCCGGGATTACCGCTCACTTTACTCAATGAGTAATCAGAGATCTGCAGTATAAACTCCACACTGGCTATTGACATCTTCTTTCACCTGCAACAGACATTAGGGCTCCTGTCCAATCAGATTTGAGCATACTTCTGCGTAGGTGATTATCGTGACTGAAGAAGAGCACCCCTGTTGTGAGCACAAACTATCAGTCATGTGATCATTCCCTCAGTGCTCTACTAGTGGTTTTGTTTCCATGGATATGTTCTGTCAAAGCTTCGATCTTTCCAGTTGCAGAAGAGAACTCCGGGAAGGCTCCTTTCTGTGATAATTACCGTGGTTTTTGTTCCCAGAAGGATTGAAAATTGATGGCTCTGTGAACTTGGTAAACTTTTACCATTGGAGCTTAATGTGTGTGTTTTTGTTGGGAAACTTGTGCTAAAAACATTAGTGTCTCTTTCTGTGAGGCGCTTATGAAAAGCAACAGAGTCGGAATTTCTCATTCAGAAATTTGTAGTTCAACAGTGTTGTGATCAACTGAGCTTTTTCACTTCACAGTTTGATTAACAGATATCGTCATGGAAATAGGCCTACAGATTCTTTAATTTTTTGTGCGACTGTTTTGGAATTACTACTTTGGCATTTGCGGGAATTTTATCTCTGGAACCTGAAGATCATCCGAGATACAAAACTCAGACGTTAACTTCCATGTCATTATTGTACACTCTTCAAATTGATACGAGAGGAATGATAATTCCGATTTGACCTTTGAAAATTCTGCCATTAAATTGGACATTTCCTTCCTGGCAGTATATAAAGTCTGATGTAAATCTTTATTGCTTTTTGGATGACAACAGTTGACAGAATCGTAAGCCATAGGGTGCTGATCAAGGTGTTCCAAACGTCTGGAGTTTGGTTGTGGCTCAGACTGTAATCACCTGTCCATCGAATGATTAACATTTCCTACCGAGGAATTGCCATTTAACCAAAGAGGTGTTAAATTATCGGAGATTCCTGCTGACATTTGATCTTTGGATTTCGCATTTTCATTCAGCCCTTTAATTATCGTCTGATTAATCTACAGATGTGTGAAATGTCTGGAAATCACCTGTAATTATTCGTTGAACGGTAGCCTCATCTTTTGAGTGAGAGTCACTGGGGCCGTGTCAGATTTCTGACTTTTTTGTTTAGTCGTCTCCTTGATCAACGTTGTTCATTTAAATTCCTGGTTGCTGGGCGACAGTTGACAAGCCGCTATGTTTGATAAGTCTCTGCTGTGCGTGCACCTGCCCCATGTGAAGCTGCCTAAAATCAAGAAACGGCGACCCAAGTTGAAGTTTTTCAAGAAGGTAAAATTAAATGGCGTGCTGTGTCAGATCACTGATGTTTGATTGTTGATTGCTCTGATGATATCACGTTTTTCTCTTATGGCACCTTTATACATAAATGATTAGGTTCTGTTTTTGTCATCTTATTTTGAGTTTTAATTCTTGTGGTTTGTTTTGAATAAATATAGGTAGCACATCATTTAAGACCAAAAGAAAAATAGCATGCATGGCCATAGCTGTGATGGTGAGTCCGGTATAATTGCACTTGTATAAACCTGCATGCCCTCTCCCCTCGGCCTCCCCCCACTCTCACGCTCTCTCCCCTCGGCCTCCCCCCACTCTCATCCTCTATATTTCCACACACTAGAAAGCCTATTGTTCCACTTACACAGTCACATTTCTTTTGTTAAATGAAATATACCATTGCAACATGTTTCTATCAGTTCTAGCTACTAAACCGTTTTGTATTATTCCTCAAGGAATTGATAGAAACGAGTCAAATGCTGCTGTCAAAGGCAAGCAGTTGTTAAAATGCGTTTACTTGTGCAGTTAAAAAGAGTATAAAACCCAGTGCTGAACATAATAAATCAAAAATTCATGTAATACTTTTTATGTGCTTTTGTTTAAATGCATGCCGTGAAGAAATGGTTTTATTCTGTAATCCATTAAGGAAGTCAGTCTGTGGCTTTTCTTTGTGAGGACAATGAATTGTTCATGCCATTTTAAGGCAGATATCGCCATATGGAATTCAAATTCGCTCCAGTGGATTTTGTCGGCACTCTCTTTGCATTGTCCAGGAAGCCGTACCTTCCAGAGTAATTACCGTTCAGGCGCATATAACTGCCACTCACCTGCTGAGAATCTCGTTAAGCGTACCTGAACAGTGACTACACCTGAAAATGAAATCATACAGGACCCAAGGGATAATATGGGTTGCCATGGCAACGTGGTCTTTAAGGCTTTGTATAAGGAATTTCTTTTCTGGTTTTACTGTGCAGAAGAGATTTTTTTGAGATACTTATAGACTTCATTTATGTGTGTATCAGTGAGCAAGGCACATGTATAGTTTTGAATACGTGTTTATTGGCAAAGAGTAAGCAAGGTACATGTATAGTTGTGAGTATGTGTTTATTCACAACGAGTAAGCAAGGTACATGTATAGTTGTGATTACATGTTTATTCACAAAGAGTAAGCAAGGTACATGTATAGTTGTGAGTATGTGTTTATTCACAAAGAGTAAGCAAGGTACATGTATAGTTGTGATTACATGTTTATTCACAAAGAGTAAGCAAGGTACATGTATAGTTGTGAGTATGTGTTTATTCACCAGAGTAAGCAAGGTACATGTATAGTTGTGAGTACGTGTTTATTCACCAGAGCAAGCAAGGTACATGTATAGTTGTGAGTACTTGTTTATTCACAAAGAGTAAGCAAGGCACATGTATAGTTGTGAGTACGTGTTTATTCACAACGAGTAAGCAAGGTACATGTATAGTTGTGAGTACGTGTTTATTCACAAAGAGTAAGCAAGGTACATGTATAGTTGTGATTACATGTTTATTCACCAGAGTAAGCAAGGCACGTGTATGGTTGTGAGTACTTGTTTATTCACAAAGAGTAAGCAAGGTACATGTATAGTTGTGAGTACTTGTTTATTCACCAGAGTAAGCAAGGTACATGTATAGTTGTTAGTACTTGTTTATTCACCAGAGTAAGCAAGGCACGTGTATAGTTGTGAGTATGTGTTTATTCACAACGAGTAAGTAAGGTACATGTATAGTTGTGAGTATGTGTTTATTCACAAAGAGTAAGCAAGGTACATGTATAGTTGTGAGTACTTGTTTATTCACCAGAGTAAGCAAGGTACATGTATAGTTGTGATTACATGTTTATTCACCAGAGCAAGCAAGGTACATGTATAGTTGTGAGTACGTGTTTATTCACAAAGAGTAAGCAAGGTACATGTATAGTTGTGAGTATGTGTTTATTCACAACGAGTAAGCAAGGTACATGTATAGTTGTGATTACATGTTTATTCACCAGAGTAAGCAAGGCACGTGTATAGTTGTGAGTATGTGTTTATTCACAACGAGTAAGCAAGGTACATGTATAGTTGTGAGTACGTGTTTATTCACCAGAGTAAGCAAGGTACATGTATAGTTGTGAGTACTTGTTTATTCACAAAGAGTAAGCAAGGCACATGTATAGTTGTGATTACATGTTTATTCACCAGAGCAAGCAAGGTACATGTATGGTTGTGAGTACTTGTTTATTCACCAGAGTAAGCAAGGTACATGTATAGTTGTGAGTACGTGTTTATTCACCAGAGTAAGGAAGGTACATGTATAGTTTTGAGTACTTGTTTATTCACCAGAGTAAGCAAGGTACATGTATAGTTGTGAGTACATGTTTATTCACCAGAGCAAGCAAGGTACATGTATAGTTGTGAGTACTTGTTTATTCACCAGAGTAAGCAAGGTACATGTATAGTTGTGAGTATTTGTTTATTCACAAAGAGTAAGCAAGGCACATGTATAGTTGTGAGTACATGTTTATTCACCAGAGTAAGCAAGGCACATGTATAGTTGTGAGTACTTGTTTATTCACCAGAGCAAGCAAGGTACATGTATAGTTGTGAGTACGTGTTTATTCACCAGAGTAAGCAAGGTACATGTATAGTTGTGAGTACGTGTTTATTCACAAAGAGTAAGCAAGGTACATGTATAGTTGTGAGTATTTGTTTATTCACCAGAGTAAGCAAGGCACATGTATAGTTGTGAGTACTTGTTTATTCACCAGAGTAAGCAAGGCACATGTATAGTTGTGAGTACATGTTTATTCACCAGAGTAAGCAAGGCACATGTATAGTTGTGAGTACTTGTTTATTCACCAGAGTAAGCAAGGTACATGTATAGTTGTGAGTACGTGTTTATTCACCAGAGTAAGCAAGGTACATGTATAGTTGTGAGTATTTGTTTATTCACAAAGAGTAAGCAAGGTACATGTATAGTTGTGGGTACTTGTTTATTCACCAGAGTAAGCAAGGTACATGTATAGTTGTGAGTACGTGTTTATTCACCAGAGTAAGCAAGGTACATGTATAGTTGTGAGTACATGTTTATTCACCAGAGCAA
The DNA here is from genome assembly GCF_032854445.1 of Liolophura sinensis. NCBI lineage: Eukaryota > Metazoa > Mollusca > Polyplacophora > Chitonida > Chitonidae > Liolophura > Liolophura sinensis. The sequence goes on along the minus strand of NC_088306.1, from coordinate 988,676 downwards.
GCAAGGTACATGTATAGTTGTGAGTACGTGTTTATTCACCAGAGTAAGCAAGGTACATGTATAGTTGTGAGTATTTGTTTATTCACAAAGAGTAAGCAAGGCACATGTATAGTTGTGAGTACATGTTTATTCACCAGAGTAAGCAAGGCACATGTATAGTTGTGAGTATGTGTTTATTCACAAAGAACAAGCAAGGTACATGTATAGTTGTGAGTACGTGTTTATTCACCAGAGTAAGCAAGGTACATGTATAGTTGTGAGTATTTGTTTATTCACAAAGAACAAGCAAGGTACATGTATAGTTGTGATTACATGTTTATTCACAAAGAGAAAGCAAGGCACATGTATGGTTGTGAGTATGTGTTTATTCACAAAGAGTAAGCAAGGTACATGTATAGTTGTGATTACGTGTTTATTCACCAGAGTAAGCAAGGTACATGTATAGTTGTGAGTATTTGTTTATTCACAAAGAGTAAGCAAGGCACATGTATAGTTGTGAGTACATGTTTATTCACCAGAGTAAGCAAGGCACATGTATAGTTGTGAGTATGTGTTTATTCACAAAGAACAAGCAAGGTACATGTATAGTTGTGAGTACGTGTTTATTCACCAGAGTAAGCAAGGTACATGTATAGTTGTGAGTATTTGTTTATTCACAAAGAACAAGCAAGGTACATGTATAGTTGTGAGTACGTGTTTATTCACCAGAGCAAGCAAGGCACATGTATGGTTGTGAGTATGTGTTTATTCACAAAGAGTAAGCAAGGCACATGTATAGTTGTGAGTACATGTTTATTCACCAGAGTAAGCAAGGCACATGTATAGTTGTGAGTATGTGTTTATTCACAAAGAACAAGCAAGGTACATGTATAGTTGTGAGTACGTGTTTATTCACCAGAGTAAGCAAGGTACATGTATAGTTGTGAGTATTTGTTTATTCACAAAGAGTAAGCAAGGTACATGTATAGTTGTGATTACATGTTTATTCACAAAGAGTAAGCAAGGTACATGTATAGTTGTGATTACATGTTTATTCACAAAGAGTAAGCAAGGCACATGTATGGCTGTGAGTATGTGTTTATTCACCAGAGTAAGCAAGGTACATGTATAGTTGTGAGTACATGTTTATTCACAAAGAGTAAGCAAGGCACATGTATAGTTGTGAGTACATGTTTATTCACCAGAGTAAGCAAGGTACATGTATAGTTGTGATTACATGTTTATTCACAAAGAGTAAGCAAGGTACATGTATAGTTGTGATTACATGTTTATTCACAAAGAGTAAGCAAGGTACATGTATAGTTGTGATTACATGTTTATTCACAAAGAGTAAGCAAGGTACATGTATAGTTGTGAGTATGTGTTTATTCACCAGAGCAAGCAAGGCACATGTATAGTTGTGATTACATGTTTATTCACAAAGAGTAAGCAAGGTACATGTATAGTTGTGATTACATGTTTATTCACAAAGAGTAAGCAAGGTACATGTATAGTTGTGAGTATGTGTTTATTCACCAGAGCAAGCAAGGCACATGTATAGTTGTGATTACATGTTTATTCACAAAGAGTAAGCAAGGCACATGTATGGTTGTGAGTATGTGTTTATTCACAACGAGTAAGCAAGGCACATGTATGGTTGTGAGTACGTGGTGGTTCACCAGGGTAATAAATATCCAGAGGGAGAAACATTCCAAAAAAGTTTAAACCATTGATCAAAGGTCAAAATCAACTCTGTCCAATAGATACGATTGATTATTGACGATTAAAAACAGGATCATGTCTGACTGTTGGTTTTCAACTATATGTACAGTTTACCATCCAGTAGGAAGCATGCTTTTTAATAGATATGATCTTGGTTTATAGATATGATCTCGGTATGATCACTGAATTAAATGTTTAATGAGCTAGCCAAACTTCCACAGGCGTCAGACCATGAAGCGAACCCTTGGTGGTTTTTAGGCCCTGCTGTGACTAATAAAGCGCCATTTTCAGGCTTGGATGAAATCAACCGGTGTAGATTGTGTAACGAGTGGTGTGTGTTAATTATGTTTATAAAAAAACGTACGTGTTTGATTGATGGAGAATACCAGGAGACAATCTGCCAAAAAGCCTACATGGACTTGCTCATTACTCTGTGAAACAGGTATTTTGATCTTGTTTGAAGTTAGCGGACAAATTGTGTACTTACCTGAGGTAAATACCTCAGTTAATGAAATGGTCGCCGTTAATTGCTGTGGCAGTTTTGGGATGAGGTCTGTGATTGGGCTCCTTTTCTGTACCTTTTACAATCATTAAGGTACACCTAGTGCTCTATGTTTTACTGCAATTTGTTGATTCTCGAGCTACATTACAGCTGTTTATTTGTACAGGCTGGTCTCTTGCCTGCTGTCTCTGGAATCACCTAAGATGTGCAGATCAGTGGATGCCCTGATGAATAGGAATGTATAATCACCTAAACATTAATAAGAATCTGCCTGATGCTTGCAGATAAAATTCTGTGTATCTGCATATGGTTCGTTTTAATAATGGGACCACTTGGTTCGTCCATCTGTCTAATTTTTGACACGCGATTTGTTGTTTCCTAACGTTGGACCTCAGGACAAGACAGCATTGAGGTTTTTTTTGTTTGTTTTCTAATCAGGCTTTTTCCCCCCTATTTTATTAACTGAAGATAATTTTATTGAACACACCATTCTCATTTGTATTCAGATTTCTTCACTTCCCAGGATAAACTTATACCAAGTAATCATGCCACACTAGCTCCAGTTTTATCTTTAGCGTAAAGAAAGAAAGAAAAAAAAAAAAACCTGATTATGGCTGTTATGATTTCCAAGAAAGTTTATAAAGATTGTTATCAAGTTGCCATGGCTACTGCCTCATTTGATATCGGTGTCTTTCGTATCGTGAAGGAAGATTCTGTTGAGATCCATAGTGATTCTCAAAGCTATGGAATATCTCTGTATATTTATTGAACAGGGATTCTTTGACATTTCCTTTGGTGCGTTAGCCGTCTCCTCTGTTTCAGGAAGAGCGTGTTTTCTTGTAACACAGCCCTTGTCACTATATGAGCTTGTTCTCTTTGTTGGGGTATGGTTTATCTCTTATCTGGTGCCTGTTTCTTTGTCACAAGGTAAAGGCTTAAGTGACGCCCTTCGGGCTTGAATCCAGCGGTATTAGTGAGTTCTGTTAAAAAAGCCTAAAGACAATACGATAGGCTTATCAAGACTTTCCAGCCCGGTAAAAGCTTCCTTGCTTGATCAGTTCTATGTACATTTGTTGCCAGGATTGAGGTTAATTTTTGTGATTCTTTTTGATGTCTTGCCTAAAAGCAGCTTGGGAAGGTTTTATATGATCAGTAGCATAAGCAGAATTTCTACATCTTAAGGACTACAAGTGAGAAGATGAAAGCTATTCTCAAGTTGGACACCATGTAGAGCATGATTTTGGTATTTATATATTTTCTCTAATCTTGCTGTACTTTGGGCTTTGGTGTAGAAAAATGGGTGTACGGTATTTCTGTGGTCACTTATGCAGTGTAACCCTGGTTGTTGATGGGGCTTTGGTGTAGAAAAATAGGTGTATGGTATTTCTGTGGTCACTTACGCAGTCTAACACTGGTTGTTGATGGGGATTTGGTGTAGAAAAATAGGTGTATGGTATTTCTGTGGTCACTTACGCAGTCTAACACTGGTTCTTGATGGGGATTTGGTGTAGAAAAATGGGTGTACGGTATTTCTGTGGTCACTTATGCAGTGTAACCCTGGTTGTTGATGGGGCTTTGGTGTAGAAAAATAGGTGTATGGTATTTCTGTGGTCACTTACGCACTGGTTGTTGATGGGGTTTTGGTGTAGAAAAATAGGTGTATGGTATTTCTGTGGTCACTTACGCACTGGTTGTTGATGGGGCTTTGGTGTAGAAAAATAGGTGTATGGTATTTCTGTGGTCACTTACGCACTGGTTGTTGATGGGGCTTTGGTGTAGAAAAATAGGTGTATGGTATTTCTGTGGTCACTTACGCAGTCTAACACTGGTTCTTGATGGGGCTTTGGTGTAGGAAAATAGGTGTATGGTATTTCTTTGGTCACTTACGCAGTCTAACACTGATTGAAGACCACTTCTCAGCCACGACGATAGTCTTGTTGTGGATAAGATGTTAAACCCAAGCATACATGCATATACATGGAAAAGATTGTCTGTAAGTTACCAAGGGGCGGTGGTTTACTCCAGGCATTCTGGATTCCTTCAACTGGCTGCCATCATATAAGAGAAAACATTCCTAAGTATATTCCATTAAAACAACAATCAGATGAATAAATTAATATTATTTTCTGCCTTTTCCCTAAATGATGGAACATGATGTTTTAGGAACAGACATTTCTTTTGTCCTCCGTAAAACATATACCAATCCTAAATCTTTCAATATTCATGGGGATTTGTGGCTGTTCCAATAAGCACCTGTTATGGCAGATCGAGTTTGACACTTGTATGAGTTAATTTTTCTGGCATCCATCATTGTACTCTAAGTCCATTTGTAAGGTTCCATGAAATTAATCTCTGTCCAAAGTGTTTTATTTAGACCTTAGTTCAGCGCCTGATTCAAGGCAGAATAAAGCAGGTGATTCGGATAACAAAGAAAACAGTACTATAGTAAGGCAACAGCAAATTAATTGGTGTTTACAGGTGAGGTAACACTAAAACATCCAAAACAGGAAAAAAGATAAAATTGAAAATCCACTTTTTTATGTTTTGATTTTCCTCTTTTTCAAGACTTTTGGATCCCGTAAATGTGTCAACAGGAAAATTTTGCTTGGACAGTCCCCATGTCCGTCAGATAAAGTGATTTTTTAGATTTATTTTTATATCCTCTGACAACATTGAAAAAGGATTCACTTTTCCTGTAAAACAAAGATGTAAGATGGTGTGGCCTGTGAGAAAAAATTCTTTCCGTGGGGAGATTAAATCTTTGCAGTTGTTGGAGAGCCTAAGTCGTGTTTAATACTCAACAAATAGAAATTGTTTTTTTGACGAATCATTTCACCAACTTGAAGACAAGTGAGATTATTACACTGTCTTACGCTTACGTCGATATTTGGACGTAACAACCTCGAGGACGAAATCTCATTGGTCCCAAAAATAAAAAACAGATGAAGCCATTTGCAAGTTTTCAATGAGATAAGAAGATTTTGTGGTCTGTTTTAGCACTTTGTTAAGACTGCTCTGCAGGGAGAAACATAATCCAATTAAAATCAGCTATGAAATGGGAAAAAAAGAGTAACCCTGACAGTTTGGGTTTTATACTCTTGACATTTGTAAATTGCTTGAGGAATAAGATGTTTTGATCAGTGCGTTAGAACTGATATTGGAAATAAGAAAAGTGTCAAGCCAGCAGAAATTGGACATGACTATCTGTAGGGAACTGTAAGAATTCTTTTTCACAATTAATGTGTGTTTTTTTTTTTTCATCTTCACTTTTTTTTCTCATGTGCTTGTTTGATTTGATAATGAGCCCTCTGCCTGATTGAAGTGTTAACGAAGTTTATTTGCGGGTTCCTGAATTAGGGCTATCCTCCCACCATAATTTTATTTGCCATTGGATAAGTGAAATATTCTTACATCGTAAACCAACAACCAGTCAAATAAATAAATGCATGATATGTTATGACTCAGGCTATAAATTGTCCCTACCCTGCCTACATGGCTAAATCATGGATATAGTTGTTGTTAAAGGACAGTATGGCACCTGGCTTAAAGTCATATTTCAATGGAAAGCAGGCTACTCAGGCTTTATATCATATCATACTTTATGTTTTTAATGAGATTTCACCGAATAACATGTAGAACAAAATGGCGATACCGCACAAATCACTGGTGTGAATCAAGGCGACCATCTTGAGAATTTCATCCAATCAAACACATTGCTCTCAGATTGCTTGGCTTAAGCTGTGACGTAGCCTTTACCCGTTCACTCCATGTGACATATGATAACACAGAACTGCTGCATAAGACATCATTTTGAGATTGTTTACAATGATTTAGTTACGGGTAGCCGAAGGGCCATGTGAAATCAGTTGATCAGAATAGTCAGCAACGGTATCACAAATTATGTCAGACACTATCATACCATATCGGCCGAAATTGCATTCATGTCCCCATTGGACCCTTGGCTTACATAACTTAGTCAGCAGTTTTTAAACAACAAATAACAGAGACACTGCTAAATTCATCAGGGATGCCAAAGGTTTCTGGGAAGGAGAAGATGGCATCTCACGAGACAACACTTAAAATTAATTAATTAAATTAAATGAGTTCATTTTTCTTCTTTGAAGTAATTAGTACTGAAAAAATCAAATTTTACTCCTTTGTCTTTCTGGCATACAACAGATGTTTATTTCTGTTTTGTTTTTTAGAAAATTTTTTTTCTTCTTTAGAAAACAGTACAATTATTGAAACACCCTGTTCAAGCTGAGGTTCTTTTGCTATACGTCCGCAATAACTATGTCAGCATTGCTCTCATCTTAGAAGCCACCACTAAAAAACTGAAGCATACAATCCAGCGACAGTCGAACGCGTACATCAGTTTCAGTGGTGCTTACATTTATTTCCATTTGTTTCAGAATTGAGCAGTGATCCATTTGTACAACAATCTTAATGTAATTTTGTAATCATTTAATAGGGCTGAAAATCACCTGCAAACCCCTCAGGATTCTATGAACAGAACCAGGAATACCCTGGCCGTGCATCTGTAGGATATTTTAGTGAGTGAGTGAGTGCTTGGGGTTTAACGTCATACTCAACAATTTTTCAGTCATATGACGACGAAGGAATCATTAGGGTGCATGCACGTGTAATGTGCCTCCTTGTTACAGGACGGATTTTCACCGCTCTTTTATTTAGTGCTGCTTCACTGAGACGACTTATCGAAGGCAAGTAAGCCTCCCCGCCCGAGCCATTATACTGATACGGGTCAACCAGTCGTTGCACTATCCCCTTCATGCTGAGCGCCAAGCGAGGAAGTTACAACTTTCTCTTTTAAAGTCTTAGGAGTGACTCGATCAAGGATTGATCCTGGATCTACCGGTCCCGAAGCTGACGCTCTACCAACTGTGCTATCCGGGCCGGTCCTAGGATATTTTAAGAGGGTCGCTGAAATTCATTGTAGGCCTATACTGTATCAGCAGTTCTAGCAGAGGAAGAAATACCCTTATGTACAGTATGTACAATTTCCATGAAAGTTATTTATCCCTTGAGCCTAAATCGCTGAAGTCCACTGGCTCCACTGGCCATGGGCTCCTGCTTTGACTATTATATGGAAAATATCTTCGACATTGGTAAGAGAGAGCTAGAGTAAACGTGACGCCACCTTGCTCTTGATAATGATGAAATTTCACTAAACTTTTACTGGGTTGAAAAAAATCTAAAAAAAAAAATATTTAATGCCTTTTTAAGATACTTGGAATGGTAGTCTTTCAGTGAACATAAACATTAGACAGGCGCTGTCTTTTGGCTTACAGCACACATGGGGGCCTCTGTGGTCTGGTTGTTAATATACTTGAACTGCAGAGTGACAAAGGAACCTCTCTCCAGTGCTGTGAGTTCAGGTCCAGCCCATAATGGCTTCCTCTCCGGTTGTGCGTGAGATTGGCCTGTCACCAATGCAATGTATGGATGGTCGTTGTTTTCATTCTTTCCTCCCACGATGATGCTGGCCAATCACTGGCCATTATAAAGATAACGATAACGCCAATCAAATCAATCAATAAATAATATTAATGGTCATCTAGTGGGGGAAATCAACCCCCCAAAAAATACATTGCAGTGTCAGCCTCCAAACACCGTTGAGGAATGGGCTGGCTCATCAGTGCTTTGAAATCAAAAACCTCAGATCATAATTTGAAGGTCTTCACATGTATATTGTAGTTAGAAAGAGAAAAATAAACTCTTTAAGGACAAGCTGCTGAAAGCATTGCTCTGGAAGCTAGCTTTCACGTGTACACACATGGATGTAGGGTTTATTGCCCAAACGCTCAGGTTACACTGAGTAGCATCCAGCGCTGACGGGAACTACTGTAGCAAGCCTAAAGTGTCTTCCAAGACCAACCTACTCATTTTTCCTTTTTCTGAGGGCTCTGGTGATCTCAGAAAGGTATTTGATGTGTGTTTGGAAGGGAGGATGATATCCGACTTGAGAAATGTAATTTTTGGCGCCAAGAGTAATGCTTTGTTTACCTCCAAGAATGCATATTTTGGGGGTGGGGAGATTTTTAGGTCGTGTGAGGTAACTTATATACATGGTGCAGCAGGGGTTCAGTTGCACTTTCTGTTGCCAGCTGGCTTGACTCTCCGGTATGCATACGCGTGCAGACGCGTGCAGTTGCCAGGCGTAAACATTACCGCATGTGTTTGCTCGAGTCCTGTCAACATTTTGGCCAGTCTTGCCTTGGCTGGTCTAGACAGTACGGAGGTATGGATAGGGAGAGTTAAAATGTGAAGCTCAGGAGTAGGTCCATGTGAAGATGGATGATTATGCGGCAGTTCATTCCCTTTATCAACAGCTTTATACTTTCCTTTGGTGTATGGGACCAGGTTTACAGGTAAGGGGTCACTTTTCTGATCTTTTCATGATGGATTAATCATTCTAGTTATATACTTGTAGCCCAGGGATGATGGTGAAAAGTCTTGCACGACTGAAAGTTTGAGAAATTGCTCAGTTTGTACAGGTGTGTAAGATCATTTTTTTTCCTTAGGAAGCAGTTCAAGTTATGTTCCTGAATGTTATTTTTGTTCTCTTAATTACCAACTGAAACATACATGTAGGACATCAACTTTTAAGTTGAAGTTCACGCAATAATGTGTGTGTAAAAGTTCACACAATAATGTGTGGGTAAAAGTTCAGGCAATAGCGTGTGTGTAAAAGTTCACACAATGATGTGTGGGTAAAAGTTCACACAATGATGTGTGGGTAAAAGTTCACACAATGATGTGTGGGTAAAAGTTCACACAGTAATGTGTGGGTAAAAGTTCACGCAATAATGTATGTGTAAAAGTTCACGCAATAATATGTGTGTAAAAGTTCACACAATGATGTGTGGGTAAAAGTTCACACAATAATGTATGTGTAAAAGTTCACACAATAATGTATGTGTAAAAGTTCACCCAATAATGTATGTGTAAAAGTTCACCCAATAATGTATGTGTAAAAGTTCATGCAATAATGTGTGTGTAAAAGTTCACACAATAATGTGTGGGTAAAAGTTCACGCAATGATGTGTGTGTAAAAGTTCACACAATGTATGTGTAAAAGTTCACGCAATAATGTGTGTGTAAAGGTTCACACAATAATGTGTGGGTAAAAGTTAACGCAATGATGTATGTGTAAAAGTTCACGCAATAATGTGTGGGTAAAAGTTCACGCAATAATGTGTGGGTAAAAGCTCACGCAATGATGTATGTGTAAAAGTTCACACAATAATGTGTGTGTAAAAAGTTCACACAATAATGTGTGGGTAAAAGTTCACGCAATAATGTGTGGGTAAAAGTTCACGCAATAATGTGTGGGTAAAAGTTCACGTAATAATGTATGTGTAAAAGTTCACGCAATAATGTGCGGGTAAAAGTTCATGCAATAATGTATGTGTAAAAGTTTTCAAAAATGGCCTGTTACCATCACAGATTTTTGATACATCAATGTGCATTCTTTTCAATGTGCAGGAAACATCTGTACACATCTGTATCCAATGTGATGGACATCTGATTTACACAGTTGCGGAATTAAGTCCTGTTTATGATTGGTTAAGTGTGTTTTCTTGATCAAGTGACGTTGGAGGAAACCAAGCTGATTGATTGTACATGCCATAACATTAAGACTGATTAAATCAGGATTCAAGATAAAAAGCTTACTGATAGCATATGGTGGTTTTACCACTACAGTCTACTTGTATCTTGCCACTAGATCACGTATAACAGGCTTTCCACTGGCTTTCATCGGCTGGGCATGTACATAGCCATACTGCTTTGGTCAAAAGGTATACTGTGACTAGCCTGTATCAAGGCTAAACGTTTACTGGTTCCATGCTGTTCATTTACCACCAGCTTACCACTAGGACATGTGTAACACGCTGTCTGTCTGCTTATATCTGTTGGGGATGTGTGTAGACACGCTGCTTTGGTCAAAACGTCTTGTGCGGCCTGAGTCGACTGGAATATTAGCTCACCGTGTTAAAATTCTATCTCTGGTAATTCTGCCACTCATGGGTTACTGACTGGCTTCTGGGATGCAGATTTTTTTTGTTATAGATCCTGCCTCAGCTCTGTTTGTTTCTAAGATATAAAAAAAAGCAGATCCAATGAAACGTCAAAATCTTGAAAGGGAATGAATGTCATGACACCATTGATTGTTTCCAACCACTGAATATTGGTCCTAGTGGTGTACGTTTAACCCTAAAAACTAAAAAAAGATCGATACTTTTGTTTCTATTTTGGATAGTTACTCATATTTGTGGTATTTTGTACTCCCATCCGTAAAATGTGCCCTCCATATGGATGTTCATTTATTCATATTTTTATATTGGACCAGAACTGATTTCGTTTTGTGTTCTTTTAGTGGCCAATATAAGTATAGAAAGCGGCTCTAATTTATACTTACCTTCTAAAGCAGTTTTAATATGTAGGTTAAACAAAATTCTGTAACAGATTGACGGTAAGTTCTTTAGTGTAAATATCACTATGATATCTAGGAGAGCCAGTAAATCTCAAAAGACTTTGGTCCTTTTCATCAAAAGACATTTGCCATGAATTTTGACCCCTTGTAAAACAGAACCATGTGTATTGTAAAAGTATGGCTCCAATTGTTCAAAACTGTATTGTCGGTATAATGAGCCCGGTGTAAACTTTAGTCTGGACTCGAGTCACAGTAGTTCAGTGTTAGATCCTGACTGGTATTACAGGATACATAAAAGGCTGGGCTTTTATTACTTAATACATAGTATCTTTGGGCATAAAAATGGCTTTAAACTATAGTTTTCCAAAAGCTCTAACAAAGTGGAAATTAAGTACGGTCAAACCTGTCTTATGTGGCCAGTAAAAGGAAACAAAAAAGTGGCCACATCAAACAGGTGGCCACAGAGAGCAGGTTGAGTTAAAGACCAGTTCACCACACAACTAAATGGAGTTTCAAATACACTGTATTTATTTATTTCAGACTTATAAAGAACTGATGTTCATACAGTTTGTAATATAACAATGATAACAAAAACAGATGACTGCATTTGGAATAAGTTGCAAAAAGACAAACGTTTACAGTATGCTACATGTACATGTAAGTACTTAACCTGCATGTACACGTAAGTACTTAACCTACATGTACACGTAAGTACTTAACCTACATGTACACGTAAGTACTTAACCTACATGTACACGTAAGTACTTAAACCGGCATAGTTATGAAAAAGTAAAGCACATTCGTGTATATCAAACATATATTCATATGACTGAAATGAAGTTAAATGACAGTTATGACATGTAGACATGTACAAAACAGAATCAGTGGAAAGAGTCTCAAATTTTTGTCTGTGTGAGACTGGAGGACCTAGCAATGGCATTCACGGTATTGGACTTTTGTTATGAAATATAGTGACCGCTGGCCATGTTGTACAGGTGCCAGCTCAAAACAGGTCAAAAATCGATTGGTCGCTGGAGAGAGTGGTCGCTTAGAAACAGCAATACGCTAAATACAGGTGCCCATAAGTACAGGTTTGACTGTAGCCTGCTGTGGTAATGTCATCGATAGTAGCTGTCAAAATGACTTTGTCACGGGGAAGACCCTGAAGTGGGGGCACTAAGGTGGTCCAGTGGAGAAGAACCTGAAGTGGGGGCAGTGGGGAAGGACCTGAAGTGGGGGCACTAAGGTGGTCCTGTGGAGAAGAACCTGAAGTGGGGGCAGTGGGGGAGGACCTGAAGTGGGGGCACTAAGGTGGTCCTGTGGAGAAGAACCTGAAGTGGGGGCAGTGGGGGAGGACCCTGAAGTGGGGGCACTAAGGTGGTCCAGTGGAGAAGAACCTGAAGTGGGGGCACTGGGGAGGACCCTGAAGTGGGGGCACTAAGGTGGTCCTGTGGAGAAGAACCTGAAGTGGGGGCACTGGGGAGGACCCTGAAGTGGGGGCACTAAGGTGGTCCTGTGGAGAAGAACCTGAAGTGGGGGCACTGGGGAGGACCCTGAAGTGGGGGCACTAAGGTGGTCCTGTGGAGAAGAACCTGAAGTGGGGGCACTGGGGAGGACCCTGAAGTGGGGGCACTAAGGTGGTCCTGTGGAGAAGAACCTGAAGTGGGGGCAGTGAAGTGGGGGCAGTAGAGAAGAAGCTGAAGTGCGTGCACTAAGGTGGTCCAGTGGAGAAGAGCCCGAAGTGGGGGCACTAAGTTGGTCCCGGGCTCCCAGTATGTTCGTCAGTGATATTTTTTAACAATGACGGAAAAATATGCATAAAATAGAAGGCTGTTATATTCAGAAATCTAAAATATGACAGAATTTTTTCTCTCCTTTCATAGTTAAACCTAACATAACTCTCAAACATCTTGCCGGTGAAACGACCGCATGCGTTTGTGCATAAGTATGCAGTACAATACAGATCTATTCCTAGCGATGCTCTGAAGGCAAAACTACACTTGTTGGATTGGCCATTTTCAGGGGTCCACAAAAAGTATAATTTTTTCCAGTCTACACAAAAAATGCCTTCAGAATGTGCTTAAATAAACACCTTGCAAACATGCGAAAAAGTTGAAGAATTATACAGTAATTGTAACAGCCAACATGGTTTGTGTCTCTGTTTCAGTACTCCCAACTCATGAAGCTGGTTTGTGGAAGTTATTTATTGCCCTAAATAAACTTTCCTTTGAACAGAAGTCTACTCCAAATAGACTTGATGTTGAAAACAGGCATGTTTATTTGTTTGGGGGCAGTCGGCTTGTGTTAGGGGCATCTTTCAGAGCATGAAAACAAGAGCAGAAGCAATTACTATAGTTACCTTCAGTTAATTTGTTTGCCAGATAAGTCAGACTTTGAGAAGGCAAAGTGATATGTGTGTACTTCCTGGTAAGCATGTGAATGTAGATATGTACTAAAGGCAAACAGATAAGTAGCTCCCTGAAAATTCTGCAACAACAAATGGTATGGTTGTTTCTTTATGAGATAATTCTGACAAGCTCACAGAAATGAATGTGATCCGTGAGGGTAAAATTCTGGTAGTAAGAAAAGACTGCACTGCATATTTTGGAATTAAAAATTTGACTTTGAATCCACAGAATTTTACTTGAATTGGAAAATTTGAATGACATATAGCTTCCATGTATCTGGGCTGTGGAAGATGTCAGATGTTGGATCTGCTAGGAGAACAGATTTTAATTTGGTGGAGCACATTTCTGATGTACTAATGGGGAACTCAAGGGCGAGCTACACAAAAGTTCTCTACAGGCCCTTATGGCTCAGTTGGTGGCACGCCTGCTTCAAGGGCGGTAGATCCAGGATCAATCCTGGGTCAGGTCACACCTAAAACCTTAAAAGAGAAAGTTGTTTCTCTCTGTGTGTAGATGGATAGAGAGAGAATGAGAGATGATAATGAATTTGAGTGGTCATCTCTGTGCTGATGAATAGAGGATGAGAGATAATAATGAATTTGAGTGGTCATCTCTGTGTAGATGAATAGAGGTTTTGAGTGGTCATCTCTGTGCAGATGAATAGAGGATGAGAGATAATAATGAATTTGAGTGGTCATCTCTGTGTAGATGAATGGAGGTTTTGAGTGGTCATCTCTGTGCTGATGAATAGAGGATGAGAGATAATAATGAATTTGAGTGGTCATCTCTGTGTAGATGAATAGAGGATTTGAGTGGTCATCTCTGTGCTGATGAATAGAGGATGAGAGATAATAATGAATTTGAGTGGTCATCTCTGTGTAGATGAATAGAGGATTTGAGTGGTCATCTCTGTGTAGATGAATAGAGGATGAGAGATAATAATGAATTTGAGTGGTCATCTCTGTGTAGATGAATAGAGGATTTGAGTGGTCATCTCTGTGTAGATGAATAGAGGATGAGAGATAATAATGAATTTGTGTGGTCATCTCTGTAGATGAATAGAGGATTTGTGTGGTCATCTCTGTGTACATGAATAGAGGATGAGAGATGATAATGAATTTGAGTGGTCATCTCTATGTAGATGGATAGAGGATTTGTGTGGTCATCTCTGTGTAGATGAATAGAGGATTTGTGTGGTCATCTCTGTGTACATGAATAGAGGATGAGAGATAATAATGAATTTGAGTGGTCATCTCTGTGTAGATGGATAGAGTATGAGAGATGATAATGAATTTAAGTGGTCGTCTCCGTGTGACAGTTTTCACAATGTGTAATTTTACACAGTTAATTTCTGAGTAAAGTATCTGCCGCACCTCCTGGTTTGTGAACTCCCAAGGATCCCATTTAGTAAACATTAAACATTTTTTGGACTTTCACCCAGGATCTTGGATATATATACATGTTCTCCGGAAGGCCGTGCTTGAAATTCTTTTAGCCACACTGATTGAGTTATCTGCCCTTGTTATTGAACTCGGTCTTTGATGTTAATGTTTGGTGGGTGTACCAGAGACGCACTTGTGATAACCGCACAGTCTACACAGCGACCACCATGAATTGGCTCCAAGCATAGATTCTGCGTGTTCTTTTCCAAGCGCTGTCCAATGAACACTCTCATTAGATGATTGACGAGGACGTGTTTTGACTGTGATCAGCTAATTTGTTTATAATGTTTAAATGTTTGCAGACAGCTTATATTGGATAATTGAATTTGTTGCTCAGAGATATAGATAAGAAAGTTTTGGGTGAGTCATTGAATGTGTTGTTCCATTTAATGATTTGGTAGAGTTTTTGGATTTGGTAAAGAAAGGAACAATTTACATGTGTGTAGTGAGCACTTTATGCACTGGGTCCTCCAGTTCAGATAGTACAGAAATATTTCTATTTTAATCTTGATGTGAACTTCTCCTTCTGGCTGTGTGACCACTATTGTGGACACAATTTGAAAAAAAAAAACTGTTTGTGATAGACGTTGTAAAGTGCTTTATATATACTTTGCAGAAGAAGGAGGCCTAGTGTTTTATAGACTCTCTGCTTGCATCTATAGTTTTGTTATATTTTACTATTGCAATGTATATAGCCCTTGGCTGGGGAAAGTAACTGAGTCATGATCGAGACTCTGTAGCTGAGTGAATTATAAGGTAGATGTGTGGAAGGTTGATGATCGGCCCTTGGCTGGGGAAAGTAACTGAGTCATGATAGAGACTCTGTAGCTGAGTGAATTATAAGGTAGATGTGTGGAAGGTTCATGATCGGCCCTTGGCTGGGGAAAGTAACTGAGTCATGATAGAGACTCTATAGCTGAGTGAATTATAAGGTAGATGTGTGGAAGGTTGATGATCAGCCACTGGCTGGGGAAAGTAACTGAGTCATGATCGAGACTCTATAGCTGAGTGAATTATAAGGTAGATGTGTGGAAGGTTGATGATCAGCCCATGACTGGGGAAAGTAACTGAGTCATGATCGAGACTCTATAGCTGAGTGAATTATAAGGTAGATGTGTGGAAGGTTGATGATCGGCCCTTGGCTGGGGAAAGTAACTGAGTCATGATAGAGACTCTGTAGCTGAGTGAATTATAAGGTAGGTGTGTGCAAGGTTGATGATCAGCCACTGGCTGGGGAAATCAAGAGTCATGATCGAGACTCTGTAGCTGAGTGAATTTTAAGGTAGATGTGTGGAAGGTTGATGATCAGCCCTTGGCTGGGGAAAGTAACTGAGTCATGATCGAGACTCTATAGCTGAGTGAATTATAAGGTAGATGTGTGGAAGGTTGATGATCGGCCCTTGGCTGGGGAAAGTAACTGAGTCATGATCGAGACTCTATAGCTGAGTGGATTATAAGGTAGATGTGTGGAAGGTTGATGATCGGCCAGTGGCTGGGGAAAGTAACTGAGCCAGGATCGAGACTCTGTAGCTGAGTGAATTATAAGGTAGATGTGTGGAAGGTTGATGATCGGCCCTTGGCTGGGGAAAGTAACTGAGTCATGATAGAGACTCTGTAGCTGAGTGAATTATAAGGTAGATGTGTGGAAGGTTGATGATCAGCCACTGGCTGGGGAAAGTAACTGAGTCATGATCGAGACTCTATAGCTGAGTGAATTATAAGGTAGATGTGTGGAAGGTTGATGATCAGCAGCCATTGGCTTGGGAAAGTAACTGAGTCATGATTGAGACTCTGTAGCTGAGTGAATTATAAGGTAGGTGTGTGCAAGGTTGATGATCAGCCACTGGCTGGGGAAATCAAGAGTCATGATCGAGACTCTGTAGCTGAGTGAATTTTAAGGTAGATGTGTGGAAGGTTGATGATCAGCCCTTGGCTGGGGAAAGTAACTGTCATGATCGAGACTCTGTAGCTGAGTGAATTTTAAGGTAGATGTGTGGAAGGTTGATGATCGGCCAGTGGCTGGGGAAATTAACTGAGCCATGATCGAGACTAGCTGAGTGAATTATAAGGTAGATGTGTGGAAGGTTGAAGGCTTCATCTTAAGACAAGTAATGCGCAATAATCAGGTGAGTTGGTGCAGTCTGCCGATGCCAGACTTGTGTGACTGAGTGCAGTCTGCAGCTGCCAGACGTGTGCATTATTGTTTACATTGGGATTCCTGGAACTCACCTCAGGTAACATAGGCCTGTCTCATATTGTGAGGTTCGCGCTGTCATTATTGGCCCAGTACATGCGATCTGTGCACGAGTTTTACCAAGAAGTAGTTGGTTATCTGCTACACCTCTGGGGTTATGGAGATTGGGGGGAATTTCTAAACAGACCCCCCGCATGGGAAAACTGATAACCCAGCCCTTGGCAGGAGGTAGTGATAATGGTGATGAGGGGAGAATTCCGGGACTGTGCTGTATGGTGGATATAGGTTTATGATGGGCATTCAACATAAGACATATAAACACTCAGTGTTGGGCTCAGCAGTTCTTGTAGAGTGTCTTATTTGTTTGTTTTGTTGAAGAGTATTATTTAGTGCAAATATGCTAATTGAAGCCTCAAAATTTATAGACACTTCATTTCAGTTGATACTTCTAAAAAGGTGGCATTTTGATGATTTTTTCTATGCTGAAACGCAGTACTTAATTTGATATTAGCGTGTAGGTATGATATGTGATCGTTTGATTTTACGAGCTCTTCTGAAGAACATATCACAAAGACAGGTACCTGCCCCGATAGAACAGGTGGTGGAGCCTCCGCTTCGGGAGCGATAGATCCAGGGTCAGTCCTGGGTAGAGTCACACCTAAGACTTTAAAAGAGGAAGTTGTAACTTCCTCGCTTGGCGTTCAGCATGAAGGGGAAAGTGCTACAACTGGTTGACCTGTGTCGGCTCGGGCAAGGCAGCTTACTTGCTTTCGTTAAGGCGTCTCAGTGAAGCAGCATTAGATAACAGAGCGGTGGAAATCCGTCCTTCATTGTCATATGACTGAAAAATTGTTAAGTACGATATTAAAAAACAAGCACTGAGTATCTAACCCCTGGCACGTTTACACAGGGCTCCCCACTGTTTCTTAAATGTGTATGTATATGTTCTTGAATTTTGTTAAAAGGTTTTCAACACCTTGAAAGCCCTTGAAAAAAGTGTTCGTCAACTCAAACTGAATAGTTCGAAAGTGCTGAAAACATGAAATAATACGCCCTTGAAAGCCATCTTCTGTCATGGTGGGAACCTTCCTCTGCCATGGTGGGAACCTTTTTTATACTTATGTTGTTTTGTCACAAATGGGGGGTTGGCACGCCTCTCACCAATGTGGTCGCTGTGAGTCCATGTCTAGCTCATGCTGGCTTCCTCTTTGGCCGTACATGAGAAGGTCTGCCAGCCACCTGTGGATGGTCGTTGGTTTATCCCCAGGTTCTACCTGGTTTCCTCCCACCATAAAGCTGGCTGTAGTCATATAAGGGAACTATTCTTGAGTACTGCATAAAACACCGATCAAATAAATAAATAAACATACTGATGTTTGTTTTGTCACAAATGTGTCCAAAAGTCAAATTGTGTGACATGTCATAGTTACATGTGTAGTTTAGAGAGGTGGAAGGATAAATTATAGAGATATCAGCCTCTCGTCTTAAATAGTTTTGTCTTATTTTTGATTCACATATTACTCAAGAATTAATTTTCCCACATAGGGTAGTCATGTTTATGTGTGCAGGAAACAACTTTCATGTGGGACCCACACATTTAATACCCATTTACATCCTATTGCAGCCCTGTGCCCGTTTCTCATTTAGATTTCATCACCACAACATGATCTGCAATACTGCCAAAATCATTCATGCAGTTATTCATTATAATTCGTGTATCAGCTAGCAGTGTCTGCATTAGTAGAAACATTTTATGATCCTGGAGAATGAATAACCATTGTTTATTTTTACTTATCCAATCCTTGTCATGAATCCTTCACACTCCTTGTATTCATTCTTGTGTGGAAAGCCTGGGAGAGAATTCATGTGGCTGTTGAAATTTGCTGCTGAAGGCCAACGGGAGATGGGTGTGAGTTTTGTCCTGTCACATTGTTTCAGAGCATGAGAAGTAATGTGAGAATGTAATGATCATCCCAGGACTGAATATCAACTGTCTTCCCTGAGTCATTGAAAACTGATCACCTTATTGGCTTTTCTTTACTAATCACATATTTCTAACATAATCTTTTGGAAATTGGTTTATTAGGTTGTTTTCATTTAGTTATTTATTTATTTATTTGATTGGTGTTTTACGCCGTACTGAAGAATATTTCACTTATACAGCGGCAGTCAGCATTATGGTGGGGGGAAACTGGGCAGCGCCCAGGGGAAAGCTAGGTTGTTTTGGAAGTGGGTCTAATGATTATATTGACATATCAAATTAAGGGAGCATCCCTTCATGCCTAACGAGGTGTATAAATCTCTGACTTGACGCTAAGATCTTACAGTTAACAGTATGTACTTCGAGCCAGGACCCTCTTTCCCACGACTTTGTAAAGCAATTTTTCATGACTTTTCTCGTGAATGACATTGCCTTATGGCACTATAACCTAAACGTTTTATGTGAAAGAATTTTCGAGAAATGTGACTTACCAAGTTTTGTGAAAGTGGCTCCAAGTCATAATATTACATGGTCTTTTATACTAGGATGTCACATTTGTGGAATCAATCCATGGGAGGTAACTCTCTCGAACTTTAATGGACATTGTATTGTACAGAGTACTGGCATTGTGCCGTGGATTAGAACAGCTCCCACTACATTGGCTAGATGGGTTTATTACATCAGGAAGAGGTACATATACTTTAACTTGCATTTTTTTTTTTTGGCATGATGTAGAATACATAGATGAAATAAATAACAAAAATTGGGTTTAATTTCTGGCGTGATGATTGAAACAACCAAGGTATGGGAAGAGTAAGGATAATTATTAACGCTTGGCTCTTGATGCACTGTAAATGTCTTTTGATGTAGAGCTGGTTTCCTGACATTGCATGTACAGCCTCTGTGTGTGTGTGTGTCACTGAAGAGCCAAGCGTTGGAATTACAGAGCACTGAGAGCACAACACGAAGCATTGTCGTCAATAACTAGCCGTAATTGAGACGAGGCGAGGCAGAAATCTGAGTTACTTCCCATACTTCACTGCCTTTATCGGCTGGCTGCTGATAGGATCCAGGATCCAGGACGCACACCCAGGGGCTTCTTTGGGAGACACTTACAGTTTCCATGATACCATTAGAGACATTCTCTTTGTATATGGCCTGGTGTAAACCCTCCCTAACCAGTGTTATATATATAACTTTATTTTCTGAGGGTGACAAATGATGAACATTTACTCTGTCAGTTACAAAAACTGTTCTAACCCGAGGCCCTCTGACAGGGTGACAAAACAAACACGACATTTACAAGTAAATATTAACAGTAATCAGACAAATAGTTTGCACACATAACGGTATCTAAAGTAGCCATAGATTCAGTAATGAGGCTATACAAAGCAATACAATACGAACACAATCAGCAAAGGACAGATTACAATCAAGATATTAACTGTGTATATTTGAAAATGGGTTTTGTAAGCATTTACATTGTGTATTTCAAGCATGGGCAAATGAAACTTTTTACAGAAGGCTTTTGGAGATTTTGACTCTTTTAAGTCCCTTTCTAATGAGTTTCACAGTTTTGGACCATTGTATGAAAGGCTTTGATTGACATACTTAGAATTGAAGTTTCCAGCAGAGAAATTTCTTGAGTGTTGGCTTTGTACGTAACTGTGCATTGTTTTCATGCTTTTGTTTGGTTAGATATGATGACAGCATGTTGAGTACGTACCTATGCATTTTCATGCTTTTGTTTGGTTAGATATGATGACAGCATGTTGAGGAATTCTAGACCAGTAACACCAAATGTATGGTTATTAATACTGCTGCATTATTTTCATGCTTTTGTTTGGTTAGATATGATGACAGCATGTTGAGGAATTCTAGACCAGTAACACCAAATAAATGGTTATTAACACTGCTGCATTGTTTTCATGCTTTTATTTGGTTAGATATGATGACAGCGTGTTGAGGAATTCTAGACCAGTAACACCAAATAAATGGTTATTAACACTGCTGCATTGTTTTCCAACTACTTCATCTTCCTATAAACCATTGTGCTTGGGGGACTCATCTTCGTATAAACCATTGTGCTTGGGGGACTCATCTTCGTATAAACCATCGTGCTTGGGGGACTCGTGTGAATTGCTGCTGTTCAGGCTTTTGCATGAACAGTTTGAATAAAACTCTTTGCTGAGGTATTGATTGTTGACAAAGGACCATTTGCCAATACACCATCTGTTCTGCTCTTGTTTTATGCAGTATTATTTTTCTGTGCTGTAGGTCCTGTAGTTTGCACCCTAACTTGCCCTAGTGCCCCTACCTCCACATTAGACATCCGAACTTCAGTTTGGTTCTGTACCATTAACCTAAAGAGTCCGGAAATCGCCCTTCCATTCTGATCCAATCTCTCCAGAGTTCTTGAGAAACATTGCTCTTGTTTATGGTCCTAAGTTTCCCCTCCTCTAATGACCTAATTAATTACTTCTGTGGGTGTCCTTTAGAAGTTGGTTGTGCTTGGTCACCCTGGATAACAACGGCTTCAGCAAACGGCTTCAACAACGGCTTCATGTATTGGTGAGAATGTTTGGGTGTTTAGTTTAACTGTGTACTTTTTAATATCAAGTCTTACCATGTTTTTGGTGACTTAATTTATTGCTGAACATGGAACATAAAAGAAACAGGCATTGGTCAGCTGTATGAAAGACAGATCAGTTTTCATGGTCATTTTTGTTTTTGTTTGCACTTTTTTGTTAACTAAATTTTTTTTTTCTTTTTGGGAATCATGGATGATATATCCTACCAAAAGTAAACATGCACTTTAAATCCTTACAGGATTCCACTGTAAAGTGTCACTAGAAACTAGCTAACATCATATCATAGTGCTGATGTATAGGCTTCTATGGATATACCACATGTAGCACGTGATTGTCGGCTTCTATAGATACACTACACGTAGCACATGTGGCTGTCGGCTTCTATGGATACACTGCATGTAGCACATGTGGCTGTCGGCTTCTATGGATACACTGCATGTAGCACATGTGGCTGTCGGCTTCTATGGATACACTGCATGTAGCACATGTGGCTGTCGGCTTCTGTGGATATACTGCATGTAGCGCATGTGGCTGTCGGCTTCTATGGATACACTACACGTAGCACATGTGGCTGTCGGCTTCTGTGGATATACTGCATGTAGCACATGTGGCTGTCTGTTTTCAGTTTCCACAATACACGTACCACCATGACATTATGTTACACCGCCTGACCACCTGGGCTTATCATTAAAAACCAGCTTTTTTATGTTTATTTTATGGTTGTTCTAAATTACATTGTTTTTATGTCAGTTTTACCGCAGTTCTTGAATGAATGGATGGAATTGGCAGCTCTATATTACATGTGTGCACAGTTAGG
Source organism: Liolophura sinensis (assembly GCF_032854445.1). NCBI lineage: Eukaryota > Metazoa > Mollusca > Polyplacophora > Chitonida > Chitonidae > Liolophura > Liolophura sinensis. The sequence goes on along the minus strand of NC_088306.1, from coordinate 966,585 downwards.
ATTGTTTAGTTATGCTGATAGCGTATTTATCCGGGCCTTGTATGACCTTTGTCAGGTTTATGGGCTATACCCAAAAGATTGTCGCATATGAATAAGCAACTTACAGTGCAGTTTATGCATATTTGGAGTTTTTGGAGACAAAACTACATTGGTTGGATTAACCAATTTCAGGGCTTCATAAAAAGTATAATTTTATCGGGCGATCAACACAGGGTAATGTTTTCAGGATATGCTGGAATAAACACCTTCCAAGCATGCGAAATGGTTGAAGAATTACAGTATTTATCAATGTATGTCAGTGGTTTGATTGTCAGGTGCATGACGGAGGGACTGTGATTTCCCCAATATAGTCTTCCCAATTTCCTGCCCTCATATACAAACCTCTCCACTGGAATATGGATACATTCCTGTGACATAGTCTTTGAAACAGGATTTCAATCTAGAAGATGCTGTTGAAAGGGAAAGAACAACTTTCAGTGCATTTTATGCACATTTTTAATTTGATTGGGTTAACCAATTTCAGGGTTTCTCAAAAAGTAAACTTTTATGAGTACCTTGAGAATATGATTGGAGAAAACAACGTTGCAAATATGCGAAAAGATTGATTAATTATCGTAGATATTTGTAGTAAAAGTTTCATATGTGGTAAATTAGTAATTTTGGGGTTCCCTGCTCTGTGAGAATATGTATCTATATGTATAAAACACATGTACAAGAATTGGCTTATGTATAACAGTTGTACACAATGCCTACATGTTTACCGGCTTTGGGCTTTAATTGTTTTCAAGCTCAAACCCCATATATTGTCTGTTTTAAGTTCATGCTTTAGATTTTAGTTTGTTTTGTTAAGTGCGTTATTACATAGTCATGAAAAAGAAGAAGAAAACGAATTGATATGATAATGAAGGTGTGTAGACAGAATGGCTGATCAAGGTAATAATGAAACTCCAGAGCTCAATCCACCAAGAGCAGTACCCTTTGTGTGATTTTTGTTTTCTCTACTTCATCCAGGCTCTTTTTTTTTTCTTGTATGTCTGATATATATACTCAACAGGAATAAGGCTTGAGTTTACATGTATAGCAAGGTTAAGGGCTTGTGGCCGCGTGGTGCGTGACTTCATTCCTCTTGAAACCCACAGACACAATTTCCTTTACCGTGCTAAAAAGCAGTGACACTTTACGAGCTTGTTTCGATTTATAGCAATTGAGTCTCGATCAGTCGATGTCCGAGAAACTTATTTCTAGTTCTGCTAACTGGTTGATTGACAAAGAATGACTTCCAAATTGTTGAGTTGCTTCAGGTCAACTTTTTTGAAGCCATGATTTTCGTGGCTGCTCAAAAGTACCTAGTATGAAGTATGTCCGAGAGACGTATTTTCATGTGTGCTAAAGGGTTGAGGAAGAATGACTTCCAAATTGTTTTTTTTGAATTTGCTGATTTGGCATTACTCCTATACACATAAAACTGGATATCATTGTTATTTTGTTATTCCATTGAAACCAGAGGCAAAGAATGTCTTATGTGATTAAAAATCAATTTTTTTTTGTTTTGTTTGTGATATGTTGACTTGAGATCGTGCTTAAAGATGACGGTGAGTGAAGCACTTCAAGTACAGCTTCTGCAGTTACTCTATATACAACAGAAATGCCAAATTCCACACTGACTGCTTTTTTAAATGTGAAACATTCAGTATAGTTTCCATGCACATAACCATTATCTTGTCAAAAAGCAGAAAATAAAATGCTAAACTGATGCAGAACTGGATCATATGAATGATTGATAGTATTGATGATCATTTATGTATCTATGGATTTCTGGCAATCGATGAGTTTTCTCCGCCAGTCTTATCTGGGGGTTTTGTCAATTCCCTGACATGTTTATACGGAGGCAGTGGTGGTTAGGCTGTCTGCGATATTGTCTTCGACAGTGAAGATGTATCTAGAGATGGGCGCCGTATTCAAGAAGAGGCTGATATGATAATGGGGTAATCCAGCATAAGAAGACCGTCTGGAGATTGGGGAATTTAGCCTCTCTTAACGAAGTGTCTGTGTCGCGAACCAATATGGTCAAGATCATTAGAATAGCCAGAAGAGGAGTGCTGTGAACGTTTTCACAGATTCACCTTCGTGGACAACTTTTGAGATGTTCTTTGTGCAGTGAAATGCCCTCGTGGTGATCGATACAAGCTTTCAGGAGCACAAATGGAATTGTTGAGGGTTTATATATACAACTTTTACTGATTGATCGATTTAATGAATCACCAATATACCATATGTATATCATACAGCTTTATGGGAGCATTATGGGTCAGCCAGGTGAAGAATTCGCTCCAAATTGTCTCATGTGTTTGTTATTTTTTATACTGAAGATTACTGATGAATTTGATCTAATGTTTGCATTTGAAAGCTGCAGTATAGTAACTTTGATGCTGGTGTAGAAGTTGCTAAGTGCTTGGCAATAAGCTTGTAACCAATCTCACAGGAATACCCTGATAAAACAGGAAGTATGCCATATTTCCATTAGTGCAGTACAGATTTCACAGATTGATTCGCTATAACGCCTAGTTCTCTCCAGATGCACAAATATTTGCTGTAAGAAGCTGACAGTTTTTTGTTTGCCTATATGTTACATTTTAAAGCACGTGTTAAAAGCTATACACTGGAGCAGCTGAATCACTTCAGAGCTCCACTAGAAACTTCAGCTAACTTGGAATTCCCGTGATACCATTCACCTCACGCCTCTGCATGTCCGCATCTTTCTCCGTCTTAATGCCCATCTGTATTGATATTTTGTAACTGGCTGGGATCAGGGAAGATCGTCTTTTTCTCTTCCAGCTGTGCTCTTACGCTCTCTCAGCTGAACTCAACATCCCTCCAAAACACAATACCGTCTAATTATCTGTCCGAACACATTCATGTCTCGTCTCCCCAGGAAACTAACTACCTTTAATCAGGCTTTGTCTATTTAGCCAGGACACTAATGTAAGAAGTTGGTTGAGCATGGAAACATGCTGTTTTGAAGGGCATGGCAAAATCTTACGATGATCATGGGTATTGTTTAAGTTTCTCTGTAGTTCAGGCACACACACTGTTATCTAACGACTGAAGCCTGCAAGTCTGTGGACTCCAGGAACAATATCTCCGTCTTGATTTAACACTGACCACAGACTCGTAGTGGCATTGGCAGCGTAACTCGCTGAAGAATCCAGAAATCTTATCGGGGAACGATCTTCCAAGGCGTTAAGATGCCGTTGTCGAAGTTATCGTCACTGCGTTATCCTTAATTAGCGGTGATTGCATACTTGGCTCATTGCATGACTCGACAAGGAATGTATCCTGGGTTGGGTACTGTCAGTCTATGTAGACTGGCTGTATCCTACAATAGAATGGATTTGACTTCATGGTTAATAGTAGCAGACGTATTTACCATGTCAGCTGAAATTGCAGGGGTAATGATTTCCTGACTGTGTGATTGTGCTTTTGTACGTGGATATGTACCACTGCCATGTACACCGTCTAGTCTGGAGACTGTCTCGATCCAGTTTATTGCTTATAGTGCAACCGTTTTATCCCGGTTAAACCTGCTTTGGCACCCCCATGTATTCACAATCATGTGACCCCCTCACCCTGCCTCCCTGTGATCGTAACGGGTGCTGCGTTTTTGCCTTCATGGGTGACTGACCCCTGTCATGTTTCAAAGAAGCCCTGCAGTGTTTACTCCCTTTCCCTGTGGCTATCCTAAGGCTGTGATTCTGAGAGAACGATCTGCTGTTGTGATGCGGGAGACCTATCGGAGCGGCAGATTGCATAACCCGGCAAAACGTAACATCTCACACGGCCATGCAGGGAGACGAAGCTGACATCACAACCTCCTGTACATGCAGAACACCTACTGGGGAGATTTCTGTCCTCAGCTCTCTTTTTCCAGCCTGTTACAATTTGGAATTTTAGTGTCAAGCTTTCTCTCAATCTCCAACCTCCTATAGACAAATGCTGGAAATAATCTGCCACTGGAACAAGTGAAAATCAGTTTCTCTTAATTGTCATAAATTCACCGGCGCAGCTGCTAGGTGCACTCGATCTTTTTCAAATGTCAACTCAACTCGCAACGACAATGATCCCCCACCCCCCACCCTCCGCCCTGAACACTGCTCACAAAACCTTTCCACAACCTCTGGTTTGAATTACGAACTGTCATCATCAGGACAGCCCCACTTGGAAACGACTCATGGAACCAAGGTGCGGCCAGACACGGACTGCTACGTTAGACAGGCCGCTATTGTGAGCCCAGTGTAAGCACGCGCTGTTCTCACGGGTCGTTTACAGCGGGGCTACGTGTCATGATATCTAGGAGCAAGCTGTTGCGCAGCAGGGACCTGTACCCCACGCAGGACCCTATCCCGGGGAGCTTTGGGCTAGCAGACGATGAGCCGAGCTACAAGCGTTATAGCTGGATCTATCCTAACAACCAGAGACGAATGTTTGGCTATGGCTCTCACGGATATAACTGTTGGGTGCGTACCCTGTCTCCATTTAATCCTCTCACATTACGCAACAGCTTTGTTTTTTTCTTTTGTGAGTTTGTTTTTTGTTATTTTTACCATGTATTGATTTTTGGGGGTGTGGGTGTGGGTGTGTCTTACGGACTGAGGAATGTTTAAATATTAAATTGATTAGTTTTGTCTGGAAAAATAGTACAGATGAAATACTCGCAGTGTGGTGTTGAATAACTTGAATAAGCTCATGACATGTTCAATTAGCTCAGTTCCTGCTCATTCACATCTTCATTCATAAATGATCAGAGTTCATGGGTCATCCTGCCATTGCATTTTAAGATTTTTCTACTGGTTAGAAATGACATTTTTTGGAAATTCAACCTTTTTTAACCTGCGGCAAGCGTCTGCTATGTAAGTTGCTCTGTTTGTTCGCCAATCAGTCAAATTTTTGACATTCTGACTTATTACATAGGCCTTTTCCCTTTAAGTATTTTTATGAGGGGCATGATTGCTGGATCACAGGGAATGTCACAGCTACATTGACCTATATTTATCTATAGCCAGATAAAGCAAAATTATAACACTTATCCATTATGTTTAATCGAAGTTTCTGAACTGATAGTATGGATGTAAACAATGCTGTTATAACATAGTATTAACACAGTTGTTAATTCAACTATAATGAGTTGAATGAAATTGATTTATTATTTTTCTGTGATGAATATGCTTCTCAGTATTTGTAGACTTGTATTGGTTCATGTGACGATACGTGTACTGGTTCATGTGACTAGACCTGTACTGGTTCATGTGACAATACATGTACTGGTTCATGTGACTAGACTTGTACTGGTTCATGTGACAACACATGTACTGGTTCATGTGACTAGACTTGTACTGGTTCATGTGACAATACATGTACTGGTTCATGTGACTAGACTTGTACTGGTTCATGTGACAATACATGTACTGGTTCATGTGACTAGACTTGTACTGGTTCATGTGACAAAACATGTACTGGTTCATGTGACTAGACTTGTACTGGTTCATGTGACTAGACCTGTAGTGGTTCATGTGACTAGACCTGTAGTGGTTCATGTGATGATACATGTACTGGTTCATGTGACTAGACTTGTACTGGTTCGTGTGACGATACATAAACTGGTTCATGTGACTAGACTTGTACTGGTTCATGTGACTAGACTTGTACTGGTTCATGTGACAATACATGTACTGGTTCATGTGACTAGACTTGTACTGGTTCATGTGATGATACATGTACTGGTTCATGTGACTAGACTTGTACTGGTTCATGTGATGATACATGTACTGGTTCATGTGACGATACATGTACTGGTTCATGTGACTAGACCTGTAGTGGTTCATGTGATGATACATGTACTGGTTCATGTGACTAGACTTGTACTGGTTCATGTGACGATACATAAACTGGTTCATGTGACAATGCATGTACTGGTTCATGTGACTGGACCTGCAGTGGTTCATGTGATGATACATGTACTGGGTCATGTGACAATACATGCATTGTACTGATTCATGTGAAGATACATGTACTGGACCATGTGACAATACATGCATTGTACTGGACCATGTGACGATGCATGCATTGTACTGGTTCATGTGATGATACATGTACTGGTTCATGTGATGATACATGTACTGGTTCATGTGATGATACATGTACTGGTTCATGTGATGATACATGTACTGGTTCATGTGATGATACATGTACTGGTTCATGTGACGATAGCCATGCATTCATGTAAACTGTGCTGCATCTGGAATCCTTGAACACTAAATACATAGTATAAAAGAAATGAATTGAAATGAAATGAAAATTGATTTAAATGTGAACAAATACAATGTGTGTTACCATAACAGTCAATCACATGCTCTAACGCTCATTTCCTTTGACCTCTGCTCACAGCCGTTGACCTCTACTCATTATTATTGACCTCTGTTCACAGGTATTGACATCTGCTCACTGTTGTTGACCTCTGTTCACTATTGTTGACCTTTACTCACTGCTTTTGACCTCTACTCTGTCATTGACTTTGCTTCACTTCCGTGGACCACTGCTCTTTATCCTTGACCTCTGTTCTTTATTATTGGCCTGTGCTCATTTGCTGACCTTTACCCTCTTAATTTGACCTCTGCTCACTATTATTGACCCCTGCTCACATTTTTGACCTGTACTTGCTGTTTCTGACCTGTACTTGCTGTTTTTGACCTGTACTTGCTGTTTTTGACCTCTACTCTGTCATTGACTTTGCCTCACTTCCGTGGACCACTGCTCTTTATCCTTGACCTCTGTTCTTTATTATTGGCCTGTGCTCATTTGCTGACCTTTACCCTCTTAATTTGACCTCTGCTCACTATTATTGACCCCTGCTCACATTTTTGACCTGTACTTGCTGTTTTTGACCTGTACTTGCTGTTTTTGACCTGTACTTGCTGTTTTTGATCTCTACTCTCTGTCATTGACTGGCTCACTTCTGTGGACCACTGCTCTTTATCCTTGACCTCTGTTCTGTATTATTGGCCTGTGCTCATTTGCTGACCTTTACCCTCTTAATTTGACCTCTGCTCACTATTATTGACCCCTGCTCACATTTTTGATCTCTACTTGCTGTTTTTGACCTGTACTCACTGTTGGTGACCTCTACTCACTGTTTTTGATCTCTACTCTCTGTCATTGACTTTGCCTCACTTCTGTGGACCACTGCTCTTTATCCTTGACCTCTGTTCTTTATTATTGGCCTGTGCTCATTTGCTGACCTTTACCCTCTTAATTTGACCTCTGCTCACTATTATTGACCCCTGCTCACATTTTTGACCTCTACTTGCTGTTTTTGACCTGTACTTGCTGTTTTTGACCTGTACTTGCTGTTTTTGATCTCTACTCTCTGTCATTGACTGGCTCACTTCTGTGGACCACTGCTCTTTATCCTTGACCTCTGTTCTGTATTATTGGCCTGTGCTCATTTGCTGACCTTTACCCTCTTAATTTGACCTCTGCTCACTATTATTGACCCCTGCTCACATTTTTGATCTCTACTTGCTGTTTTTGACCTGTACTGGCTGTTTTTGACCTGTACTTGCTGTTTTTGATCTCTACTCTCTGTCATTGACTTTGCCTCACTTCTGTGGACCACTGCTCTTTATCCTTGACCTCTGTTCTTTATTATTGGCCTGTGCTCATTTGCTGACCTTTACCCTCTTAATTTGACCTCTGCTCACTATTATTGACCCCTGCTCACATTTTTGACCTCTACTTGCTGTTTTTGACCTGTACTTGCTGTTTTTGACCTGTACTCTCTGTCATTGACTGGCTCACTTCTGTGGACCACTGCTCTTTATCCTTGACCTCTGTTCTGTATTATTGGCCTGTGCTCATTTGCTGACCTTTACCCTCTTAATTTGACCTCTGCTCACTATTATTGACCCCTGCTCACATTTTTGATCTCTACTTGCTGTTTTTGACCTGTACTGGCTGTTTTTGACCTGTACTCTCTGTCATTGACTGGCTCACTTCTGTGGACCACTGCTCTTTATCCTTGACCTCTGTTCTGTATTATTGGCCTGTGCTCATTTGCTGACCTTTACCCTCTTAATTTGACCTCTGCTCACTATTATTGACCCCTGCTCACATTTTTGATCTCTACTTGCTGTTTTTGACCTGTACTGGCTGTTTTTGACCTGTACTTGCTGTTTTTGATCTCTACTCTCTGTCATTGACTTTGCCTCACTTCTGTGGACCACTGCTCTTTATCCTTGACCTCTGTTCTTTATTATTGGCCTGTGCTCATTTGCTGACCTTTACCCACTTCAATTTGACATCTGTGCACTGTTGCTGACCTCTGCTCACTGTTGTTGACCTCTGCTCACTGTTGCTGCGCTCTTCTCACTGTTGCTGAGCTGTGCTCACTGTTGTTGAGCTCTACTCACTGTTGGTGACCTCTACTCACTGTTTTTGACCTCTGCTCTCTGTCATTGACTTTGCCTCACTTCCTGACTACCCACTTTAATTTGACATCTGTGCACTGCCTTTCATGGTTCATTTGTCACTGGTTTATGTTGTGTGAGTTTGATATAGCGGCATTAAATGAACAAAATATCATCATCAGGATCACTGTGCTTAATCATCTTTTTACCGTGAGGTCAGCACCATGAGGCTAAACAGTGTTAGTAATAATGAAGTTGAGGCAATCACCACATAAATGTAAAAGGTTTCACAACTTTCAGTCCACTTGCCGGAATCATTATCAAGTATCACAAACATACAACTATGAGTCTTAAACAGTATTATAACGGCCCTGTCTGTCAATCTGTCTGTCTGTCTGTCATCACCACATCTGTGAACCTTTTCAGAGGAGAGTCCTGACCTTTTGCTGAAGTGGTCATTGGGCATACATGTGGCTTTAACCTCTTCAGGTCTGTTGCGGCATTAATTTGCATTTTCAGTAGCTTAATTTGCATAACAATTGTTACCGTCATATCTGTGAACATATTGGAAGAAAATTCAGGAAGTTTGGATATGTAATAGTGAATGGTGCAGTTATAGAGGCATAGTGAATGGTGCAGTTATAGAGGCCCCTTTATAGAGGCATGAAAAATGTGAAGAAATTTTCCGGAAGGAGTTTAACCCAATTATTTGTGTCAGTGAGCTTAACGAAATAGACCACGTGTTATGGTCAAGTATTAGCTTCCTTTCGTGATGTTTTCTTCATTGTTTTTGTTGGGATTTATATGTTAGGACTATGCATTGAATACGAATTTTAATTATGTTTGGAGTCATTATTTCATTTATTATCCGTTTAGTTTCATGTCATGAAAGGTTATCTAATGCGCTTGTGCTATTTGAAGGATGGTGACGGTAAATGTCACCTACCACTCGGTACCTTGATTACCTGTTATTGCATATGTAGCGAAAAGATTACACCATGTAAGGTAGCCTACATTAATGTATTTAACAGCTCCTAATAATATTTAGGCTTACCTTACGGCAATCAGTCGCATTAGGCAAGTTACCATAGAACGAAATAATACCGAAATAACTATCCCTGCTATCAAAAGAAAATGGAAAGGTAAATTTGTCAGTGATCAAGTAGAATAAACCCAGTAGACCTACAGGCTGAGGTGTAATAAATGAATGTAGGCCTCTGAGCGTTACTTTGATTCTCATGCTCTTACTAACCGAGCAAATAGAAATGGTGACGACTTAGTTGCGAAAAGAATTGGGGAAAATGTCTACAATCTGACAGTATATTATAATATGGCGTTCTGGTGCAATGCATTCTCTTACAAGCCATGCCATATTGACAGAATAACTGATAGACCTTTTGTGGGTGGAGAAGACCAATGAATTGTACTAGAAGACAACTGCTTATTAGTTACAAGAAAAATAAAATTAGAAGAAGCGCAATAGACTCATTTCTCAGCCCTTGGGCTGAAGTTTAACCATAGGCACAAATTGTGTCCACTTTAGGCATCAGATGACGTGTAATAGTGATTTATGCGTTTATCCAGTGTAGTTGAAATGCTGTAAAAATCATTAACAATCTCCTGTAAGATGGCCACGCAATTTTCAACCAATAAACATTTCAGGGCTTGAAATCGGTGCTAAAACTTAATGGCAAATAAATCGGAGTTTACGCCATGTTTTTATCATGATGGATGGCAGTATTGGATGAGAGAGATGCCAGTGATTTCTACACCGCTGATGTACCACACTGATTGTGGAGACGAACATCAACCTAATGGATGGATTTTCTGTGGAATAAGTACTGAGATCTATTTCATCTTTGAAGAAGAACTAAATGTGCCATGGAATCAGTTGTTGTCATTGATAAAAATGATGAGGAAGCTGATCCAAATTGTGTTCTTGTGATGAGCCTCTATGATGGGGGGTATTGTTGTATGACATTGTCTGTGGTTGTTATGAGCCGGTATGATGGGTGGTATTGTTGTATGACCATCGTCTGTGGTTGTTTTAAGCCTATATGATGGGTGGTATTGTTGTATGACATCGTCTGTTTTTATTATGAGCCGGTATGATGGGTGGTATTGTTGTATGAGGCAAATAAATGTCATGATTTCCCTCTTTGCTAAAATTTGCTTTTTCCCAGTAGGATATCATCCTACCTTCCAAAACACCTTTTTAAAATCAGTAGAAATCCCAGAATGTAGAAAAATGAGCAACTTAGTCATGGACAAAATTTGAGGGTAATTTTAAACTATATCTGATATATTAGAGGTTGATAAAGCATGATCAAGCTGTTGCCCGTAATTTGTGGCAGCCCAAAAATACTGCTCATGTTATTGTATTAGAATAGACATATGCATGATTACAACAACGGACTGAAATGATTTTCCTCATGGATGTCGAAACATGTCAAAATTTGATGAATGTGGAAATTTAGGAAGATTTGGAGGCTGCACTTTTTGGTCCATGACAACATGTATTCATCAACCACAAGTTTTTTACATGTATGTTTGGACGTGTGCATGTACAGACACGATTATGTAACTGTCCCAGTTTGGGAGCGAGCCAGCGGTAGGAGTGTGAGAGTGGCATGAAGGATCACCATATATGGTACCCTATTTGTCCAAAAAGTCGGGACCCCAGGGGCCACTTTCACAAAGACGTCGCACTTGCATGGTATCGCACATATTGGACAATGGTACGTTAATAGCGACGTACAAAATATCATACGGCAAATGTGCAATAAAAAATGTTGTACGTCGCTTTGTGAAAGTGGCCCCTGGTCTGCTCATTTTAGCCAATATACATATAATTGTAGCAGGAATATTGAGTTTCTTTTTTCTCACGTGGTTAGACAGTCTAATGAGCAACATACTCATATGTTTACATTTCCAAAATGCTCGTAAAGAAATATAAAATTGTGCTTTTAACATTATTATCTGTGCCAAAGTTTAGAAGAATTAGGGTACGTGTGGATAAAAACTTTTCTTTTATTAGACAATTGATCAATCTTCAAGTATGGCACAAACATGAAATAATACTTCCTTATGCTTGGGAAGCTCTGAACATAGCCCTGCTATGCTGTGGTTTATTTTCATTTGCCTGTCTTTTCTGTTCTTTTTTTTTTTGGTGGAGCTTTTTTTTTTTCACATCGTATTATTAAAGGCTGCATGGATGTAAATGCACATCAGCTCTCAAGACTTCACAATATCACTGAAGAATCAAGTTTCAGCATTGATTGCAAATGTCAAGTTTAATTTACCAGCCCACTGCAGCTTGATTCCGGGTCTTTTATCACACCTGCCAACTCTTGAGAATCATGACCTGTTTTTCTGCCTTAAGCTTAACAGAAGTGGGCTCTCTGTAGTGTGTTCCTAAGTTTATGCTTTGTATTGTTATATGAGAAATGCTTTTGACGAAGAGGGAGGCGGAGTAGGGTGGAGGGTAAAAGGGAAGGTACAATCTCAAGAGTCCAAGTTTTCTTGAAGATCATTGTAATGTGTATCATTTTTTTCCTGACTCAGGAGCGTTTTTCCTTTGGACTTAAAATTACCCATCATGGCAGGTTGATTCTAGTTATTTCCCTTGGCACATCTTTGATGCATACAAATGACTCCTGGGTTTACACCTTTACTTAGGAACAGCCAATTCTACTTTTTTTGTTGTTGACAGAGCTGGTGAAGGAATGAGGGTTTGTGTCTTGTTAAAGCTGAGAATTAATTCTCAAAGAAAACCAAAGAAAAGAAATGAGAAAAAGATCATGCCATTTCTTCTAACAATTTTAGATTCTAATTCCTTTTGAGGGGATTAGTTATTTTAGCCCAGACGAAGCCTGTTCCTGACCTGATGTCTGCGGCTAGAAAGTTTACTCATTTTTCCTTATTCTGAGAGTCCCACTGATTTTACAAAGGTGTTTGGATATTGTTTAGATGATAGGATGATATCTTACAAGGAAAAAATGTAATTTTCAGCATCAAAGGTAATATTTTGGTGAACTTCATTTGCTTTAAAAATTTACCTTTTTTGGATGAGTTGTTAGGTCAGGTGTTATACGTGTTTGAAAATCAGTAAATACATGTAGATGAAAGTATGTTGAAGTGTAACTTGTAATTCTTGTGCTGTTCATCGTGCAGTTCTGTTCCTTGATAGATTTAACTGCATAAAACAGACAGTGATAGAAGTCACATAACTCCTTTGGGAATTACATAATAGGCTTGGGAAATTCTGTTATAAGTGGATAAATTAGTACGCGAGGGAATCACTTTTGACAGGGAGGCTGAATCACAAAGAGCGTTTTATGATACCGACAGTGACGGTATAAATAATAAATGAAGGAGCTGCACACATCATTGTGTGGATGTACATACAACGGCCATGTCCTGGTGAAAGATAAATAATGTATTATCTGGTGCTTGTGATGTGCCTGTAACTACCCATGGGCACTGTTGACCATTAATACCTGAGCAATGTATAAACACAAGTCTGGTCATCACCTGAGCAGAGTTCAAATCCCAATGCTGGCAATTGGTCATGCTTTTCAGAGCTGTCCTTCAATTAGAGGGCACTGGTGAATGTCCGAACTCTTTTGGCAGCCCTTTTTGCTGTGTATTGATTTTTTATTTGCAAACTACATCGTTCAGCAGCACAGGGCGCCCTCCCTGAAGCAATAATTCAATTTGTCGCAGAAACCCAGAGACCATGACATGAGGTTACGATTTACATCCTCAGATTATGATGTATCTGTTTCTCTGCTGTCGGGCAGATTATTGGTCACAGCCTCGGCATGGGAAACGACAGTTTTATCTAAAACCTGAAGATGATAGAAATGTTCCACATTGCCCTCTGCTCGTTAAAAAAAGAGTGATAAAACCTTTGATTAATTGCTCTCAGCGGCTGATGCAGGTTTCCGTAGCCTTTGTACATGTATGTGGACAGCAAGCCTCTTTCTGGTAACCTACGGATATAACGATTCTGAGTGGAATCTATAGTTTTTCCACGGTACATGCGAACACTGCGGACTATAAACACAGGGATTAACCTTGTTTGGTGTAAATTAAGTCTACATGTACATGTATAGAGCTATCAGCTGTCGGGCTACTAGTTTCTTGGAGCTAACACAAGACAGCTCTTGGTCTTTGATTTTTCTTGGTGTCTTTCATGCTATTGGTAATAGTGGTTATTTTCCGTAAGCAATGTTAGGGTAAGTGACCCATGCCAAGGACTGTTAATACTGTTTGTCTGAAAAGTGGTATTCACTGCCATTGTATATGAAGTCCCAGATAGCCACAGCAGATAAACATGTGGTGGAAGGTCTGGTCCCCACTCCCACCTCCCACACGGAGGGGCGTCCAAGCTAGTCTACCCCAGTGTTTTATGGCATCCAGCAAACACATGTGGACAATTTCATTATTGAGTACACAATAATAGTCGTGTTCCATTGGCATTCCAGCTCTAAATGTATGCATTTTTGGTTTCTTCCATTGTGCGGCAGAATCGGCATTGGCATCCTTAAACAGGAATACGTCTTGTCAGCATTCCTTTTTGTTGTGTGTTTGTGCTTTAATTCTTTATATACAAAGGGGAACACATTTGGCGGCGTTCTATAATTTTGACATAGCAGGAATATCTAGACTGCCTTTGCAACAGAGCTGAAGGAATAGGAATACTCGGACAATGAGGCCAGTTTTATGAGCATTGTTTCTGGCATCGTTTTGGGATTTTCTGCGAAACGTTTCCGAAAACTGTGATCTGGTCTTTGAGCGACCAGAAAGCGACCACAGAAACTTATATGCTACAGTTGGACTGGTCGAGAGCTGATTGATGTGGGTGTGGTTTTATGAATGACACTTCTGGTGCTGTTTCAAGTCAGTCTGCTCTTCGGTGATGGAGGAATGTTCGGTGCTTGTGTACCCAGTATTTGCGTCCAATCCCCAGCCAATGGGGTTCAGCATCTCTCTGATACTGGCAGATGACCCACCTGTAAGTATAAAGTCTGATGGTCCTGAGAGGTAGTTTCATACTCGTCAACTCTCGCATTTTTGCTGGGAGGTTTTTTTTTGTTTTTTTTTTGATCAAACTCTTACAGGTAATGCATTAAATCGGACATTTTTTTCTTAGTGGGGAAAAATGTTTAAAACTTTCAATGTTCCAAGTTTTCATCTAGATATTAGAACAACTGTTTCTGCTTGCGAGAAGAATATCCAATGGCTTTTTACCTGTGGTTCATCACCTGAAATCAGTGTTCACTATTGAAACAAGTACATTGTCACAGAAGCTAGGTCTTTGGTTCTGTTTTTTCCTTTGATGTAAGAAAGCAGGCTTTTGGAGATTGTCAGTTTCTCTGCCCTATTTGGGTTGACGTCTGTGGCATTGAAAAAACTGATGGTTATTTGAGTTTTTGCCTCTCAGCTCGCAGTTTACTTTGTTCCACCTATACTGTTATACATTCAAAACGACTTTCGAGCCATGTTATACATTCAAAATGACTTTCGAGCCATGTTATACATTCAAAACGACTTTCGAGCCATGTTATACATTCAGAACGACTTTCGAGCCATGTTATACATTCAAAACGACTTTTGAGCCAAATACCACGAGTCTTAATACATCAATTAGAATAACCTTTGACCTACTTTCTCAGGTCATGATATTCATCTGAAAAGTTCTTCAAAATGGTGTTTTATAAACCAATCAAACGAGTTTGACCAGATGTAATTAAATAGGCAATCATAAATCGAACGTATTTCAGCCATGTACATCAGAGATCGTGGAAGATTGGTGGATTACTAATATTGAGATATTCCTGATCCAATACAACAAGGTTCATATAGCACATGTGTCATCCTACACACACAGCACTTAGTTTTACTCAACACTTGAACCTATTGTATACAGTAAATGACCTAATATTTCGCCCGCAAAAGTGCACTTTTAGAGGCAAATAAACATCACAAATTATTACTTTTGGAGCTAAAACTTACAATTTTCCAGTAGAGTGTCGTCCCATGTTCCAAGCAAACCTCAAAACACTTCTAAGATCAATAGAACTCTCAGAATTAGGAAAAATGGGCAAATTAGTCATGGACGAAATTTATGGTCAGTTAGGGCACTTGCACTAGATTATGATGATGATATTAAGTTATCATGCTCTTCTGATATCACTCGTCAGATATTTCTGATATCACCTGTCGTCAGGTATTTCTGATATCACCTGTCATCAGGTATTTCTGATATCATTCGTCAGATATTTCTTATATGACCTGTTGTTAGGTATTTCTGATATCACTCGTCAGATATTTCTGATATCACCTGTCATCAGGTATTTCTGATATCACTCGTCAGATATTTCTTATATGACCTGTTGTTAGGTATTTCTGATATCACCTGTCGTCAGGTATTTCTGATTTCACCTGTCAGATATTTTTGATCCATTTTATGTTAAATATAACAGAGTTGTAACGTTGTCAAATGTAGCCAATCGTCGGCAGCAATTTGTGTGTCAAAGGCCAAGGAAGTTTTTTACATCATAGCGCAACATTTCCTCAGTTGTGATGTAAGAGTTTATCAAGCTCTTCTGATATCAACAGTTGTCAGATGTTTCTGATCCATTTTATGTTAAATATAATAGAGTTGTAACGTTGTCAAATGTAGCCAATCGTCAGTAGCAATTTGTGTGTCAAAGACCAGGGAAGTTTTTTACATCATAGCGCAACATTTCCTCAGTTGTGATGTAAGAGTTTATCAAGCTCTTCTGATATCAACAGTTGTCAGATGTTTCTGATCCATTTTATGTTAAATATAATAGAGTTGTAACTAAACATTGTCCGATGCCTAATAGTTAATGTTGTTTGATACATCAGTTGAAATCTTACATCATGGAATAATTTATATTATGAACTGTTGAATCTACATCGTCAAATGTTCCAAATGCAATACTAGTTTGATATAATGTGTCTGCACCACTGTACCACAGTGTCTGCACCACGGTGTGAGTGTCTGTACCACTGCACCACATTATCTTCACCACGGTGTCTGCACCATGGTGTGGGTGTCTGCACCATGGTGTGGGTTTCTGCACCACGGTGTGAATGTCAGTACGACTGCACCACAGTGTCTTCACCACGGAGTGAGTGTCTGTACCACTGCACCACGGTGTGGGTGTCTGTACCACAGTGTCAGTGTCCGTACCGCTGCACCACAGTGTCTTCACCACAGTGTCTGCACCAGTACCACAGTGTCTGCACCACGGTGTGGATGTCTGTACCACAGTATCTGTACCACTGTGTGAGTGTCTGTACCACTGCACCAGTGTCTTCACCACAGTGTCTGCACCACGGTGTGAATGTCTGTACCACGGTGTGAGTATCTGTACCACTGCACCACAATATCTTCACCAGTGTCTGCACCACGGTGTGAGTGTCTTCACAGTGTCTGCACCATGGTGTCTGCACCACAGTATGGTTGTCTGTATCACAGTGTCTGCACCACAGTGTGGGTATCTGTACCACAGTGTCTACCACAGTGTGAGTGTCTGTACCACTGCACCACAGTGTCTTCACCACGGTGTGGGTGTCTGTACCATTGTGTGGGTGTCTGTACCACGATGTGGGTGTCTGTACCACAGCACAGTGTGGGTGTCTGCACCACGGTGTGGTTGTCTGTACCACAGTGTCTGTACCATGGTGTGGGTGTCTGTACCACAATGTCTGTACCACGGTGTGGGAGTCTGTACCACAGTGTCTGCACTGCGGTGTGGGAGTCTGTACCACAGTGTCTGCACCACGGTGTGGGTGTCTGTACCACAGTGTCTGCACCACGGTGTGGGTATCTGTACCACAGTGTCTGCACCACGGTGTGGGTGTCTGTACCACAGTGTCTGCACCACGGTGTGGGTATCTGTACCACAGTGTCTGCACCACGGTGTGGGTATCTGTACCACAGTGTCTGCACTGCGGTGTGGGAGTCTGTACCACAGTGTCTGTACCACGGTGTGGGTGTCTGTACCACAGTGTCTGCACCACGGTGTGGGTGTCTGTACCACAGTGTCTGCACCACGGTGTGGGTATCTGTACCACAGTGTCTGCACTGCGGTGTGGGAGTCTGTACCACAGTGTCTGCACCACGGTGTGGGTGTCTGTACCACAGTGTCTGCACCACGGTGTGGGAGTCTGTACCACAGTGTCTGCAGATACTTTTGTTATTTGATTCATCCATATGAACATCGATATCACCAGTTCAGTTGAATATCTGTGCTGCAAGGCTACAGTCTTCGTACAAGACATTTGTATCTTCAAACAAATCTATATCACCATGTCTGGTACTTGTTTTATATGATTCAATAAGACTTGATCCTATCTTACACCCTCGCATCGACCACAGTAGAGCACGACTGCGAATGGAGCTTTTCCTGAAACTTTGGCATTCACATCATACCAGACCGTCTAGACAAGCCTGGGCTGGAGCTGTGATGGACATTGTATTGGGTGATCACCCCTGTTACTTCCCGCAGTCTAGGCTCTGGCCACCACGGCCCTGACAGCACCCTTCAAATAGGTATACTTATCTACCATTCCTGCCCGTAATCCCAGCTGTGTATATGTACCATGCTGGCTGGCCACGATATTGATTAATTTGGGCCCTGGAAGAAAGTTCAATTTTCTCAAAGCTGACGTCTGACCGACCAGACTGCCTTGTAGGTGAAGTACGCTCTACTGTACATACTTACCTCTGTTCTTAGTAATTAATCAGCTGAGGTACCTGAAAATTCAACAAATTCATCTTTTGGACAACAGGTGTGAAATTTCATTGCAATGATTCGCAACATACACATAACTTGTACATTTTGACTGAAACTATTTAGCAAGGCTGTTAGTGTTACCCTTGACTGTTTAAAATGGTCTGACAAAAGCAATATAAAAATGAAGTTATGTTCAAATGTTTTTGAAAGTCTACTTTCAAGTATACTTCCTATTATAGTTCAGTTTAAGTTACATGTACTTATTTTGGAATTAAATGGAGCAGCAGTTTACTGTTGTGTTTAGAACTGAAGACCCCTATATGTTTCCGTGAAATAAAAAAAAAAGGCTGCGTGCAGGTTGATTTTCTTGTTACATCTATTCAGTATCTCTCCGTTACACATTCTCATTTGCCATATCTCATTCTCATTTGCCATATCTCATTCTCATTTGCCATATCTCATACAAAATACTCTGTATTCCCTGGATGATAAAATATGTGTATTGTGAGACTTGTTTGTCTTTATTACTTCTGCATTTTGCACCTTTACATTCATGTGATTTAATGTCTTTGTATATTGAATGTGATGACAGTAGATCATTTTAAGTAATTCTACACCAGTGGCGTCTAATGTATTATTGCATTAACATCTGTGCAAATTTTTCACCCAATTCTGCCAAAGCCATGGTGTTAGGGGTGGTGTAATTTGCTATCGTCAAAGCATTTACATGAACAGTTGGAATATAACTCTGAAGTAAATGTACGAGGCCGTATTTCTCCGGTTGTGTGTGACCATTTGTCAACCATCACACTGTCGTCGTCGCTCTGGTTTTACTCTCTGGATACTGTCTTTTATGTTCATCTATGCTCTTGTGCCCCAAACCAGTGCTTTGCTGGACTGTTTCTGTCAGTCTTCTAAGCAGCTGAAGATGTATGGCTTTTTTCTGAAAATACAGTTCAATTTTTTTTTGTTTTCAAATATATTAGCCTTTCCTAAAGTTGAGCCCCATATAGTTTGACCAGCAATTTTTTTTTTCTTTTCGATTTTTTTTTTTCTTATCATTTGCCATATTCGTTGGCCAATCGTAATACTGTCCTCTAGAGCATCAATTTACCATTATTTGTGTGTTTCCGCCAGTAGATTTTTTATGGGTCTGATAGGCTAGAGCTGTGGAGCGGACTGACTGCTGACTGGAAAGGGTTTGATTGCTCAATAAAACGTGCCCGTTAGCTATTTTCTCTGAATCGTAATTTCTGTGGAGGATTCTCCGTGGGAAATTACGTATCGAATTACCTCAGCGGTTGACCAGGCTGGGAATCGTGCATAGAGAAGCGTTAAGTGTAGAGTGCTGACTTAAACACATCTTACGTTCAAAACTGTTTTGACATACAGGTACATATACCCTGTTTTCTTACAAGCTGTATGACATTTGGTCTGATTTTTTTGTTTTAAAGTCGGAGCATTTGACTCGCGTATTATAAATACTCCAGTTGTCAGTGTAACGGACAAGCCAAAGTGTCATACCTGTAGCCTGTTACAATTGTGACTGATAAATAACGTGTAGTTAAGGAGAATCAGTCATTTGTCCATCAAGAAAGTTTTATTTTCTTATTTAATTCACATAGGGTAATTAGATTAACAGGATTATAGATTAACAGGCTTATAGGTTAACATGATTTTTGATTAATAGGATTTTAGAAAATCACAGACTGTGCTTAAGCAGAAACGAAACTTGACACGTGGCATTCTAGAAAATTTATATTATCTCTTGGGCTGGCATAAATTGTTCAGTAAGATTTAAATTGGCCGTACAAATAAAGTAAGTGTAATTCCCAAATAGTTCCGCAAACCGATTGCTGCACTAAATCAACTTCAAATTGGTCTGAAGGGCGATGACTGATTTCTCTGCCAAAAATGTTATAATAATTTGTCAGTACACTTTAATTGTGAATTTGAGTGTTTTTCTTGTAAATATTACATTGGCTTTCAATATAGTTGCCGTAGTTTGAGAAATTGATTGAAATATAACTCATATTTGCCATATATTTGTTATAATTTACTAAAATCTGACCATTTAGAAAGAGCTGTAAAAGTCACTCAATAATCTTTCTTGTATTTTGTCCTGCGTAGCGTATAATTTATGGGGGGTAGAGCCCACAGGAATGTTAGCTCTTCTTAACTTTATTATTATCAGAATGGAAGGAAAATACTTTTATGTTTCACCTAAAGTTTGGCCTGTGAAAATGGACTGGCCTCTCAGAAGTGCATTCAAAGTGAAACCTTTCTGCCAACACTTAAGTTTTTCTAATTTTAGAAGGTATTGAAACTAAATTTCACAAAAACTCCAGTGACTTGTGTTAGGTGGATGAATGGAAAAGAATCGAGCAGAATGTGTTACTTGAAAAATACTAAACTTTTGGGTAAAATACAGTATGTTGTATGACCTAAAATTCCTTAAATTAGTTTTTTACAATTCATAGCCATAGTAGAGTTGATTGATGAATTGTGCGTGATTGCCTGTCGGTCTGTCAGACCCAATCGCTGTTCAGCTCGAGTGCACTGGACCTGATACAATTTTGGTGCAGTGATAGATTATTGTGCCAAAGGTTGGCCCTTTTTTCCAACTGGAGAGGTGTTAAGATGGCCTATCTTCATGTCACTTAAATATCACTCAGACCACAAGAGAACATGTCTTGACCATTGCCTTCTGTCGGGCGTTAGGCAGAAGATTGTATGCACAGAACACAGATCTTTAGGTTGATAAAACGCCGATGAAAATCGATCTTTCTTATTGTACAGACGATTGAAGATGCATGGGCAGGATGGGGGCATGGGGAGAAAAGCTAGAAGCTGTTGCCGAGTCTGTGGTTTGGTCTATGGTATATTGAGTCTTGCTTCCTCACGATGACATTAAGCCTTCACAAACTGTGATGTTGACAGGAATGTGGCTGACGCGGTAGAAGGCAGGCCTTTTTCCTTTTATGCTTTTCCGGTGGCCAGAGTTAGCCATGTTTCCTACAGTCCACTCTGTTTAAAGTATAATATATGTGCACTGTTCCGCGCTTGGTAACGGCAATGTTTAACACAAGATTTGCCTCTTCATTCCCCAAGCCGGAGGATTACATGTAAGATAGCCTCCACGGTATTGATTTGTCTCCTTCTGCCAACGACACTGAGCTGCCGGCAGCTAACGTTGCACTATGTAGTGAATTTTCTCACGTCGGCCAACAAAAGGCATCATGATTTCTGCTGCCTGACAAAATGCCATGATTAATAGTAGTCAATGCTAAAGACGACCCGCTGGTAATGGTGAATGTGGAGTTAAGGCCAATGTCTTCTGTCCTGAATGGAATTCCTCGCCTCCTGTGGAGACCTTGTCCGTCGGTGCTGTCGTGGACATGACAGCCATATGCTGCTGCTGTGCAGTATCGGACAAATCTTTACAGCCTCATCATTCTGCCATAGACTCTCCAACGGTTTCCAACTGGCGACACGCCAGCATTTATCACACGGCAGTGTCGTTCCCAGCGTGCTGTTGTTGTTGTTAATCGCCTCGTAGCCCATCAGTGCATTGAACTCCAATAATCTTTGGTGGCCTTGGGATCTGGTGTTGGTGTTGTCATTGATTTCCCCGCTGTTTGTGCAAGGTGTTAGGGATTTCATGGAGACCATAATGGTTACCACAGCTACTTTTAATCCACGTTTCTGAGAGAAACTTGTTACCTTTGAGTTCCATCTTGGACTTTGCCAGATAGTGTCATATGGGATTATTATCTTTGGTGAGGAAGGTAAAACTGCTCTTAGTGGAATAGTAATACTACGTGTTGCTGTGAGAGTCCAGCATTCTGCATTCCACTGTTATTCAGATGCAGATCACAGCTTCATAAAGCTAGACCTGGATGGTACCGCTGTCTGTTGGTATGGTTGTCATGGCTAGATGCTCCTAACAGATACAGAAGCTGCATCTCGAGTATAACCCATACACTGTTTCGCTTAGATCTAAAGGACTGATGCTTATGGAATTGTGTGTGATGCATGAGAGAATCTGTGATGGCATGACTGTCATGGAAGCCAGCATGACTGCATATTACAGCTCTGCTGAATGCTGACATGTTTTGTTCGTATCCGTGCTGTGATCAATACAAGCATTGAAATATAAAGCCTTATCCACCGCTTATGTGGTTGAAATTTCAAACTGTTTACTTCATGCAGCTGTGCAGTAAAAACCATGAGTTAGATGGCAGGTTATGTACACACACAGAAAACCATGTTTACCCGTGTTTTCACAGCTGTGAAAAGAAATTAGGGGAATAGCAGGGATTATGACCTCGCCATGTTGTCATCCAATGAAACGGTCAGAGGAGTTTTCCATCTGACTGCACGGATAGACATAAAAACGTCTTAACATCGAATGTGCCAGTTCACTGGAATGATCCCGAAGCTATTGGCAGTCTAGCATCTGCTAATTTAGTCCTTATTAACGCTGGTCTATAACTCTGTCTGTCAGCAGTTGTAAGAGCCAATTTCAACCTCTCAATTTTTACCCTCAGTGGATTTAATAACGGGAGATGAGGAGATCTTCACTGCTGGGTACATTTGTGCTGTTTTTGTCCTGATTGTCAATCAGCTCGCACTGTCATCCTGATGGCCGTGTTACTGCCTCGCTAAAAGCACTGGTCATTTGCTGAATCATTGTGGCCCCCACAAATGGCCCGTAGTAATGGTCAGTGGCGGTTGACCATTCTAGCGGTCAATGAGAGCGATCGACCCACAGATTGCAGAAGACAGTGCATTGTCTTGTGGGCACGACCTCATCAAATATTGAAGGTTGCCAGAGTATGGGTTATGTACTTCTCCTCTTGATATGGGCTTTGAGCTACTGTCATAAAGGTTTGCTGCTCATTCGGGATATATGTGTTTGTCAACAACCAGATGTTCTTGGGATCTTAATGAAGCCATGATCCAGAGCCTGTGATTTGGAAGAACCAATTCAGAATTTTGCCCTGTGCTCCTGTAGTTTCTTTGTCACTGATGTGTTTGTTTTTGCTCTTGTGAATTTTGCAATTAATACAAGTAAAAGAGAGCAAAAGACATTTCATCGATCAATTCAAATGGCTGCATGTCCATGACGCTGGTATATCTGTGGAAAACTTTTGCCAAGCATTAAGATATTGTTTAGGATGTATGTTCTCTGCAACTTCTGTGAGTAAGATGAAACTGTTGGTGGACAAACATGTAATCCTGGAATCAATTTCTTTGTCTTGTAATGTATTACACATTGGAAAACTGTGTACACATGGAATTTGCATTTGACTTTTGACCTGGGTGACCTGTGATTTATTACACAGATGAAAGGGATGATGCGTTGTTTATAAGTAGTTGAGGGATTTCCAGTTGGAGTACTCAGGATGGACTTCTTATTCTCAAACTATGTCCTAGACATACTCTGGCCTGGCAAAGTGATGCTGCACATGTCAGAGGAAAGCAATAACATTTAACTACTGGCAACAACAAGGCCATGTGGATGTTTTCTTAGACACGCTGAAAGCCGATACTGCCTTAATTACCATTGCTGCTTGCAGGGAAGATAATTTGGACACTCTGGAACTTGGTATACTCAATGAGAGACCTAATCACAGTCAGGTGTGTGGATATAACAGGAACATGATCACAGAGGTGATTGGTGAATGCACGTGGTTCTAACAGTGGGAACTATAACACGTGTACTCCAATAGAAACTGAGGGTTCGTCCAAAGAGCTGACCATTCAGGGTTGATTCCTGTTTAGCTTTGATGCCTGTAGTGCTGTGAAGAGCACCAAGATTTTCTCTGATATCTCACCATTTCCTCACCGATGATGACGCTTGATTTCTTTCAATATCTGGAGTGTTGAGTGTGGCCAAGAGCCAGAATGTGGGAGAGACTCAGACAGCCTATTTTGACCAGTGGACATCTTGAGAACAATGGCCATGGTACATGTATGCCTTTAGGTCCAGGAAATGCTGTTTGCATTGAACTGTCTTGGAGTTTTCCCTGGTGTGTTTGGAAAAACATTTTACTTTGATTGCTTGTAAGTTCACCCCAATTCTCAAGAGCCATCACAACATTACTCGGCTGAGGGGAGACTTTTCACATCAATCCGATTACAGGAGCTGGGAATTTGCCATACCATCTGGGGCTTTGTTAGGCTCTGCCTACAGGAGGAAGAAGATTCTATAGCCTTTTTTTTCTGCTCTATAACTTGACCACGCTGCTTTGAAATTTGATTTGAGCCTCAGATGTAGACAGAATTGTCCATTGGGCTTCCTGCAGACAAGAGATTAAGCTTTGAATTTGTACCTATACATGCTTTCAAGAGCCAATCCACCGCTATATTCCAACTGAATTGTTGGAAATTTGATTTGATGTTTAGCTCTGCTGGATGTGTCATTGGCAAGACTTCATGAATACCATGGAAATTCAAGTCAGGTTCACATTTGATGGCATCTGATTGGTGATTTTGATGTTTTGTCCACCATATTGCTGAGACACTTGTGGATTGTCTTACTGTGTACTGAAACATTTCAAGGAGATTTTATAGCCGAGAAGATATTCTACTGATGTGTTTGCCATATTACAGCGGGCTTGTTCACTAAGTTGCTTTGTACGAAAACATGTGTGAGTTTTGATTTGTCATCGCAGGCTTGTGTCGAGACTTGCAAGTCTAGATAACCTTGCAAGACACAAAACAGTTTTGTGACAAGCAGCACCCTGAAGAATCTGCAGCCTGGTTAGGATGTATTGCATTGTCTACTGATGCGTATGTCTACTGTGGTGTTAAGTTTCGGGCTCAGAAAGAAACACGGCTCAGCCTAGATGAGCTATGGTGCAGGCACTGATATCGCTACTTCCACCCAATGACAGTCAAACCACTATTTTGTATTCCACCACCAGTGTTGTGTTAAGTCTCAACGACCTTAGTGTTGTTCATGCGTTGAGCCCTTTGTCGGTCTTCCCAGACTTCCCTGCTGTCACAATGATGCGACAGTCGGACAACCCCGTGGAGATGTACCTGAGCGGGCGA